>NW_008329127.1:471927-495728 GCF_000622305.1 Nannospalax galili | reverse complement strand
TTTTGTCTTTTTGAGACAGGGTCTCCCTGTAGCCCCAGCTGTCCTGGAACTCACTATGTAGACCAGGCTGGCCTTGAACTCACAGAGATCCGCCTGCCTCTGCCTCCCAAGTGCTGGGACTAAAGGCGTGCGCCACTGCGCCCAGCCAGTATTGCTTTCTTAGAGCTGCTGCCATGAGGGTGTGGATTAATACTGACATGTTACTGCTTGCTGGATGGAGAACCATATCCTCTTGAGCTATGGGCAGAAATGGTAAATTTAACACTTGATCCACAGAGACCAACCCTGGGTTTCCTGGAGTGTCTTGCATCCTCACTTTAGTCTCTCCCTCTGCCTAATCACAAGAAAGCAGCTCACCAATACCCTTTCCAGTGTGAAATAGTTTGAGATCTGCTTGTAGAGAAGCAAAAGACCTGGACATGCCACCGATAACCTGGACAGCCAACTGGTTGTAGACACCAGCAGGTGCTGAGGCGGGAGCTGGTACTCTAGAGGGGCAGCAGCCTAGAGGGGCAGCAGCCATGAAACTTTAGGTACGAGGCTGTTAGAATTGGGTTTCAAGTTACAGCTCACTGTAGATAGTCTTGTATGTAGAAATATGTATGCTGGTTCTAGTAAATTTCCTGGTTGTCTCAAGCCATCTTGTTGAAATGCTTTGGGAAGGATACTACTGTTCAGGCTTTCCTACCGTCAAGCCTGCTATGACACTGAGGCTTCAAGTCGGTGTTAGTGCAGACCTTGCCAAGTGTGTTCCAGCTGTGAGTTACAAGCCCTGCTGGTGTCCATTTACGTGGCCATGTGATGTTTCTGGGGCTGGGCACATGCTGATCCCAAGGCATGTGTGTTTCTCCTACATCCCTGAGGCTTTGGTTATGTTTCTTGGGCCCTGAGGATAAACTAACAAGGAGGGAGAGGTAAGATAAGTTGGTTCCATGAAATGAACTTTTATAGCCTGTCAGAATGCTGTTGGCTTAGAATGTCTGAGGTTTTTTTTTTGTGGTTTTTTTTGTTTTGTTTTGTTTTTGAGACAGGGTCTCCCTGTTGCCTCAAACTCTCTTGTAGACCAGACTGGCCACAATTTCACGGAGATCCACTTGCCTCTGCCTATGTCATGCTGGGATTAAAGATGGGTGCCACCACGATGGGCCCAGAACTTCTGAGTTTAACCCACCCCTTCCTAGAGGGGATGGTTAATGGAGGGCATATCCCGAGTGTTGACTCCTCCCTCCCCCAGAGAGAAACACTTGTTCCCGAGGAGCCTGTTTACTAGAAATTGGTGGTCTCCATCACCTAAAAATTTAACACCTTTAACACCCTCTCCGACAGCATATTTGGCCTAGATTAGTTTTTTTAATCTTTTTTTTTATTATTTTTATTTTTTGTCTTTTTGAGACAGGATCTTCCTGCAGCCCCAGCTGGCTTGAAACTCACTATGTAGACCAGGCTGGCCTTGAACTCAGAGAGATCTGCCTGCCTCTGCCTCCTGAGTGCTGGCACTAACAGTGTGTGCCACCACGCCCGGCTTAGATTAGTTTTTCTAAAAAAATATTTTATTTTTTAATTTTTGTATATTGCCTGCATGTATGTAAGTGCACCTATGTTGTGCAGTGCCCGTGGAGGCCAGAAGAGAGCATTGGGTCCCCCTGGAACTGGAGTTACAGGTGGTTGTTAGCCACCATGTAGGTGCTGGGAATTGAACCTGGGTCCTCTGCAAGAGCCGGCAGTGCTCTTAACGGCTGAGCCATCTTTTCAGCTCCTAAGTTAGTTTTTTTGTAAAAGAACAGCTAGATTTTCCTATAGTTTTCAGAACACAACTGAAAGGCTCATCTCTTAGCTTTTAGCTGTTGACTGTGGCAGTTATCTTGCTGCTGCTGCTAATAGAAAATAAAAAGTTCATTTGCTGTGGTGATTGTCATTTCCTTCTTAGGAGTGCAGTTTGACTCCAGGACTCCATTTAGTTAGAGGGAAGGCAGCTACCTCAGTTAAGCTGATTTCCTTTATCCGGTTGTGGCCGAAAGACTGTTGGGGAGGCCTGGGGAGATGGGGGGTCACATAAAGGAAGGCTAAGATGGGCTGGGGTAGAACGAGTTCTCTGGGAAAGCCTGTGTGGGGAGGCTGGTGGCTTTAGAAAGGGGGTGAAGTGGGAGGGGGTAGCAATCGCTGAAGCATGACAGGCCTCCAAAGGCCCCTGGGACTTGAACACAAAAAAGGGAGCTTTTTGCAGTTCTTTCACATGCACACGTCTCTCCTTCGGCTCCATCCATTCTCCCCCGCTGCTTTGTAAATCTCCCAGTTGGAAATTTCTAACATGGGAGAGTGTCTTCCTGTGCTCAGTTGGCAGAATGCTCACACACAGCTGCAAGGAATTTGCTTTTCCTTTTCACAGCATCTCTCATTTAAAAGCATTAGTGAGACTACAAAACAAAATAAAAACTTGAGGATTTTTCAGAAGTGGAAGCCAAGTTTAATTAAAGTCAAGGAAGTTGGGGGCTATAACTCTTTTGTGAAGCCTCTTAAAGTCAGATGCGAGCGTGCGCCAATGGCAGGCAAGGTGGGAAATGCCAGAATTTCCTCGTTAGGAAATTTAAAGGCCTGCTTGTCTGGGGTTTGCTTTTGGGATAGCCTAGAATTTATCAAAAGATGTGCTGAGCCATCATCTCTTTGGTAGTCTCAGAATGTTTACCAGTTGGTCAGTGGTTACTTCTTGTTGGAGGTGGAAAGCCTGTAATAGCTTTGTGTCTCCTGGCCCTCCAAAACCACCTAATCTAACCCTTTCCCTTCTCTGACTGAATTATCTGGCTGGAAAAGGCCTAATAAAAAAGGGGAATTTCTCAGACCTGATAACTACTTGGTATTTGCATCCTACTTGGTAGGATGCATGTTTTCCTTAATTTGGGAGGAAGGCCAGTTTGGTTTAGGAGATAATATAGTTCACATAATTGACATTTACTTAGAGTATGGAGAAATGCTTTCTGTTATTTAGGTAATACTTAGGTAAGTCCAAAGTACTTGTACTCACCAGAGGTAAAGGCCTGAGGTAGAGTGCCTGCCTTGCAGGTGCGTGGCCCAGGATTCAGCTCCCAGTGTCACCATAAAGAATGTCTAGTGCTTGTACTAGACTTTTAGCTCTCAGAGGTCAGTCAGTATCTGGAAGAGAATTAATGGTGTAGCAGACCCTGGGTATGACACCCAGGAACAGTAATTAAATGTACCTCGCCAGTTGTGGTGATGCACACTGGTAGGATATGCTGAAGAGGCAGAGGCAGGAAGATCACGAGAATGTACCTCATGGGCTGAAGATAAGGTAATTTCAACAAATACTCAAGTTGCCTAAGTTTAGTTTTGCCAGGAAATTGGTTAGCTCTATTAAAATTCTTTTCTGAATAATTAAACAAACAAACATTGGTGGCTAGATAAATTTTGTTTTTACAGATGGAACTTCAACAAGGATTATTTAGCAAGGGAACATTGCCATTCCTTTGTTTGTGTGGAGGTCCTTGCTCACTTCTACCTGAGGAAGTAGCTTGTTTAGGATTTTCTCAGGGTCATTTTGTATTCAGTATTTGATCCTGCTTGGTAAGTTGACAGTTAGTCTTTTTAAATAGGTTTAAAATTGTTCCTGAATTCTAGGTAGACACTCTACCAACTGAGCTGCATCCCCAGGCCTAGGTGTGCTTTTCATGGTAGGTTACTCATTGGTCCTTTTCTTCTAATGTCTGCCCCAACCAGAACAACTCTTTATTCATTGGGGGAGGTGTCCCTAAGTAAGACCTTTGGAAAGTACCATTTTGGTCAGTGGAACTTTATGAACCAGCAGGAGCAGCAGAGCCATTCTACAATGTAAAGATGTGGAAAGCCAGGCTTTTCTGCCCTCTTTTCTGGGGAATTGTTCTTCAGTTTTATTCTAGAAGGAAGCTTGGTATCTTTATACACAACTGAAGCCTAATGGTGTTGCTGTGCCCCTGTGTTGTCCCACTGGGGATGCTCATGGCAGTCTCAAGGAATTTCTGTGTCTAGCTCATGGTTTGTTGGCTTCAGCACTTCACCTTAAAAACTCCCCTCCCCTCCTTCTCTCCCTCTCCTCTTTTTTGAGACAGGCTTCCAGAAGTTTTATCAGTCTTTTAAAAGAAGTTCTTGAATGCTAGCCACCATTGACTGAATGCATGCCACAACTCTGTGACTTAATCTGCCTCCTTCACCATAACAGTTACGGAGAACAAGGCAAGGGGAGTGGATGGGCACCTGTCCCAGATGGACATATGGACATAATCAAGTTTTTTAGGGCAAAAGCCTAGACTCAGCCTCCCAAAATCTGGCTCAGCCACTATCCCATATGCCAGATATACAGAGAAAGACTAATTTACTGTGGCCACCTTGGGAAGAGGAACAAATAGAGAGGTCTAGTGGCCACAAGTCTGTCTGACCTGAGCTTTAGGTTTAAGTAGAGAAAGAATTGGGGGAAGGGGTAAGAGGAATGCATAATTAAACAGTCTTGTCAAGGTCTGGTCCCCTGCCTTCCATCCCTCCTTTCTGGTTCTGCCAGTGCTGAAGTCCTTATCACTGTCATCCTTCTGGAGGAGCTGTTCTCACTATCATTGCTTCAGGGGACCAATCTGATTCTCTGGAGATAATTACCCTCCTGGAGAGGTAATTCTGCTGTCAGCAGAATCCTAGGTGTCTCAAAGGAAAGGTTAAGGATAGTGAGGTCTCTGTACCTTCCACAGAGTAAAGGAGACACTTGTTAGAAGTTCTGTTTTTAGTTGCCTGTTGGCCCAAGAAGTCAATGCTTTCTAGCACAAGCAGCTTCTCAGTGCCTGGTTCATGAATCCAGATCATGTTTCACTTCAGGATCTGTGCTTGTCTGATGATATTCTGGTTTATGCAGCCAGAGCCCTGGGGATCATTCTGCCTCTGAAGTTTAATCTCCCAGTTTGCTTATCTGAAAAAAAAACTGTATCATTATCATAGTATCCATGTAGTTAATTTTGAGTGTTGCTGCCTGTACACTTTCTTTTATTAGCATAGATTAATTATACACACTGGGTTTTATTATTTTCGTACATCTCTGTAATGTATTTTGACCCTATTCACCCACATTACCTACTCTTGTCCCCGCCTACTTCCACTTGGTTTCTCTCCCAGCAAATCCCTTTCTACTTAATGTCTTTTTTGTGGCACAGTGATTTTTCCCTCCCTTTTTCGAGACTGAAACCCTGGCTGGCCTAGAACTTGCTTTGTAGGCAACTTGCGGTGGTTTCCAGCTCACAGAGATGCTTCTGTCTCTGCTCCCAATTATCCTTGGAGTGTGCCACCACAATGAGCTGACAGCAATTTTAAGTAGGGTTTCTTATATGTGCATGATTAAGAGGATTCCTTGTTGAGATGGGGTCTTTTTGTATCCCAGGCTGTCCTTGAATTTGCTGTGTAGCTGAGGATGACCTTGAACACTGTTCCTGCCTCCACCCCTCAAGTGCAGGGCTTACGGGTGTATGCCACAATGCCTGGTTTATATATTTCATTTGTATCAGTAATTAAGATTTTATCACTGAATTTTATGGGCCCAATTTCTTTCCCTCTTTCCTAATAGTGCTTTTAAAAAGCATTCTTGGGTTGGTGAGATGGCTCTGCTAGTAAAGGCATTTGCCACTAAGACTCATCACCTGAGTTCCATCCCCAGAATGCAAGTGGTGGCAGGAGAGGCTCAGCTCTGCAAGTTGTCTTCTGACTTTCATCGGCATCTTTGTCAAATAAATATGCAATTGAAAAAAAGCATTCTCCCTGATGTTATAGAAGAAATCATAATGATTTTTCTTGCAATAGTTAAAAGGTGTGATACCAGGTTAAGAAATTACATATATGTTTTGTTATTAAAAAATGTGATAAAGGAGATGGAGAAGATGACTCAGCAGTTAAGCGCACTGCCTGCTCTTGAAGAGGACTTGGTTTTGGGTCCCAGCACCCACATGGCAGTTGACCACCTGTAACTCCAGTTCCAGGGGCTCTGACACCCTCTTCTGACCTTGCATAAATGGTTGTGTTTATATAACATGCATGAAGAACACTCACACACACATAACATTTAAAAAAAAGAAATGTAATAAAGCATTATAAATTGTCTTCTATAGAGAAGGAAGCGGGGCCATAGTGCTAGTAGCTCTTTTCCCTATGTGAATGGGCTGGGGCTCTTTCTGCTTGGAAACATTACAGGTCCCTCATACTAAGAACACTGCTGTGTCTTGGTCCCCCCACCCCTTTATTTGCTTTTTAAAATTTATTTTTGCATTGTGTGTGTGTGCACGCACTTGCGTACACTATGGTGTACCTGGGGAAGTTAGAGAACAACTTGGTAGACTCCCTCTTCTGGCCTTTGTGGGTATTGCACACATGGTGAATTTACATGCATGCATGAGTGTTTACTCATACACATAAAAACAATATTAAGAACAAGCAAACAAACAACAAAAAACCCCATGGCATGGTGGTGCACGCCTTTAATCCCAGCACTCAGGAGGCAGAGGCAGGTGGATCTCTGTGAGTTCAAGGCCAGCCTGGTCTACATAACAGCTGGGGCTACAGAGAGACCAGGTCTCAAAAAAAAAAAAGAAAAACCCCAAAGAAAACCCAAACTTATCAGGGCACAGTTCCTAAAGGATGTTTTGGAAATATGTAAATTAGTTAGGGTGTGGGCTTAGTCCCGAAAGATGAGTGTCATTCCTTTGAGAACACTCATTGAAGAAAATACTGTTTCATTTTCCTTTTCTGTATCTTAAAAAAAGTTGTCTATATCTTTTACTTTCCCCATGTAAAACAAAGTCTTAGTGTCTTTCACTTCCCACTTCCCCATCTTTCGTGGGTTGGCAAGATAGCTCAGTTGGTAAGTAGGACCTGAGTTTGGTCTTCAAAACTCATGTAAAAATGCTGAGCCACGTGGTGTGTGTTTGTAATCCCAGTACTGGGGAGGTGGAGAGCAGAGGATCCTTGGGTCTTGCTGGCCAGCCAGTTTAACCCAGCTGGTGAATTTCAGAACAGAGAGACTGTCTCAAAGGGGTGAATGGTGTGTCTAAGGATGAGATCTGAGGTGGGCCTCCAAGTTTCTGCAAGCATACATTTGTGCAGCTACACATATGTATTCCCAGGAACATGCACACACACCCATAAAATGTGTTTTGTCAATGAAGCAGTAGTATTTGAGTTCTGTGAGAATTTTGGGGAGATGTCTGTATGTTTTGCATGCTTCCCTAGACGTGTCTGAAGAAACAGGTGCATCTTTTTTTATAGTAGAAAAAAATGTGATCTCTCCCCCACCTCCCTGCCCCCCCTGCCCCGGGTGGTGCTGGGGCATCCAGGCCAGTATATTGAACCTAGGACCTCATACATGTTAAGCAAATGCTTTACCTTGGAGCTAAATACCCATTTATATAGTTCTAGTTTATTTTCACAGAAGAGCTAAACATTTTTATGTCTCATCTGGTATATTCAGAGGAAACAAAATTTTGTTTGATTTGTGAAACAAGAAACGTGGGGGAAAAGAACAGTTTACCAGTATGATAAACTGGTAAATTTTATGGTTCCATATTCTAATTTATTTCATTCATATAATTCAACATAGCTAAATAACTGGTCTGTCTGTCTAACTCCCTTGTCTCGCCCCACCCACCCTTTTTTCCCTGCTAAAGTGTGAACCCCAGGGCTTGCTACCTAAGTTAACTGATGTTTCTAGAGTGGTTTATTATATAGCCCTCCCTCCAAGAAGTAAAGGTGGTCTTGAAGACCCAGACAAGCAATTTTGGGGCTCCCTTTCAATTCTGGATGCTTCTGTTAGTGGTGATCCTTCGCACCTAGTGTTTGGTTGGACCCAGGAAGGAGATTTCCAAGGCTGCCACTCTCCCCTTTCCAGAGTTCATCTTCCAGAGTTCATCTGTTTTATTCCATGAACACCTTAGTGAGACCCTTAAAGCCATTGACAATCTCACGGTCTAAAGCTCCACCTGCAGTTAGGAGCTGGTTGTCCTGTTGGAATGTTACAGGTTGGTAGAAACCTCCATGCTAAAAGGAGACTTTGGTGATCTTTGGGATTTGGCTTTGGATTGCAAGAGCCTTTCAAGTGCTTTGTTTGTGTGGTAGGATTAAAAATAAGGTTGCTGGGTTGCCTTGTCTGGCAGTGGGTCTCAATTTCAAGCCGCCAGAGCAGCACAGGGGGTGTGCAGGTCACAGGAAGTAGTGTTTCTGGACTCTGAGTTTGCACGGCCTCAGGGCATGGAATAGCAGAGAGGCTGGCTCTTGATGACAGAGAAGAATGAGCTGGAAAACTTTGCTGACCTAGAAAGAGGTTATGTAGACAGGCTTTTAGATCTTTGGTATTTCCTGTGTGTGTGTGTGTGTGTGTGTGTGTGTGTGTATGTGTGTGTATGTGTCTTGTGTTTGTGTGTGTATGTCTCATGCATGTGTGTCTGTCTCTCTTTCCCACCCTCCCCCCTTGTGTGCACGTGTGTGTGTGTGTGTGTGTGTGTGTGTGTGTGTGTGTGGTCTATGTGTGTGGTGTGGGTACATGTGGAAGCCAGAGGTCTAATGTCTCTGTTGCTCTCACCTTTGTTTTTTTGAGACAGAGCCTAAACCTGGAGTTTACTGATTGGCTAGGCTGGCTGATCACTGGTCATCCTCTTGTCTGTGCCCCGTTCTTCCCTCAGCTGCTGAACCTTGCAGTGCTCAGCTTCTTGTATGGGTGCTGGGGATCTGAACTCAGATATTCATACTTTGAAGCAAGCACTTGACCTACTGAGGTGTCTCCTCAGCTCCCCACCCTCTGTTTAGAGGGCTCTGTGCACAGCTGTATGTTCTGAATTGAAAAATTTCTTACATACACAGCTTCTTCATTAGACACTGACACCAGTTAATTCAGAGTCGCTTGTAATTGGAAGCGGCTGCTGTTTCCCAGATGCCTAGGTGTTCGAGTCAGATAGTTTTGAATTAGCTGGACTTGGACTATTCATATTTTAATTAAAGTCCATTTTATCTCCCCACCCCAAGTCTCTCCCCTCTCCAGTGACACGGATTTTACAGTAATACATTTGAAATTACTTGGGTATCCCAGTAGAAAGGTTTAATGTAAGTTCAAGGACTTGCAGATGATGATTTTTTTATTATTATTATTAAATAGCAAATTTAACTGCACTTCAATTTCCCTTTCCTCACCCTCTGAACCTTCATTCTCTAGTGGGAGAAAATTTCATTCATTAGGAAAGTTGAGACTTTTGTCCCTCTTGCTTCTCTTGGGACACAGGTGTATTAGCCTAATTGCTTTGTCACTGCTGCTGGGAAGGTACTGCATGAAATGGGACAAGCAATTTTCTGGTACTTTTCGTTTAATGGAGTTTGCAAATTAAGCTATGAATAGTGGAGTTTAGGGGCAGTAGAGGTATTTTCTTAGATGGAAAACAAAAACCCCAAGTGTGGCGGAGAAGCTGCTGTCAGTGCTTCTGTGCTGTGTACAGTCTTCACCCAGCAGCTGTAAGAGGAAAAAAAACTGCCTTCATTTTGGAAGAGAAAGTTAGAAGGGAAGCTGTTTGCATTCACTTCTGTGCAGCAAACAGGGAGGGAAGGATGTAAATAATGGCTGTTTCCTCCCTTTGCTTTGGAGGAGCCTAACCTGGGCTAAAGTTTTGAACAGATGTCCTAGTTAATTTAATGTTATTCCATCACTGTCCCTTGAGTGTCCAGTCCTGCCTTCTGCCTTGCAGGAAACCTAGGGAGGGCAGTGCAGAGCTGTTAGGTTCTACATGGCTGTTCTGACACTGACACTTTTTCTGTGCTGTAGGAGACACAGCTTCCATCTAACAGAAACGTCAAGGAATCTGGGAGAGGGCCAGTGATGTCCCAGTGGGTAAAGATGCTTGCTGCCAAGCCTGACAACCCGAGTTTGATCCCTGGAAACCCACATGGTGGAAGGGAGGAACTAACTCCCACAGGTTGTCCTCTGAATGTGCATGCATACTTTGGTGCTTGTGGGCTTCTGTGCATGTATGACACAGACACACACAGAGTAAATGTGAGGGGAAGAAAAGGGGTCCCTAGGGAAAGCTGATCTATTCCTGCCAGTACATTTGGGGATTTATAACTCTGTCCCTTATGATTTGGCATTCTCCTAACTGAGCAGCGGGAGTGACAGAAGCGCTAAGCTCTGGTTGTAGGTTTGGCCAACTGGAACATTCCAGTAGTCCCTTCAATTTAGCCTTCATATGTCCCTAGACTAGAAGTTTCCCAAGAATCTACAAATGGCCAAGCTGCCATGCTTGGTCAAGTAGGGAACACACTGTCTCTCCAGAGCATAAAGGCGTGTACCACCATGCCTAACCCTCACCTGATCTTAATCATTCCCTCCAGTCCCTTCTAGCTAGCTGCATATAATTCCACTCTAATTTTCCATGGTCGTGTGGTCTTGGGAGGTGCTAGAGTATGAAGATTGTAGAGAATTAACTGAGAGGGGACTCCCATGTAGGCTGTAGTGGGGATGACATCATTCAAGCTGAGTAAGCCTCTCCTGTGGGGCTGTTGCTTTGGAGTGACCCACCCTCCTGTAAGTAACTGTTCATCTGTGCTCTGAGTGAAGTAAGCCAAATAAATGCATTGGTTTCCCAAGTTGGACTTCGGTAGAATCATACTTTGGCTTGTTATTGATGCCCTGCAAAGGGTGGAGGGTAGAGATTTGTTTATGTCTCCCCAGGGAAGGGTATTCCTACAACAGAAGCTAGCTAACTAGATTTGAAAAGCCAAGCATCCTCTGGTAGAGGATGCTGTTGCCTTCATGCCTGGGCTTTGAAATTGCTTTCAGTTCCTCAGAAGCCCTTTCAGTTCTCTAACACATTTTCTAATAAATGATGTTTCAGAATGACAGAATTCTAGGAGGAAGAAGGCAGTGCTTTGGCTCCAGGTTGGAGCCAGGTGCTGCTTAGAAAATGTCAGTTGCTGCACCTTGCATATAGCAAATGTGGTTTTTAACCATACAGCCCTCTTGAAGCTTTTCATGCTGCAAAACAGTTTGGAAGTCTTTTAGGATTGCTTGTGAAGGAATTTTGTAGTCAGAAGACAGTTTTGGACATACTCTAAAACACACTTGAAAGAACAGGAGATAGACACTATTTGACTCAACACCTGTGAGCCAAGGAATTCTTCTTTTTTAAATTTTCTAATCTCTATCCCCTCCCTGTGTAGTCCAGGCTTTGCTCTGGATCCCAGTGATCTTCCTGCCTTGGCTTCCTGAGGGCTTGGTCTGGACTTCTAAATATTTTATATATTATTTTTGTTTCATGTGTATGAGTGGATTGCCTGCATATTTAAAGGCTTCTCTCAAGCCATATTTTCATTTTCTGAAGCAACTCTTCTTTCCTTTGCACTTCTGAGTAAGCATTAGGTCTTCCCCAAAGCTTGAACACCCTGCATGATGAGTCGTGTTTATTATTCTGGTGGTTTCGGGGTTGGGGGGGTGTCTTAGTTTGTTTCTCCATTGCTGTGACAAAACACTCTGACCAATACCAACTTGGGGAGGAAAGGGTTTATTTAGCTTACATATCCTGGGTCACAGTTCATCTGGGAGCCCAAGGTAGGAACTCAGGGCAGGAACCTGGAGGCAGGAGCTGGAGCACAGGCCATGGAGAAACACTGCTTACTAGGTTGCTCCCCTGGCCTCTACTCAGCCTGCCGCCTTATGCAACACAGGCCCACCTGCCCAGGGGTGGCACCACCATCAGTGGGCTGGGTCCTCCCACAGCACTCAACAGTCAAGAAGGTGTCCCACGGACATGGCCACAGGCCAGTCCAATGAAGGCAATTCCCCAATTGAGGCTTCCTCAACCCGGGTGTGTCAAGTTGACACTAAAGCTATCCAGCACAGGGGGTTGAGACAGGGTCTCACTGTGTAGCCCCAGCTAGCCTGGAACTTGTTACGTAGACCATCCCAGGTTGGCCTCACAATGATCCACCTCTGCTTCTGCTTTCCCAGTGTCGGAGTTAAAGGTGTGTGACACCAATCCCAGCTGAGGCTTATTTTTGTATTGAATTCATGGTCTTTTAAAGATATAATAGCAATTTTAACAACTATGTGATCTTAGTGAGTGTGTGGCTGCAGTCTTCTTAAACCATACGTAACAGCGCTTAAAGATTTTAATGAGTCTGGACAACTCTTACCAAACTATTCTATGTTTTGTTTATGTTAACGGTCTCTTTTTGCTGCCCAGGCTGGTGTACTGGGCTCAAATGATCTTTCTGCCTTAGCTTCCTGAGTAGCAGGAACCACGAGCAAGTGTTCCCATAGCAGGCTGTGACTACCTTTTGTGTGTTAAACATAACTGTTATTGTGACAGGGTCTTGCTTTGTAGCCCTGGCTAGCCTAGAACTTGCTATGTAGTGTAGGGTGGCCTTGATCTCAACCAATCCTCATGTCTCCAGATTGCTGGGAATAAACACCACCATATCCAGCTCAGGCTCATGTTTATTGTTTTGTTAAAATGGATTATCAGAATCCCTGAGTCAGTGGAAGTGGAAATGGACACCTTAAATTAAAATCTTTGATAATATTTTCCCAAGCAACTCACAAGCGGTATAATAACACTGTTCCCTAGTAAGGTTCAGCGTGCTTGTGTCACAACTCGTTGTAATATTTAAATATATGAAAATTAGGACACCAATAATGGGAGGTTTTAATTTGTAATATTTCTTCTTCTTGTGATTTGTTTGGGGATTGGAGACAGCCTCTTGCTATGTTCCTGAGGTTGGTCTGGTACTGGTACTCACTATATAGAGAGCTCAGGCTGACATTAAGCAATGTTCCTGTCTCAGCTTCTCCAGTGCTGAGATTATAGGCATGTACCACCAAATTCAGCAAGTTGCAATATTTCTTTTTTAAATAAATTTTTCTTAAAATATCTTCAGTGTGTGCATGCATGTGTGTGAGTGAGCATGTGTGCCATAGTGCTCCAGTGGAGATCAGAAGACAACGTGTAGGAGTCAGAGAACTGTCTTCCACCATATGGGTCCTAGGGATTGACTCAGGTCATTAGACTTGGCAGCAGATGCCTTTACTCACTGAGCCATCTTACCAGCCCTGCAGTATTTCTTTAAAAAATGTTCTTAGGTGTAGCTGAGTGTGACAGTACACCCATAAATCTCAGCACTTATGGGAGGATCACTGCAAACTTGAGGCCAGTCTGGTCTACATAGACCCTATCTCAAAAACCAAAAGAAACAATAACAAAGACTTCGCCTTCAGAAAAGATTTCTGTGTATAATGAGAAAGTATGAAGTTTTCTGAGTCTGGTTTGTTCTGCAGTGGGCCACTTCAAGCTTTGGAAATTTGCTTTTAAAAAATTATGTATTTATTTGGCGTGTTGGGGGAGGGGTACTTGTGTGGAGAGGCCAGAGAACAACTTGCATTTGGTTCTATGGACAATCTGGGTTCCAGGGATTAAACCTAGGTTGTCAGTTTTGATGCAAACTCCTTTACCTGTTGAGCCTTCACATCAACCCTGGGAATTTGTTTTTTGAGAGCCAAATATCTCTTAAATTATATAGGAAGGCTTCCTAGTTAGCAAAGGCTTCATAATTCCTTCTACCCTGAGTGTACATAGCACTGTGGAGTAAGTGGAGGCCCTCATAGAAAGGAGGTCTGATTGACACCTTTGCCCTTGAGCCTATCCCTAATAAATCATCATGAGATTCCCTCAAGTAGAATATGCCACAGTGTTTAAGTTCTGAGATTAGTAATTTGTGAGATTAGTAATTTGTGTCTGCTTGCATTTTTTTTTTTTTAAATCCTACAGATGATCTCTCTCTTTATAGAGATAACAAGCCTAGAACATTAGGAATTCATAGTGTTAAGGTAACTTGGCCACATTTCTAAATCCCTTTTCCTTTGTCTTACCTGACTTAAAACCTGATGAAACTTGCTAAACTTTATATCTGTCACTCTTCTTTTTGGTGTGTGTGCCTGTTCGTAGGTGCTAGGGATGGATCCCAGACCACTCATACATGCTAAACATGTCCTCTGTCACTGACCCATACTTCAAGCTCCTGGAATTCGCTTTTAAAGAACTCTAGTTCTTTGAAGGAAGAGATGTTTGTAAATACAGGTATTGGTGGGCAATATTTTTGAATGGATGCTGTAAATGTTTGTGTTCAGGCTTTGTTGAAATACATTTTTATTTAGTTACATTGAGTTCTTCATATTTTTCAGTAAGATTGTCCCCTGTGTGGCAGGGGAGACAGGTATATAAATAGATTATTCTAGGGTGGATAGGCACGCAACCTTTCCTAGCCCCTGTCCTGACTTCCTATGAATTGACCTTGGTGGGTCTGGAGTACCTCTTCCCCAGAAAAGAAATGGAGTATTTGCAACTCATGCAAGACTCTGTGGACTTTCTGCCTTAGTTTCAGGTTCACTGTGTACTCCTTCATCCTGCTCAATTTTATGTCATATGGCCACCTTATAGAAGGAGAGGCCAGCATCTTTCCCCTGCCCTATAAGAGTCCAGTGGTCCTGGGTCTTTTGTCAGGAGGGACCTGTAGGTGTGGGGCACTCCTTTCTAAGCCGATCTTGGTCTGTCTCCTTGATCTAAGTAAAGCATCCAGTGCTTGATCATGCTGGTTCCCCTGCCAGCCAGCTATATATCAAGGTTTAGTAGGCAGGGGTTCTCAGACTTGTATAAGCGAACAGAAATATTCACCAAGAGGACACTCACTACTTTATGGCTTGTTTGGGGAGAGCTTCCTTGAAGAAGGCTGATTTGTTCAAGGGTGAACAGAAGTTAGATAAAAGGCCTGAGCATTCTTTTAGGAACCATAGGCAGTCAGATCTCTGTTAGGCCAGCCAGAGCTGCATAGTGAGACCTTGTCTCATAAAACCAACAAAACAACCCTCCCCTTAATAAAAGAACAATTAAAAGGAACCCAATAACCTAAAGCTTGTAAGGGTAAGAATAAACATTGAAGGCAGAGGAGGGTACAATGGCCAGCAGTGGAGTGGTGTGTTGTATGTCTCTGCCAGTGTGCAGCTCTGCAGGAGTGGAGAGTTCATAAGAGACCATGGAGGTAGGGATGAGGCTGAAGGGTAGAACATGCCCTACTGGGCAACTAAGAGCAATGAATCTGAATGAGGCAGAGGTAGGCAGAGAAGAGTTTGAAGACAGCTTCAGCTAAAATAGCAAAGCTTGTCTCAAAAACATCAAACCAAATGCCAAATCCTACCCTAAAGATTGTAAAGCTGTCGTGGTATACATTCCCAATGGGAGGGGCTTCCGTGTGAGAGCCTCAACCTGATGCTTAGTGAGGGCGTTTACCTGCTAAGTCATTTTTCTATAATAAGGAATTTGAAGTTTGGAGAAGGAATGGGTTGGTATTCCAGTCTCCAGTGGTCTACATTTGGAGTTGGCTGGTTTTCTGCTCAGTTTGGCCTGCATGGGGAAGAGCAAGTCATTTGCTCTGTTAAAACCACTGGTTTGTTTTTCAGTTTTTTCTTCAGTACTCCACAGTGTGGGGGCCACACAGATGACTCTGCTATAGTTCCCAGAGCACTCATTTGCCCAGAAGTTACTGAGACAGCTGCCGTCTGTTTCCTCACTTCAAAGGGGCGGGCGTGGGTGTGGGTATATTGTGTCATTTTTCTCGATCTGCTTGCCTTAAGGAAAATTTTTGCCTCCTTATATTAATTACTCTGCCCGCTGTACCTTTGCCTCATGCCAGCATCTCAGGCCCTGTGGGTATGGGTTTTGGAGTATCTGTTGAGTATATAACTGCCTTCCTTTGCCCCCCAAATGTTTGGTTGTCTCTAGTCTTCCATGGTTGACCAACATGGAATTCCATATATGCCCTAAATGTGGTTTCTAATTGGTCATTGGTCCCGTGTTTTGTGAGAATAGGTTGCTTACTCTAGTGTGTGTCTTTGCCCCTCATTTGTGGTTGGTGTGTGGTGATACAGAGAGAGATGTGCAGAATATGTCAGAAGAATTTCAGCAGTGATGAGTATTCTGTTCAGTTTTCTTTCCTCTTTTTTTTTGGTCTTTTTGAAGCAGGGTCTCCCTGTAGCCCCAGCTGTCCTGGAACTCACTATGTAGACCAGGCTGGCCTTGAACTCACAGAGATCTGCCTGCCTCTGCCTCCCAAGTGCTGGGACTACAGGTGTGTGCCACCACGCCTGGCTTTTTTTTTTTTTTTTTTTAAATAGAGTTTGCCAGGCTGGGCTCTAATCCTGCTGCCTTTCCTTCTAAAATGTTGGGATTAGAAGTGTGTACCACCATGTCTAGCTGTGTCATGAATTCTTGGACTACTACACATTTCCTGTTGTAAGCACTTGAAAACCTCTGCTTGTAGACTAGTGAGAAAGAGTGCATGTGCAGCGTATTTTCAGAATTAGTGCACATTAGTACATGCGTGTGATTTTTCTTCCTTACAGTTGTGCTCATGGCACCAGAGGAACAGTGACAAGCCTTGGAGCAGAAAGGGTCATTCCGTTGTGATTGGATAATGACATTTAAGTTTCATTCTGTAGAAGCATTTTGGCCCTGGACCCTTCTCATTTCCCGCTTACTGAGGTACAGTGCTTGTTGTGAGCTCATACAGTGATGAACCATACCTGTAATTCATGAGCCTGTGAGGTTGTCTTCAATGCCTGGCAGCCATGAAGAGTAATGAACATTATAGATTTGCTCATTTTGGATGCTTTCTATTTCAAATTATGAATGAAATTTCTTAGTCAATTACTGGATGGTGGAGCTACTTTGCAAAGTCGGAATGTCCCCATGTTGTCACATTGCTGCTGCCACGTGTGTGTGTGTTGTGTGTGTGTGTGTGTGTGTGTGTGTGTGTGTGTGTGTGTGTGTGTCTGTCTGTCTGTCTGTCTGTCTAAAGGTGAGTAGAGAAATGGAGCTGGTAGGTTTTCTTTTTCCAAAATACTTAGGTGTTAAGGGATCCATCGACCATCAGGACTCGGTGGTGCACAAAATTTGTTCTTAAGAGATTTAAGATTTTAAAAGCAAGATTGGTGATTCAGACTGTCCCAGTGATAGATGTGTCAATTGTTGGGCTCTAGGCAGCTGTTTAATGAGTTATTTTTGGTAGTGAGAAGATTCTAGGTGTAAAAGATTTGGTAAGATTCTGTTAAGTAGTCTGTATAAACCAAACACTCCACCATTCAAACATTTGAAGCAGTGAGCTGGGAGTTGGTAGTTTTGTGAAATTGCTATAATTACTGGAATCCCGGGTCTTTAACAACTCCAAACGAATAGCCAGGACCACATAAAGAGGAAAAGCTACAAAATGATAGGGTTTGACCTAAGGTAGCAAATTGAAATGCGAGCTCCTTTTGCACTTAAAAAAAAAATTTTTTTTTTATTTTTCAGAGTGTTGAGAATATAAGTGCATTTAGAAGTGACACCACATTAATCATGGGAATTTTACTTTTCGTCATGAGTTCTACACATTTTGGCTTCAAATTAGCCATTGCTATGTTCTGTAGATATTTATTGCACATCATTTATGATTTAGAAAAATTTTATGTGTATGAGTGTTTTGCCTGCATCTATGTAAGTGCGTCCGTGTTCTGCAATGTCTACAGAAGTCAAAAGAGGGTGTTGGATTCCCTGGAACTGGAGTTATAGATGGTTGTTAGCTGCCATGTGGGATGCTGGCATTTGGACTATGGTCTTCTGAAAGAACAGCCAGTGATCTTAATGGCTGAGCTAGCTCTCTAGCTCCTTATTTATTATTATTATTGTTATTATTATTATTATCATTATTATTTTTTGGTACAGGATCTCCCTGTAGCCCCAGCTGACTTGGAACTCACTATGTAGAAGAGGATGGCCTTGAACTCACAGAGATCCAATTGCCTCTGCCTCCTAAGTACTAGGATCAAAGGCGTGGGCCACCACACCTGACTCGTTTATGATTTAAAAATTTTATGTACATGTGTTTTACCTGCATGCATAAGTGCACTGTATGCATGCAATTCCTAAGGGGACCAGGAGAGGGCATCAAATCCCCTGAAACTGGAGTTATGGATGGTTGTTAGCCACCATGTGTGTACTGGGAACTGAATCTGGGTCCTTTGCAAGAGCAGCCAGTGTTCTTAACTACTGAGCCATCTCTCCATCTCCTCATTTATGGTATTTTCATTTCAAGCCTTCTCATACCTCTCTAACTGACTGGAAGTGACATTTACTTATTTACTACTATAATACTGAATGAGTATCACTGGCCACATGTTTCTTTTATGGAATTAACACCATAGTCAATAAGTCCTTACAAGTAGTGTGTGTGTAGAATGATTCAGTTATCTTTCCATAGTGTCTCTACATGAAGAATGGATGCAGAACTGTCAATGTCTCTATTCAAAATACAAGGGAGATTGTGTGGGTGATGACTGAATAAATTCAAACCAGGAAACGGACCTGCCATATTGGTATGGGGATAAACTTGCTTTTGGCTTACTTTAGCTTTGTGGAGCAGTGAAAATTTTGATCAGTCTATATTATTAGTGTTTGAATTATACACTGTTAAATGTTTTAGGCACTGATTAATTTTTTTTTTTCCTTATTTTTTGAGACAGCAGGGTCTCATTGTGTATTACTGCCTGGAACTCATTATATAGACCAACTGCCTCTGTGATCTAAGTGCTGGAATTAAAGGGGTGAGCCACCATGCCCCCATCTTGGCACTAATGATTTATGGAGTCATTTTTTTGTAGCTGATAATGACCTTGAACTTGATCCTCCTGTCTCTACCTTCTGAGTGCTGGGATTTTGACATTGTACTATCATACCTGGTTTTATGTGGTATGAGGGATTAAACCCAGGACCTTCCTGCATGCTAAGCAAACATTCTACCTATTTAGCTTCACGTCAGCTCAACTTTGCATTTTTCTATGTTTTTCCCCTCCGGTGTCTTCAGTTTATTTCTCCTTTTTGTTTTATGCATGTATGTATTTGTTTGATTGCTTTCCTGTGTGTGTGTGTGTGTGTGTGTGTATGTATGTATGTATGTGGGCTTGTGTGTGCCACAGCACACATTTGGTCCAAGGACAGCTTAGCGGAATTGATTTTCTTTTTTCCCCTTGCATCTTGTGGGTCCCAAAGATCAAACTCAAGGTGTGGTAGCAAATGCCTTCACCCCCTGCGCTATCTTGCCTGCCCTCGTTTTTCTGTATGAAAGGTTCTGATGAATGGTTTCCAGATCCTTTAGTTTTATAATGATTATAAATGTGTTACATGTAATGGAGAGCCTGTTCCCACTTTAAAAAAATTATCTACATATAATACATTATTTATTGTTAGTATTATATGTGACTATTATAATACATGTATGGGGCTGGAGAGATGACTCGGTTAAGAACACTGGCTGTTCTTCCAGAAGACTCGGGTTCAAATCCCAGCACCCATATGACAGTTGTAATTCCAGTTCTTGGGGATCCTATGTCCTCTTCAGTTCTCCATGGGCATTATGCAACACTGGTACTTACATACGTGCAGGCAATACACGCATACACATAAAATAATATGTATATATAAATTTTTTTTGTCTTTTATTTATTTTTATTTTATGTGTATGTGTGTATTGCCTACATGCAGATAAGTGCACCCATGTCATGCAGTGCCTGAGGAGGTCAGAAGAGGCTGTCATATCCCCTGGGACTGGAGTTACGGACAGTTGTTAGCTGCCATGTGGGTGCTGGGATTCGAACCTGGGTTTTCTGCAAGAACCAGTGTTCTTAATTGCTGAGCCATCTCTCCAGCCCCTTGATTGATTGATTGATTGACTGACTGATTGATTGATTGTCTTTTTGAGACGGGGTCTCCCTGGAGCAGCCCCAGTTGGCCTGGAACTCACTATGTAGATCAGGCTGGCCTTGAACTCACAGAGATCCTCCTGCCTCAGTCTCCTCAGTGTTGGGACTAAAGGCATGTGCCACCACACCCTACTATAAAATATTTTAAAAAATACACAAATACTACATAATTCTATGTAACATTATGCTGTATGTTTATATTAAATACAATATTAAAACCTGACACTCTGAAACTGCTTAGGGTAGGCAAGATTTTTTTTTTTTAAACTTTTCCCCTTAATGGAGTGTTGGAAATGAACTTCAGGGCTTCTCTGATTTTAAGCACTCTACCAGTAAGCTACACTTCTGACCTAGAGAGAACTTTAACCTGCTGTGCCAGGAGCTGCAAATCTCATGGTATATGTCCCATGTTTATATGGCTTAGGTAAATGGTTTATATTGGGGGCTGGAGAGATGGCTCAGTGGTTAAGAGCACTGACTGCTCTTGCAGAGGACCCGGGTTCGATTCCCAGTACCTACATGGTGGCTGTGAACTGCCCTTACTTAACTCCACTTCCGGGGAATCCAAAGCCCTCTTCTAACCTCCATGGCATTGTATGATACAGGTGCACTCACATACACGCAGGCAATACAGTCGTACACATAAAATAAAAATAATAAATAAAATATTTTTAAAAAATGCTTTATATTGATCAAATGTGGTCACTGTTTTTCGTGTTTCTCAATTTTCACTGTTTTCCATATTTTCTTATTTTGTTAGTTTTGTTGATTTGTAATAATTCTTTGCAGATCTGGAAGGGTTGTCCATTGTCTAGGTTGACCAGTTTTAAGATGAGAATAGCAGATAACCTCATTTGATATATACTTAACTACTATTATAGGATATTTCTCAGAGTATACAATGACTGAATTAAGAAGTTAAAGTAAAAAAGAATTTCCCATTAGTTTGAAGTTATGGCAGGAATAGGTAAATTATAGAATTTGGGGTTCATTCCTTTGCTTCTTCTTCTGGTACAAGCTAGGATTGTGCTTTTAAGTCATCATGCCTGAATTCTGACATGCCATGCACATCTCCTGGAGATCTCGTGCAGTTGCCCTTCTGGTTGGGGATATCTGAGGTAAGGGGGCCAATAGACCCCCTCTCATCAGTCGTGCACCCAGGTGGCTCTCAGCCCCATCTGTGCACAAGGCCATAGGCCATTCAGCACCTGGGACTGCTATTTCTATTGACTTTTCTTCTCTTAGGGAGTTTTTTTAATCCACAGGGCTTGGTTCTCTGGAATCTACCAGTTCTGTTTGCCTTCTATTAATTTATTGGAAGCAGTGTTTAAGTTTGTCCAGGCAAATAAAACCCAACGTAATGAGCTGCCCCTCTGTTGTTATTTCAGTAGTGTGACTAAAATTGTTTAGGAGTTTCAGGTGCAGAAATTGCTTTGTTAACATGCCTTTAAAAAAAATCAGTTTTTTGGATTTATTTATTTTTATTTTATGTATGTGAGTGTTTTGCCTATGTGTATGTAAGTGTATCACATGCATGAGGTGTCCACAGGGCCAAAAGAGGGTGTTGGGTACCCTGAAAACTGGAGTGACAGTTGTTAACAACAGCAGCCAGTGCTCTTACCTGCTGAAGCATCTGTCTAGCATCTGCCTTTTTTTTTTTTTCCAAAGTTGAGTGAACATAGATTTATTAAGGAAAAGTGAGAAAAGAACAGTATTGAAGGACTCCAAGGGGAGGTATACCACCTCCATTTTTACTCTTAATGTTAGGTATATTCAGTTTACTTGATTGTTAAGTTCAGTAATTACAAAAGCCATACTAAACCCAGGGCATAATTTAGTATTTAAGATGTACAGGGCCCAAATCTCAGTAACAATGAAAAAATTTTGTAAGTTTTGTGACTTCCATAAATTATGTAAGTTGCTTATATTCTCTGTGCCTGATAAGTTGCAGGATAATTGAAGAAGGAGGCAGTAAGTGTCTGGTGCTTGGAGGTACAGTGGCTTCTCCCTTTGTGATAAGCACCCTAGATAACCAGCACAGAGCTTGGAGCTCAGAGTCTCTGCCTGCTATCCAGCTACCTTTAGCCCTGCTGTAGTTGGTAACAGAGAATCGACACAGTTTGCTGATCATCTTCAAATATAATTTGGGAGTCTTAGCCTGTACTTCTTTCTGGTAAGATCCCAGAGAGGTGATAATTTTATTTTATTTATTTATTATTTTTTTAAAGGATCTTTTAAAAAATTTTTTTATGTGTATGCATGTATTGCCTGCATGTAGGTAAGTACACTGGTGTTGTGCAATGCCTGTGGAGGTCAAAAGAGGCTGTCAGATCCCCTGGGACTAGAGTTATGGACAGTTGTTAGCTGCCATGTGGGTGCTGGGATTCGAATCCAGGTCTTCTGCATGAACAGCCAGTGTTCTTAACCGCTGAGCCATCTCTCCAGCCCCGATAATTTTATTTTATATAGGTTATCAAGGCATGGTAGCCCACACATTTAATCCCAGCCCTCTGGAGGCAGAGGGAGACAGATCTCTCTGAGATCAAAGCCAGCCTGGTCTGCATAGTGAGTTCCAGGCCAACTGGGGCAACAGGGAGACCCAGACTCAAAAAAAACAAACCAAACAGAAAAAAAAAAAAAAGGGCTGTAAACAACTAAGACATCTACCAGATAATTTGTTTAATTTTTAGGAGACTTTAAAGCCAAAGGAGGGGCTGGAGGGATGGCTGAGTGGTTAGGAGGACCAGGGTTTGATTTCCAGCACCTACATGGCAGCTGACAACCATCTGTATCTCCAGTTCCAGGGGATCCAATGCCCTCTTCTGACCGCTACAGGCATCGTACAACATGGATGCACTTACATACATGCAGGCAAAACACTCATGCATAAAATTAAAATAATAAAGTAAAGTCAGAGGATTCTTCACCTCCTGGCAGCCTCTCCCAGCTGATCAATTTGCAAAGAAGCTATTTGCCTGGGTTTCATTGCATTCTTTTTGCAGTTCTAGATGAGTGATGTTTTCTTTTGAACCATTGTCTTATGTTCCTTTCCCCTCTAAACATTTTCTTGCAGGTTTTACAATCTACCCATAGGCTGTCCTGAGTTTCTGCCCCAGGTACAGAGAGAGCACAGCAGCCTCAGCTGATTGGTTTAGAGTGGCTGAGTGATAGGGGAGGGGTCTGTTGCAAGGTGGTATAGCCTCACTATTGAAAATGTGGCCCAACAAGTGGTCTTGTGGATCTACTTTATTTTTAATTAACTAATTAAATTTATTGAGATAGGGTCTATGTAGCCCTTAATTAAATTTATTTATTGATCGAGACAGTGTCTTTCTAGCATTGGTTGGCCTGGAACTCAACTATGTAGAAGATCAGACTGGCCTCAAACTCACAGAGATCCACCTGCCTCTGCCTCTTGAGTACTGGGGTTACAGTTAGGCTCCATCATGGCTGGCCAATTCATCTGCTTTCATCCTTTCTTTTCAGTTGTGATAGAACCTTTAAAGCTTGAGGGGACATGGCAGCCCAGTCTCCCCTCAGTGTTTGGTAGGAGTGGTGCTCACCTGGCGCCAGTACGGTTCTTTTGGATATATGAGATGGTGTTCTTCTTTTGTATTTTGCTGCTGGAAGAGAAGTCTGTGCTGAGGCTGCTTTAAAACATTTGTTAAAGGCCAGATGTTGTGGCACACACCTTTAATACCAGCAGAGGCAGACAGATCTCTGTGAGTTCAGGCCAGCTGGGGCTACAGGGAGATACTCTCACCTGGCGCCAGTACGGTTCTTTTGGATATATGAGATGGTGTTCTTCTTTTGTATTTTGCTGCTGGAAGAGAAGTCTGTGCTGAGGCTGCTTTAAAACATTTGTTAAAGGCCAGATGTTGTGGCACACACCTTTAATACCAGCAGAGGCAGACAGATCTCTGTGAGTTCAGGCCAGCTGGGGCTACAGGGAGATACTGTCTCAGAAGACACC
>NW_008329127.1:469106-471547 GCF_000622305.1 Nannospalax galili | reverse complement strand
CCCTCCCCTCCCCTCCCATCTATTTAGTTATTTAGTCAGTCTTTGGTTGAGACAGGATCTCCCTGTAGACCCAGGTGACCTGGAACTCCCTATGGAGGCCAGGCTGGCTTCGAACTCATAGAGATTCACCTGCCTCTGCCTCCCAAGTACTGGGATTAAAGGCATGCACCACTGCACCCTGCTTGTTTACTTTATTTTTAATAAAGAATGCAACACAGGTTTTGCTAGCCTAGTGTAGCTCTGGTCTGGGCTGACTCAGGAGAAGGGCTCCAGGAGAGTGTTGGCTCTGGCTAATTCTGCAGACCCTGACGTGCCTGATGGTTTGGGTTGTCGAAGTCATCACTAGAAATTCCATTCTTCATCTTTCCTGCAGTGTAGCTCAGCTTAGAGGTAAAATTAGTTCTGGTGCTAAGTTCTTATTTCCATATGTGGGAGAGTTTAGTATGGGGTTGGGATGTCTGTGAAAAGCATCTTATTTCTTTACACCACAGCCTTGTCTTGAGTAGCAGGCAATAGAGGAGGTGGTTGTTTAGTGTCTTAAGGGTTCTTGGCTTTGATTTTTCTGATCGCTAATGATAATCATTGACATTTTTAACTGTTGAAATGAAGTCCCATGAATTACTTAGAAGGTGTATGATTCAGAATGGAGTTCACCATCTTTTTAGGGTACCCGTGTTATATGCATTAACCTAACTTGTGTGCATTCTGAATTTTAAATATATTTTTAATTTTTATCTGTTTTTTTTGAGACTGGGTCTCCCTGTAGCCCAGCTGGCCTCGAACTTGATTTGTAGACTCACAGAGATCTATCTGCCTCTGCCTCTCAAGTGCTAGGATTAAAGCCATGCACCACCATGCCTGACTATTTTTATTTTTTTATGTATATGAGCATATTGCCTGCATGTATGTAAGTGCCCTCGTGTCATACAGTGCCCATGGAGGTCAGAAGAGGGCACTGGATCTCTTGGAACTGGAATTACAGATGGTTGTTAGCTGTGATGTAGGTGTTGAAATTCAAACCCATGTTCTCTGCAAGAGCAGCCAGCGCTCTTACCCACTTAGCCATCTCTCCAGCCCCACATTCTGAATTTTTTAAGGAAAGGATTTTCTAGTTTCAGTATTGTGGGTTTGGGTGCAATTTTTTTTTTTTTTAATGCTAAGAATTCTGTTTACATTTCTGGAGGCCCACTTGTGGGGCAAGGCTGTCCTTTCCAAAATGCCAGGTTTTGACAAACTGTACCAGTAGTTTTGCAAGGTTTATAATTTCTGAGGTTTTGCTGGCAAGCAGCTTCACTTTTAGTTCATGATCACATCTGGCAGGTGTATTAACTTTCACAGGGAGATTGTTTTATTTAGGAGGACAATTATATATGATGTGTCTTGGTTGTCCTTTGGACTTATGTCCGAGAACCCAAGGACCAAGAACAGGAAGTTACGGTTCCCTTCCCATCACCAGCCCAGCTAAGCAGTCTTCTGGTATCATCAAACTAGTAGTTGTTGATTGTGCAGATTTTATAAGGATGATGGTAAATAGTTAAAATTATGTGGAAAGGAGAGAATCACGTGTTTTAAACTGAACACACCTGTTTAACCAGAAAAGGACCTTCATCAGCCTCTCCTTGGTGGCTGTCTTTAGCACCATAGATTAGGTTTGGATTATTTTTGGCTTTTAAGATATGGCAAGACTGTACCAGAGGCAGAGGAGGAAAATGTGTACAGAATCTAGTTGCAAATGGAATGGAGAGAAAAGGTGGAAGTGGACAGCCTGTGACTTCTCCTGGTCTCACCCTTATATTTAAGAAGGTTTTACATTTTCTTTTTGTTTTAGGATATTATGCTTCACATTTATACTTAAAACTTTAAAAATTCCTCAGATCTCTGCTTGGGGAGGGGATTGTGGCTTGAAAATGAAACTTCCTGGAACTTACTATGTGGAACAGGCTGGCCTTGAACTCAAGAGATCCACCTGCCTTTGCTTCCCAAGTCCTGGGATTAAAGGCTGACGTTTCCTTTGCTTATTATGTACTTCATCAAGAATGTTTTAGTCATGCGGGGGGTGGGGGGAGAGAATGTTTTAGTCTATGGGGGGAATTTTGTATTTTTAATGTGTTCACCTAGGTTCTCTGTTTTATTAGCCTATTTCAGATTTATTATTATTACTAGCAGGGATATGTAATAGACTCAAATCTGCTAGTGGAGCAGTGCCTAGTTTCACTTGGTTTGCAGAGTTCATAACTGCAGAATTCATCAGGCCCAAGAACTGCAGAGGGTTAGGTATTTTACTTAACCGTTGTGTAGCTTAAAACTGAATTTTTTCTGGTGCTATTCAGATGACAACTAAACAAACACTGGTAAATTGCATGTCTTTACTTTGTTTTCCCTACCCAGACATCTAGGGTTTTGGTTTGTTGAGTACCATTTGAATCAGTGTTTCATTTTGT
>NW_008329127.1:463119-469059 GCF_000622305.1 Nannospalax galili | reverse complement strand
CCCCCCCCCCCCCCCCCCCGCAAGATCAGAGGACAACTCTCTTCTTCCATTATGTGGGATCTGGGTGTTGAACTCAGGTTTACCAACAAAGTACATTTACCTGCTGAGCCATTTTGTTGGCCTAGGCCTGGAACTTTTGATCTTCCCATGACAGCCTCCCCATTGCTGAGGCTCTGTCTCAGACTCTGCTGTTGATGTGCAACATCACTGGTGTCTACATTGTCGCTGGAAGTTTTTCTAGTCTCCTGAAGGGCACTGGGCACCCGGAGGGAGACAGTTTCTCTAACACTTTCTACCCACCTACAGTGTTCCTTAGAAGCTTATAGTCATTTTCTTTGTTTTTAAAAATATTTTATTTTGTGGGCTGTCCTTAGCATGAACAGTTAAAAGATGGATGTTAGGGGGGCTGGAGAGATGGCTCATCAGTTAAGAGCACTGACTGCTCTTGCCGAGGACCTGGGTTCGATTCCCAGCACCCACATGGTGGCTACGAACTGTCCTTAACTCCACTTCCAGGGGAATCCAAAGCCCTCTTCTGACTTCCGTGGCATTACACGACACAGATGCACTCACATACATGCAGACAATACACTCAGACACATAAAATAAAAATAATAAACAAAATATTTAAAAAAATGGATGTTAGATAGTTCTTGAGAAAAATTCCAGTCTCTTGGATTTAGCTCACAGAACACTTTTCTCCTAGTTGATTCCATTCTTGTCCTCAGCAGCATTAGCCCTTATCTTCCACTGAGCAGGTTCATTGTATATCTTCTCTATCTTTCCTTTTAGAAACAAGGTCTCATGTAGTCCAGGATGGCATTGAACTCACTATGTAGCCTAGAATGTCTCAGCTGGTGATCTTCCCACCTCCACCTCCTGATTACAGGTGTGTTCCTCCATATCCAGTTTTAGGTGGTGAATTTAACCAAGGCTTCATGCATACTTTACAAGCACTCAACCGTTGGAACTATGTCTTCAATATCTACCATTAAAAAAAAAAAAAATTGTGTGTGTGTGTGTGTGTGTGTGTGTGTGTACTCCCATGTATGAGAGCACATGTATTTTCAGATGCCTGTGGAGGTCAGAAGAATGTGGAATCCTCTGGAGCTGGACTTACAGGTAGTTGTGTGCCATTCCATGTGGTTCTGGGAACTGAACTCGAATCCTTTGTAAGATCAGCAAGTGCTCTTAACTTCTGGACCATCTTTCCAGCCCCAGCTTACCATTCTTTTGTAAATTTCAACTGTATCATCATTTTGTGTGTGTGATTCTGTTTGTGTCCTCAGCTGTGGAGCCATGTGGTAGGCTTATGTGCTGTTTTATTTTATGTGTATGAGTGTATTGCCTGCATATGTGTAAGTGCACCCATGTTGTGCAGTGCTCGAAAAGGTTAGAAGAAGGTGTTGGATTCCCCTGGAACTGGAGTTACTGATGGTTGTTAGCTGCCATGTGGGTGCTGGGACTCAAACCCTTGTCTTCTGCAAGAGCAGTCAGTGCTCTTAACTGCTGAGCCATCTCTCCAGTACCCAGTTTTATATTGTTTTACCTTTGTTTTTATCCTAGAAATTTCACTGATCTCTGTGCTGAGCTTTGACCACTTGGTGGAGGCCTGGCACTCACTGGTGACCAATTGCTATTACATTCTTACAGGGTGGAGTAGCAAGAACTTGGATGTTGTTTGGGTTTTGGGTTATGTGATCCATACTGAGCAATATATGAAGACTCTGCTGTGTCTCATAGTTTTAGAAGTAAATTTGAGGTCCAAAGGACCCCATTAGTACTGTACAAACACAGACAAAGCAAAAGTAACTGGCGAGGCAGATTTTACTTTTGCAAAAGGGAGACTTGTATGGTCAGTCAGATCAGCAAGTACACAAAGGACCCAGAAGCTTGGAGGGCTTTTATCCCTAACTCAAGAGGACTGTGTCTTTTCCCCATTGGTTGGAGTCCTACCTTACAGTCTTTCCTGGTTGGCTAGTTCCTGGTTGGCAGGGAGGGAGAAGAGCTCCACTGCTCCAGGCCATCAGGTTTAGGAACGCATCAGGGCCTTTCCTTAAACAAAAGTCCTACAAGGTATGGTGTGATGAAAAGATTAGAATTCCTTCAAGTTTCAAGTTTTACAGACTTTGAAAGAAAAGAGTAATATCTACTGTTTATTACACAGGTTAGCTGTTTGGCTGGCAGGAATTAGGTAGATAAGACAGGTTGTTAGAAGTAGTAAGCAGTGTGCCTCACAGGCATATTTAATGCCCAGGGGTGAAGCAGCACAGAGGAGACTGGGAGGAGGGATGGTGCTCAGGAGATAAGACATATCTGTTTTTTCTCCAGGAAACTTGCATTACTATGATTTAGAAAATGATGTTTAGAATCTTCCTTTTCCAAGCTGGCAGCCACGGGGTCAGTAGGCATGACTTACCTCTTTTGGTTGGAGATTATGGGCTCCTAATGAGATGAAATCTAGAGAGGGTTTCTCAGGTTGACCTGATGGGCTGGGCATCTGGTGAAACAGAGAAGTCCAGATAGCTAATTTCCAGAGGGGCTGCTCAGATGATGCCTTTGCCTCCTGCTAAAGATGAGTGCAAAATGTGCGTAAGATCCGTATAAAAATACAGGAATATTAGTTTTTAACATAACTTGGCAGAAGCAGCAGTACAAAAACCCTCCCTGCCAGAGCACTATGCATAATAAAGTCAGGAAAACCAGTGTTCTTGAGAGAGGGCTAGGTGTGTGTAAGATGTCATTGTTGAACCTAGCATTTGCAGTTAGCATTAACAGGTTGTCCTCTCCCAACCAAAACAGAAACAGTGATTTTCATAGAACACCAGGTAAGAAAGTCAGAGGCCACCCTGTGTTGTGCAGGAGTCTTTAACTGCACAGCCTCTTTGCTTCCTCTCTTCCTACTGATTCACTCTTGCATTTCCTCCTGGGTAGTTCTGGGGAGAATGGGATATCTTCACCCACATGGATGAGCTGAATGCGCTCTACTGAGATCTTCTAGGAAATGGAATTTCAACCTCCAAAATACCCTGGAAATTGAGATTTACATTGATTATTTCCTTAAAATGAATCTTGGATGTTGCCACTTTCAGGGATAACTTGGAAATCATTTCAGACAAAGTTGACTTCAGTTTGTGGGCTGGCAGTGACTGATATTCTGGCTTTCAGCATTTATGTATGGCTACCTGCCTGCCCACAGCCTCTTTGGAACCTTCATGGAAGTAATGCTGGGACTGGGCATCCTTTGGGAGGCGGGAGATTTCAGTTGAGATTCACTGGGGGTAGTTCCTGTAATGGTTCTAAAATTGCAGGCAATTGTCTTCAGAGTCCCTTCCATGTGCAACTTTGAATGGGGCTGACAGAATGTCAGGCGGAAGATCACTGCCCTTTCTTCTGTGAGTGTCCTCCAACTCCCCAACCCCCACCCCAGTCTGAAATTGGGTAAGCAAACCTCCTCTCTATAGGTGAATATCACGTTTTGATTTGGTTTTTTAAAAAAGAGTCTCACTGTGTGTAGCCCAGGTTGTCTCATTCTCACTAATGTGGGAATTACATATCTGCAGATGTACCCTACCTTGCTTAGATTTTGGCAGGGTGGATGTGGGGGGCAGCTTGGTTTTTGTTTTTTGCACAATGCAAGAACAAAGTCTGATACCAACCACATGTTGAACTCAGTGTAGCTTGCAAAAGAAATGAATTTTTCTTCCTTATTTTTCCTTCAAATATGGTAGGCCCTGGAAGGGAATTGGTATTGTAAATATATCTTTAATAACCTTCTTTTAACAGTGTGAAGCTTGGGAACTTTCCCACATTTGGACTAAGTTCTTGGATTTGCTCACCTAAAGGTGTAGCTTTTGGTATTGATGTGTATTCATTTTGTGATGATTTCTTTCCAGGGAAATCCGTTAACTGAAATGGTTACAATTCAGTATTATCTTTGCGCTTCTCTTAAAAATAATTAAAATAACGTTTATTGTTTTGTGGGAGTGTGGAGGGTGTGGGAGTTGTGGGTTAATGGGTGTACATGAAGGCATATGGAGGTCAGAGCTGTTTCTTTCCAAGATGTGGATCTCAGGGATCCAATGCAGGTTATCAGGCTTGGCAGCAAACACCTTTACCTATGGAGCCATCTTGCTGGCCTTTGTTATCTCCCTCTTTTAAAACAAAAGGTTTTAAGTTTTTAAGAAATCGATTGATTGAAGTGTCATTTTCAAATACATCCATTTCAGGTGTATAGTTTGACTTTTAGCCAGTCATGCAATATCTGAGCTGTTTGTTCCTCTGTGTCCTGGCAGTGTCTTCTCCCTTCCTTTCCTGCCTGCTTCTGGGCAGCACTGGCCTGATTTCTAGAGCCATAGGTGGGTTTGTTTGCTCTAGAGGCACCCATGTGCCTCGATTGCTTTTCGGGTTTTCGATTCATGCCGTTTGTCTTAATATTTTGCTTTTGTGGCTCAGTAGTGTTTTTTTCTTTTTCTGTTTCTTATATAAGTCTTTGCCCCTTTTTCTCTGTTATGATCCTTTTGGAAATGTTCCAGTCAGGTTCCATCTTCTCTCTGATATCCTGGCTCCCCATACTAGAAGTTAGGGGGAAAGAAAGAAATTTACCCAGCTCTTGTGATGGGGCACTGGAGTTAAGAGTTCTCAGTTCAGGGTCTTTAGGTTAAATTGGGTTGTTGCAGTGTCTCTTTCCAGAGGGTCTTCTACAAAGTCTGTGGGTTCTTTGTGCTGTCTGCTTTGAAACCTAATGTTTTAGGAAAAAGAATCCAGCACTCTTGAGATGGTAATGGTGGGCTGTTGGATATATTATGTAACTGTTCCTTTTTTTTTTCTTTTCCCTTCTCCCTGCTGAGACATGTAACCTTGGCAGGTATGGAGTTTGCTATGCAGCCTAAGTTGGCACTGAAGTTGGGCTTTTCTTCCTTTAGCATTCTGGGTGCCTATGTCCCATCTGTGTAGACTGAATGTGCAGACTCAGAATGGTGAGGATCATGGAGCCTTAAGGAAGAGGTTTTTTAATTTCTGCAAGTTAGAAAGTGGTGAGAGAGCACCATTCTATTGAATCTGTGTTTTAGAAATATGTTCAGGGTCACAAAGGAAGAGACCACCACTACTCCAATTAAAGCTTTTCAGTAAGGCAGATCATTACTTCTGATCAGATGGCTGCACTCACCACAGAGAGATGGAGAAGCAAGCACATAGAATAGCGATATGGCAACTTTTTATCCTACTTCCTAACGCAATAGTACTGTGTCTTTTCCCCATTGACTGGGGTTCCATCTCACAGTCCTTTCTGGTTGGCACAAAAGAAGCAGGACAGTGGGGGTGGGGCTGAGAAGATGGGGACGGGCTCAGCTTTCCCCTTTACTCCCAGGTCCTCAGTTCCTGGAATGCACCAGGCCTCTTCCTTCTTTCATAACAAAAAGTTTTATGGGGTGGGTGTTAGGGTAATCAGAAGATTAGAATCCCTTGTCATAAAAATCAAGAGTTTTTGTAGGGGGAGTGATTAGAACATTAGGATTCCTTGTAAAATGTTTTATAGTGTTTGAAAGAAAAGACTAATATTTGATGTTTCTTACATGTGTAGCTGGGTGTACACATGTTAATACCTCATCTTCTTGTATGAAGAAAGCACTGTTTTGAGAACCAGTGACTTGTCTTAAGGCAGCACTGGGGGTGAGTGACCTGGGTGAAATCATAATGTGTCAGCTCTACTTATTCTCAGAGGCACTGAGAAGACACTGGGACTTAGGACATGGATGTCATGGGTGCTGAGTTGATGATTTTCCCTAGAAGGGGAATTTCCAGGAAATTTCTGGAAAATTTGCTGTCAATACCAAAATGCCATGAATTGCTGTACAAATCTAAGCATGCAACTTGGATGCTGTGTCAGAAAGCTGTGGAGTTACTGAATAAAGAGTGTGACATACAAACTAAAAAAAA
>NW_008329127.1:447118-462205 GCF_000622305.1 Nannospalax galili | reverse complement strand
TATACTGCATACATATGCTGAGTAAGAATGTAAATATGACCTAACTTAAGAAGAAAATGGAGTCTTTGCCCAGTTCTTTCTTACATGTCTTCTCTAATTCAATGTAATGTTTCATTCTGATATAGGTTCATCAAGCAAATGGGTAGGGCCCAGTGTGTTGTCCCAGCTTTTCAGTAGCTGCTGTTGGTGGCTTTGGGAATACAATTTATGATTGTCAACCCTATGAAAGAAGGACGTAATGCTTTAGAATTAGTCATTATGTGTTCAGATTGATTCTCCAGAGAACATTTGAGGGGTTAGGAGTTGAAGCCAGGATCAGAACCTAGATAAGAAGGACCCAGCTTTGTTTAGCTTTATCCCACAATGTCATGCTGCTCAATATTTTCTCAACTTACTACAAATAAAATGAACTGGGTACTTGGGGGTTTTGTGCCTGCCAAGGTACCTGTTTGTTCAAAAAGAAATGTAAAATACAGATTCTGTGGCGCATCAAACCAAGTTGTTAGCCATCAAGGAGATCTTGTAGTGATGTTTGCTTCATTAATTATTTTACAGGCAGTTTATTCCCTATTCTTTTTTTTTGCGGGGGGGGGGCTCTTTTTGAGACAGGGTCTCCCTGTAGCCCCAGATGGCCTGGAACTCAGAGAGATTTGCCTGCCTCTGCCTCCTGAGTGCTGGGATCAAAGGCATGTGCTACCACACCCAGCTCTATTCCCTATTTTTTATTCTACTTAAAAGCCAATGGTTAGTGAAGAAGTGTCACCTGTTTGCTGTGCAGAGCAGGTGAGAGGGGGACCGGATGCCTCAGTAGGACAGATTTGTATTAAATAAAGCAGTTGAAAACAGTCCTCTGCTTACAGACTCAGAAAATGAGATAGATTCCTCTGTAATGTCCTCAGTTCCTTAATGAGCTCAGCTGTTTAGTTCTCCACAGGAATCTAATTTGGTTGGGAGAAAGGCTCCAGCCCACAGCCTGGGTCATCTGCCTCTGGCATGACCTTGGGTCAATCATTTAGCTAACCTGGGCAGCAAGCACCTGCTTCATTTGTTAAAAAAAAGGGAGTGGGTGGGTAATAGGAATAAGCAGTAGTACTTTTAGCATAGGGTAGCTGTGGTGTTTTGGTGACTAATGCCTGGTGTGGAGTGGGTGCCTGTATTGGCTGTTATCTAATACTTCCTGTTCTGTCACTTACTTAGAATTAGAAAGGGTCATTAGTGGCATGCATTTAATTTGATCTGTCAGCTTAGCAATGGGAATAATTTTCATAAATAAGACTTGAATTTTTCTTGATCCTTTCTAAAAATCCCCTTGAGAAAGTAGTAAGTTACAGCTCTCAGGCTGCCTCAAAAATCTTATCTGTAAAACAGAGACACTTAACAAACATGTCAGGTGTTTTTCTGTTTAATGAAAATGCAGCTCTCATTTAGCGTGGTTTGACTTCCCCGGTGGTTACGGCTTAATTTAGGGTAGGAGTGTTTAAAGGTGATGTATGGATTTGCAGGCAAGCCATACAGATGTTTTTGTTTGAAACTATAAGCATTCAGCAAACATCAGGGTGAGAGTAATTTCCTCTAAAACTCCTTAGGAATAGTCCCAGCCCCACCCCGTCCACCAGAAATTTTTCCTTTCATTGCAGTAAACATGTTTTCCTCTTGAACTTAACTTCTGTTTTGCTATAGAATAGTAGTAGTAGCTATAGATCAGTGATAGTTACTTTTCCTCCTGTATGTTACTGGAGTTTCCTCCCATGAAAGGCCTATTATCTCAGCCAGAAATTACTCTATGAGTCCCTGAGTATATTTAGAGTTTGGTTTGAGTTCATTTTTGTGGGTGAAAATTTTCTAACGAGAGAAAGAGGCCATGACTGCCTGGGCATTTGTTCTTCCTTCCCACCCTTCATCTCCTGGTTGGTGACATTTATTGCACAAAGCTGGCAGTGTGTGGTGGGTAGCAAGGGGAGGATCCCACCAAGAGTTTCCAGTCCTGGTCCCATTGAATAAATAGTATTTGCACCTTGGTCTGCCGCATCTGTTGCTGTTCATTGCAGGTGAGAAATCTGCCAGTGAGGCAGAGGCAAATCTGTTTCTTCTCCTGCTGGGATTTACTGGTGCTCTTGGGTTTTGAGCATGCTTCCCTCCACCCTCACCCAATATGACAGCTGTGAGAATTCCACTGATTAAACAAACATCTCGATCTGCCTTTTGTATTTAAACTACAAAGAAAAAGCTGAAATCCAGGACCCAGCTCAGGGACAAGTGGGCAGAGCAGCAAATTTGCTTTAAAAGGTGCAGGGGTACAGGAAGGGCTGGGCCAGTGCTTGGTGAACATGCGCTTTCAGATGTGGCAGAGATGTCTTATGTGAAACACTTTACAGATTCAGTAAGAACTTCCAGGCTAGGTTGTTGCTGGCCGGTTTTCTTGGTGGTGCTTGCTGCCACCTGTCTACAACAGGAGAAGCCTGCCTTGTGGCTTCAAAATCCTCCTGGAGGCTGTGTAGTGGCTGGGAAATGGGGCCTGGGAACCACAATTACTGTGCCATCTACCTGCGGTGCCCCCCATGCCGCCTGAGTAACTCCAAGGCCTTAGAAACGCATCCTTTCTAAACCAGGGAACAGGCTTAATTCTTGGTCCTGCTATGTAGGGCTGACCTGTTCTTAAAAAAAAAAAAAAGTAAAAAGTTTCCTGGAGCAGAGACAGTGAAGGGTGGGAAAGGTAACAGAAACCTCTTGGGATGTCCGACTTGCTCAGGATGTTATAAACAGTAAGTGCTGCCTTTGATCTTGGAGGGTGGTGTGGGGTAGGCAAGAAAGGGGGATGGTGGTTATTGCAAGCTGGAGCCAGACAGCCATAATGACTTGTCCAAAGGCTGCTGTGAATCCCAGTGGCAAAAGGCTTTGCATTTCCCACTAATTTTTGTTTTCTTTGCTGTGGTTGGCCTTATTAAAAGGGCACAAGGAAGCGGCCTAGACATCCAATTCCAGTCAGTTTTCTAGGCTAACTGGGGAAAGAGGCCCGTGAGGCCTTTGGTCCTTTCTGAGAGCAGGATTACTAGCTTTGATGGCTTAGCTTCCTTAGGAGGAGGGAGATAGCTGCCATATTATAGAATGTTACAGAATTCAGAGTAGTCTACATCAAAGACATTCTTATTCTTGGTCTGCAAGCACAGATGTTTCACTGTTTCTAAACATGGGAAGGCAGACCTTGAGGGCTGGAGTACACTTTTTTTAAATTTTTTTTATTTTTTGTTTGTTTATTTGTTTTGGCCTTTTTGAGATAGGGTCGCCCTGTAGCCCTAGCTGGCCTGGATTTGCTATGGAGACCAGACTGGCCTTGAACTCACAGAGATCCACCTGCCTCTGCCTCCCGAGTGCTGGGATTAAAGGCGTGAGCCACCATGCTTGGCGGAGTACACTTTTTAAAGAAAGGTTCTTACAGCTCATGCCTGTCATGCCATCTTTCCCTCCATGTCTGTGCACCAGCTGTGAGGTGTGTGAAGCGAAGTATCTGTGATTTCTAGACCAAAATTAGGAAATGAGACCTGTGCTGTAAGGAAAGCTGGAGAAGTTTGATCTGAGAACTGCCCTTTAACTTTCTGTGGTGTAAAACTACCTAATCAACGATTCAGGTTATGTAAATTCTGTGCAGTCATCAAGCTTTTTGCTTCATTGCATCATTAACCTTCTCATTTCTGAGAAGTTCAGCCCTCGACTCTATTCAAACTGCAGCTAGGACCCAAGATAATCTGTCACACACCAATTAGGAGAGACTTGGTGTAACTGACTTTATTTTTACCTGACACGGCTTTATTAGTAGAACTTGGTTAACTTTAGCTCACCCACCAGTTCCTCCCCTTGGCTTAAATTGCTTTCTCAGTGTGCTTCAGATCTTAAGAACTTGGTGGGCTGCCACCTCCTCACAGGCTGAGCTGACTAGCTTGCTTCTGAGTCTATCCTGATCTGCTGAAAGGATGGACTGTGGTTCTAGAGGCTTGGAATAGATTGGAAAACACATTGGTATTTCATCTTCCTCACAGTTTCAGGAAATAGTATTGAAGACAGGAGTAAGGTCTTGGTGGTAATCCAAGCTAGGTTTAACCCCATTTTGCTTCTACCATGTCCAATTCAAAACAGAGAAGCCTTGAATTTAATCAGGCAGCTCATAGGATGTCTGGGTGAGAGTAGAAAAACATATTTGGAAAAACCTACTGCAGTCTGTGGATAGCTGGGGGAGGGGCCTTTCATGTAAGTGGTTTGAAGTAGGAGGTGAAATGTTGACTGTTCATCATCAAGCAGCTACACAAATGCGATTTGTAGGTTGTTTTGAAACCTACTGTGCTTTAAGCTCATCTGGTATTCATTATGTACAATGCAGTCTTTAAACAAGATGAAACTGTATAGCTAATGACATAAAATGTTTCCTCCTTATCTAATCAGGAATCTTTCTTGAGTAGCTCCATTAGATGTTATTCAGAAAAGATAATATAGGGAATAATTAGTCTATTTCATTTGTGGAATTCACCGTATGTTCTTTAACTTACATATATTGCATATGAAAATAAAATCAGTAAAGAGTAGTCTATTTTCAGCCAGGAGCACATAAAAATACTATACTCTGGTTTGTTTTCTTGAACTTGAATATGAAATAGGATCTGTAGGTTGTAGTAATTTTGTGGCATTGGTTCGTTTGTCTGTTTTTATGTGGGAGTGTACTAAAAACATTTTAGGATTTAAGTTTGGGAACAGGAGACAGTGTAGCACAGCAAGAGTCACTCAAGCTATATATACATTGACTGGACAATTGGTATTTAGTAGTACTAGGTGTATTATGAGCAAAGTGAAAGTGCCAGAAACTCACAAAAGAAAACCAGATCTGCAAGCTTTTTATAGTTTGATTTTTTAGTGCTACCAGTCATAGAAGATCTGACTCTTTACTAATTCATACAACACCCATGTAAGCAGTCAGCTTTTTTGGGGAGGGGGGTGGAGGTAAGGTGGAGGGTGTCCTTGTTTTTACCTCTAGCCAGAAGAAATAAATTATTAAATTTTCTGACTGTTGACTCTGGGGATGGAACCTAGGACACTGAACATGCTAACGCACACATTTCACCACTGAGCTATAGTCTCAGCCTCAGAAATCATGATATTCTTTTAATAGACATGCATGACATGCCTGCTTTTACATTGAGACTAATTTCTTGACACACAGGTGTTCAGAGTTGCATGCTTACCTAAGGTTTGTGGGTTACAGCACTGTAATTCATACTGTTTGATCAGGAAATAGTGAGATTTTTGTTTGGGTCATGAAATATAGCTTACCTTTTTATTACTTCTATTGTTTCTCAAGTATCTGTAGCAGCGAAATAAAGTCATCTGCTCAGAAATACTGTCAGGACTTGTATATTTCATAACTTATCACAATCTTTTTTTTTCATTTCATGACTCATACACAGTATTTGCTGTACTGTACTCTGAATCAATGGTTGTATTAACAATGACAATAAATTAAAGATAGAGAAATTTAATGTAGATGCGAGTTATTAACAACAGTCTAATTGGAAGGATTCTTGGCAAAGTTCCTGTCTAGTATTTTATGAGAGGATGGAAAAAATACTCATAGCTCCTTTTCCGTAGGATGAAACCAGGCAAATGGCGTGGGTGTGGTAGTGAGCACCTGTAGTATCTGTACCTGGCAGACTGAGGCAGCAGAGTTGCTGGAGTCTGGGACTTTGAGGGCAGCCTGGGCAACTCAGTGAGACCTTGCCTCAAAACCCTTTAGAACAGCAAAAAGTTAAAAAATACAAATGTAGCCCGGCGTGGTGGCGCACGCCTTTATGAGTTCGAGGCCAGCCTGGTTTACATAGTGAGTTCCAGGACAGCTGGGGCTACGAGGAGACCCTGTCTCAAAAAGACAAAAACAAACAAACAAACAAACAAACAAACAAAAACAATGTAATTTCAGAAGAACCAAAGATCATGTGGAATTATATAATGATCACTTGGTGGACTTCCTGTTTTCAAGGCTTAGTATAACAAATAAGAGGAAGACATGGGCTTCTGCCCTTTTCATTGCTAGACTGATTAAAGAACAGGGCACTTAGAAAAATTTAAGAGCCATATATTGGGACTAATTTATTACAGCAAGTATGAGCACATAGTTGTTTTTTCCACATATGCGAAGCTCTGGTCAAGTGATTATGTGTATACTTAGTTGTCAGCGGCAGTGTGAGTTCTAGGACTTATACCCAGGTCCTCTGCAAGAACAGCCAATGCTCTTAACTGCCCTTAGACTCCTTTTCTTTGGAATTACAGGTACTGGGTAGGTGGACCTACTTTATGAACAGTGTTGTTTGTGCATCTTCTAGGGTACTGGAGTTAGAGGAATGTGCCTGATTTATTTTGTGTTTAAATAGCATGAGAAATGCGCAGAATACTGCTTGGCACATTTCGTAAATGTTTAAAGAAATTTTCAGGAATTATTTTGAGCCCAAATAATTGACTGAAGCTTACTTCAAACAAAGAGCAAATTAGTTTTTTTTTTTGTTTGCTTTTTGTCTTTTTGTTGGTTGTTTTTTTGACAGGGTCTCCTTAGTCACAGCCCACCTGAGAGTGACAGTGTGAACCAGGGTGATCTCCTCTGCCTCCCGAGGGCGCATACCACCACACCCAGCATACAAATAGCAAATTAGGAAGCCCCAGCTCATTTTGGGCTGATCCTTTGTGTGAGGAATGTTTAAATCCTAAACCCTAGGAGGTGGTGGTGGGAAAATTTAAGCATAGAGAAGCATAGCTGATTTACTACCTATTTCTAGATTATAAACTCCATTCCCTCAATTCTGGAATTTAACTGTGATGTAAACATTGCAGCACACTCTTAACCATTAAAAGAGGGAAGAACAAAACAAAGAACTAAGCTATTCTGAATAATCTGGTTCATTTGTGATGGGACTGTGTGGCATTTAGTGGCAGGCTTTTTCCTCGTGAGTGCTTACTGTGTAGGAGAGAAGCAGGCTTGTAGGTTGTTCCCCTGTCCCCCAAACATTCTGTTTTTGATTTCCCAACAGAATCATTGTTGTTCCACTCCTAGGCATTACTGTGGTTCTGTGGTGCTTTTTTTTTTTTTTTTTTTCCCCTGCTAGGCTGGCAGGTACAGCCTGGTTTTCACATATAGTTTTCCTCATATTACTGTCTGCATCTATCAGACCTACCTGGGATGTTGCTTTTCTTACAGCCACGGATATGGACCCTGGTGTGTGTTTGTATGTGTGAAGCGCCCTAGTCCAGGAATTGCAGCACCATGGAAATCCTGGGCTACCCACACATCTTGGGTATGTGCTGCAAAACTAGGGATACTTGCCCCCCACCCCCTTGCTCTTCTACTTTCATCATGCTTATTTCATTTGCCCCTTACTTTAATCCCACGTTAATGATGTCACTTTACAACTTGTCTCCAAATACAGTTTCATACTAAAGTTCTGGGATGTTAGAACTAAGCATGTGAGTTCTGAGGAGACATGACTAAGCCCCATAGAATTTCGTAACGTTCTGGCAAAGCACAGAGCTTCTTAGTTTTGATGAAGTTCAGTGTTTCTCATCCATCCCTTTGTGTTTTAAAAAAATCTTTACACAGTTCAAGATAAGAAGGATCATCTACCTTGATTCCTGTAGCTCTCTAATCCTTCCCCCTTTTAAAAAACTAAACAGGGCTAGAGAGATGGCTCAGTGGTTAAGAGCACTTGCTACTCTTGCATCCGCATGGCAGCCAACAACTGTCCATAACTCCAGTTCCAGGGGCTCCAATGCTGTCTTCTGACCTCTGTGGGTATTGCATGACACGGGTGCACTTACATACATGCAGGCAATATATTCACACACATAAAATAAAAATAATAAAATATTTAGGCTGGGTGTGGTGGCCTTTAGTCCCAGCACTTGGGAGGCAGAGGCTGGTGGATCTCTGTGAGTTTGAGGCCTGCTGGGGCTACAGGGAGACCCTGTCTTTTTCTTTTCTTTCTTTCTTTTTTTTAAAATGTGAGCACTTTGAGCAATATTTTGATTAAATCAAAAGAATGGGTCCAGGCTGGAGAGATGGCTCAGTGGTTAAAAGCACTCACTGCTCTTGCACACAACTGGGATTCAATTCCCAGCACCCACATGGTAGCTAACAACTCCAGTTCAAGAGAATCTGATGCCTTCTGACTCCACGGGTGTTGCACAACACGGGTGCACTTACATACATGCAGGCATGCACTCATACACGTAAGATTAAAAAAAAATAAAAGAATGGGTCATGGGTAATTTTTTTTAGGTGTCTCGTTTCTTTTGGTTTTAACTCTAAAGTAATTCTTGTCCTTTGTTAAAGAATTGCAAAAGCTGAATGAATGAAGAAATGTTATACTCCTGCCTGTCTAATTTTCTTTCTTGACAGATGTTTCCAGGGTGTTTGTATGTATTTGTCCTAGTTGCTTCTCCAGTGCTGTCATAAACCACTCTCACCAAAATCAACTTGGGAAGGAAACACTTCCATGTCACAGTTCTTCATTGAGAGATGCCAAGTCAGGAATTCAGGGCAGGGCTTCCCACAGAGGCCAGAAGAAGATGTTCAATCCTCTCGAACTAGAATTGGAGTTGAAGTTACATGCCATTGTGAGCTGCCTGACTTGGGTGCTAGAAACCAAACCCCTTGGGCCCTTTGGAAGAGCAGCAAGCACTCTTAATCACAGAGCCATCTCTCCAGCTTGAGAGACATAATTTTCATAAAAACACAGTTCTTTTGGTTTTCAATAATTGCTGCCAGTTTGAAGAGCCCAGACACCAGACATTTTGGGAAGGCCTGCTCTTCTTACATTTGTGTGGTTTACTTACTTTTTGTGTGCAGGAATTCCTTCTGCATGTGCTTGCAGTTTCTAATAATGATAAAACCCATGTATTGTCTCATAGCCTTGGTTCAAGAAATTTCTTTTTAATTGGTGCTAGGGATGGAACCCAGGGTACATGCTCAGGATATGCCTTTTTTTTTTTTTTTTTTGGTCTTTTTTGAGACAGGGTCTCCTTGTAGCCCCAGCTGTCCTGGAACTCACTGTAGACCAGGCTGGCCAAAAGATCCACCTGCCTCTGCCTCCCAAGTGCTGGGATTAAAGGCATGGGCTACCATGCCCGACAGGACATGTCTTTTAAAGTTACATCTTTATTTTGTTTATGTGTGGATTGTGTACACATAATGTTGCTTGTGTGGAGGTTAGAGGGCAACTCAGTAGAGACATTTCTCTCTTTTCCAAGGATCAAAGTTAGCTTGTCAGACTTTACAGCAGGTGCCTTTACCAGCTGAGCCATTTCACTGGTCCCGTCCCCATTTTTTTTTTTTTTTTACATTTCTTTATTTTATGAATGTGGGCATGCTTGCCCATAGAATGCATGCCTGTGGAGGTCAGAGAACAACTCGTGGGGTTCAGTTGCCTTCACCATTTGTGCCACGGGGATTGAATCAGGTTGTTAGGCTTGGTGGCATATACCTTTACTTACTAAGCTATTATTTACAAAGATAAAAGTAAAGGGGTGCTGGGTAGAAAGACTGAGTCTCACTATGTAGGCCAGGCTGGCCTGGAACTCTTTGCTGCTTCAGCCTATTAAGAAAGCATCTTTGACACTGATAATATGAATGGTGGTTTGTTAATCCAAACAAGGAGTCAAGTTTCCCTAATAGATTTGTAAAGGTTAATTTAAAATGAGTTCCACACATTGAGATTGTTTTATGTGTTTATATTAGTCTCCTCAGTTTGTGGTAATAAGGTTACAGGTCCTGAGAGGTACAACTTTGTAATATGATGTGTGTTGGCTAATCTTGCCAGCAGCCTTTGGAGCTGATTTTGAAACATGGTTGATGGGACTGTGCTTTGGGGGAAGACTGCCAAATCCCTCTAGTCCCCTACTCAAGGTTCTGTGTTCTTATGTGTCTGTCTTGTAGTCCTTCCTTTCTAAACTGTCACCTTTAGGCAACTTCTTGAGCAACCTTTAGTTTACTTCCTGCATATTTCTACATTTTAGTCCTTTGGCAGTCTCTTGGCAGTCTCTTAAGATGTACAGTATTTATTCATTGGCTCCACAGGAGCTTCCACAGGGTCCTTAACTGTGTGTGGGAGTGCAGTGCTCAAGGGTATTTGCTGTGGTTCTATAGGTCTGATGATGGATGGCATCTTAGGCATAAACATGACTGTTGTTGAATTCAGCAATCACATCTACCATTCTGGAAGTTGAATGACCAGCAGTGGGTGGAGGAAATAATACTAGAAATGAGGGAGCACATCCAGGCCACTTGAAGCTGATGGAAGGATCTTGAATAATGAAGACTGCACTGGAATGGGACTATAGAAATTTCGGTTTAGGGCACTCACTGTTCTAGTTAGCTTTTTATTGCTGGAATAAACACTGACCAAAATCAACCCAGGGAGGAAGGGTTTATTTCATCTTACACCTTACAGTGCATCAACGAGGGAAGCCAAGGCAGGAGTCAGGAACTGAAGCATGTGCAGAGGAGTCTACTGAACTGAAGCGTACATGGCTTACTTACTGACTTGACCCTCTGGCCTTTGATCAGCCAGCTTTCTTTTTTTTTTTTTTTTTTTTTTTTTTGGACAGGGTTTTCTTTTAACCCCAGCTGTCCTGGAACTCACTATGTAGACCAGGCTGGCCTCGAACTCACAAAGATCCGCCCAAGTACTGGGATTAAAGGCGTGTACCACCACGCCCGCCGGCCGATCAGCCAGCTTTCTTACACAATCCAGGACCACCTGCCCTATGGTCCCACAGTGTTCGGGGCCCTCCCACATCACTCAACAATCACTGACTGTTTTTCTAGAGGATCTGGGTTCAGTTCCCAGCACCCATATGGCACCTAACAACCATCTGTAACTCCAGTTCCAGGGGATCTGACACCCTCTTCTGGCCTCTGTGAGTATTGCCTGACATGGGTGCACTTGTATACAATGAGGTGTAAAACATTCATACACATAAAAGTAAAACAATAAATTTCAAAAAAAGGAACATTTTCTTAACCATGGGCTCCTGTAAAATTCAAAACAAGTTACATACTGTTTGATTTCAAGAGGGGAAAAAAACCAGTGCACATTTAAATCAAACCAGAGTCTAGCAGCATAGACATCTGGGATTCACCCAAGATCTTCTGGATTCTAAAGGGCTTGGGCACTTTCATTTCTCTGATTCTGCCATACACAGTATAGAACTTGTCTCATAGGTTCAGACTGGTTCCATCTCACACCTGGTGCTGTCCTTGGTGGTCGTCCACATAGCACTGACATCTCTAGTGTGTTGGGGTCTTCACTGCACCTGATGCTGCACCTTCACCAGTGACCTCTCCTGGTCTCGCAGGGTGTAAAGCTTCAGCTTTTCTCCATGACCCCTTCATGCTTTCAGAACCAGTACCACATTGGCTATACTTATACATCACCAAGTTTGACTTTCAGCTTGAGATGCAGCCTTGGCTCCCTCTGGACCATAGCTTCTGTGTGGTGGTCCTAAGGAGATACCCACCAGATGTCATGTCAGTGATACAGGTCTCTTGTTAATCACAACTAATTTTTCTGTCATCAGTAAAGCACAAAGGATTTTATTTCCAAAAATTCTTGATTCAGTATATCACAGGAATAGCCCAGTAGTCTTTGCTTCTCTGTGAAACTTTGTAAGCCAGACCTCCATTATACACATCTCTTCAACATTATCTTCCAAGTTCCCACAACAGCTTATGAAGGTCTGAGCAGTCAATGGCTTTTCCAGCCCCAAATTCAAAAACTTACAGTTCTCCCCAAACAAACCTTTCCAGCAGTACCCCACAATGCTGGTACCAGCCTCTGTCCAGGTTAGCTTTCTATTGCTATGAGAAAACAGTCTGACCAAAACCAACTTGGAGGAAGAAAGGGCTTATTTCATCTTATTCTTCCAAGTCCTTCTTATTCATCCCATCCTTCACAGAGGGAAGTCAAGGCAAGAACTTAAGCAGGGCAGGAATCTGGAGGCAGGAACTGAAGCCTGAGGGAGGCTACTTGCTGGCTTGCTCCCCCTGGTTTGCTCAGCTACTTCTCTTATACAGCCCAGGCCACCAGCCCAGGGATGTCACCACCACAGTGGGATGGCCCTCCTATATCAGCCAACAATTAAGAAAATGCCCCACAGACCAGTCCATAGGGCAGTTTGATGGAGGCCATTCCTCAGTGGAGGGTCCCTCTTGCAGGTGTGTCAAATTGACAACTGAAGCTAACCGGGACAAACATTTATTACACAGATTCTGGAAGCAGATTAATGTCATGACATGGAAGTGGGCCTAAACCAGTCTCTGCCTTCCAATTTTTAGGTTCACATCCTTTAACACTTTGTCACTTTCTGAAGCCTTGAGGACTGAAGTCCTCTCAATACCTGTATCTTCCATGTTTGAGGAATTCTGCTCTGTACTTCTGAAACTCGTCCTCTCTTTGGAATAGGATTAATCCCACCCCCATGTCCTGATACTTCTGTTTTACTGAGTCACACTGAGACAGTTTCTAGCCAACATCTTACATGGCTAGAAAAAGTGCCAAGTTCTCAGCTGAAGGAAGCTGACTCTTAACTGAAAGGCATTTTAGGAACCCAAAGAAACAATCTATGTTGTGGTGCCTGAGTTGAATGCTGTGTGTGTGTGCACACACATGCCTGCCTGCCTGTCTGTCCATGTGTCTGTCCTTAGGCCTATACTCCCCTCCTTAGTCACTGCACTGTCTGTCCCTTGGGTCTGGGCTAGGATTCTGTCGTTTGGTGCATCTTTCTTCTGTTTTTCTGGTTGGGATTAATGCTGCAAAGGGCTGGATGGGTTTGGGGGGAAGTCAGCTGCTAGCCCTGGGTTATGTTGGAGGGGAGCACTGCTGGGATCTAATGGGATTTGATTGTAGTAATGTGATAAAATGGATTCTCTCAGAATTTTGCCCCTTCCTCAGACCAAGTTTAATCTGAGGCTTTGGAGAGAGAGTATGTGTATAGGCAGTGTGTGTTTGACTGTGTGATATAGCCTTTTTTTTTTTTTTTTGCCATCCCCATTTTCATTGGCGAAAACACATAATATTTAATGCTTCCATTTCATGAAAAAGCTTTCATCTCTGATAAGCAGGTTAAGCTATGTTCATTCTCTCTAGTCTACAAAGGTCAAGGCCATCATTTGGATTTTGTCTTTTGATTTCTAGACCAGTATCAAGAGTTTTTGTTCAAAGTCGGAATTATTTGGATTTTATTTTAACATGTTTTCTTCCTTTGCTCACCCATAAAAAAAACCCTTCACTGTCATCAGGGATGAAGTGAAAGGACATGAGTATGTAAATTTGCTAAAGATCTCTCTCTCTCTCTCTCTTTTTTTTCCAGTCTTTTTGAGACAGGGTCTCCCTGTAGCCCCAGCTGTCCTGGAACTCACTATGTAGACCAGGCTGGCTTCAATTTTTGGGCTAGGGAATTCAAGTCCAACCTGGCAACAGAGTAAGATGCTTGCTCAAAACAAAACCATACCTGGCTTGAGACCCTTTTTTTTTTCAATCTTTTTGAGACAGGGTCTCCCTGCAGCCCCACCTGACCTGGAACTCACTATGTAGACCAGGCTGGCCTTGAACTCACAGAGATCCGTCTGCCTCTGCCTCCCAAGTGCTGGGACTACAGGCGTGTGCCACCACACCCAGCTTAAGATTTCCTTTTAAATTAATTTATTCTGGGAAAGAGGCCTGTGGAATTGTAGTGGTTTATGGTGTTTTATAATTCTCATGATTTAAAAACTTCATCTTTTTTTACATTCAGGAATGTGCTAAGCATTAGACTAGATGTTCAGCAGAATTTTGCCCTCTCTCAATTTTCAATGGGTTTCTAGTTTTTGCTGTAATTAAACTTGGTAGTCATTTAAGGAGTGAATTGGGATGTTCTTTGGTTATGACCCAGGGAACAAGACATTGCTATGCTCCAGGAGTGCTGAATTCTTGTGAGAACCTTTTTATTTCCCTTTTTTCTTTGATTTCACAACTCAGGCTGTAACTTTAAAAAGAAACTGTAGGGGCTGTTCCCCAGGTTATTCACAAAATGAGTCTTTGTCTGTCTTTTCAGTCACCATCTGGTTACAAAGCTAAATTGGAATCGTGCTTGTTTTAATTATTTTCTACTTGTGTGGCCAGGAGGCTATTTGGTCTGGTGAGGTGACATTATAAGCTCTCGTGCTCAGTGCTCATTATTGCCACTGAGTCCACATCCTGCACCAGCACCGGAACAGTTAAGTGGATCCACTTGTGTGGCCAGTGCTTGATACAACACAGTGGTCACGACCAAATTACTGGAGGAAGTGTGGTGTCAGTGTGTGGTTTACCCCTTTTTTGTATTTTACTCTTCAATAATGTTAATTGTTTAAGTGCATTTTTCTTCTAGCAGGAATATGATTAGAAATGACTTAATCTTAGATTAAGGGATTCATTAAAGGGATGATGTATATTTCAAAAGTTGGTTGCCTTTTTATATTAAAGGCATAGTATAAAGCAAGCGCTAAACACCATCTTGAGCACTGCGTATTGTGTGAATAATGGAAATTGTGGAGTCAGAAGCTTCAGTGTGCAGCCATTATAGACAAAAGCCTGCAAAGAGGTATTGTGTATAGTAGGAAAGTGACATCCAAAGGCTTCTCAAAAAGGCTTCTTTATAGATTTATTACATATAATATACATATTATATATTATATGCATGCTCATACATAATTCCTTAGTCATCCACTTTCCCTGTCTGAGAGCAATGAATACCTCAAAGGAGCCAGTATTTTCAAAAGGTGATGTTTAGAAAGTTCTGTGATGGTCTTTCAAGTTCAGCAAACACTTCATTGTCTAGTGAAAATTCACTTGTGATATTCAAATTCATCATGGCGTGTAATGGTGGCGCTGCACATTTTCTGCCCACTCTTTATTCTGAAAAGCAAATCCTACACAGGAAGGTCAGTAGAGGGGAGAACAGAGAAAGCAGTCCCAAACATATTTTAGTCACTCTGTTCTTTCATCTCAAAATTCGGGAAGCCCAGAGAGTGGAAGGTGGGAG
>NW_008329127.1:437201-446798 GCF_000622305.1 Nannospalax galili | reverse complement strand
CATTTACTTCTTGTACAGCTTCCTAAGGCAGGTGTGGCTAGTAAGAGGCAGAGGTGAAACTCAAACTTGAACAATGACATTACCAGCTAACTTGTGATAGCAGGTAACATGCTCCATGCAAGCAGCACACTAAACTCCTATCTCAAGATCAAGCCTTTGTAACACTTGTAGGCAAGACTTCTGTCCGTTTATAGACAAGAAAAGAGGTTAAATGCTTTGCCCAGTATGAGCCAGTAAATGGTAGAACTGAGTTGTAGGCCCTGCCAGGCTGATTCTAAAATGTGTGCTCTTAACCTCAATATGAGCCGACTCCTTTAGAATGGCATCAGGATAGTCTCACATTCCAGATCCATACAGAGGAGTCATCTCCTTGTGGATCCCAGTTCTGTCTTCTAAGAAATGAAGGAGGGAGCAGGGTGAGGCAGCACACACTCATAATTCTAACAGTAGGGAAACTGGGACAGGAGAACTATTGTAAGTTGGAGGCCAGCCTTGGCCACACAGTGAGTTCCAGGCTAGCCCGAAGACAGAGTGAGACCCTCAAAACAAACAAAAAAACTCAAACAGATAAAAAAGAGATGAGAGAAATGAGAGATTTCTATATTATTCATTTACAAAACTAACTGAGCAAGTTTAGAATTAGTGTAAAAACAATGGGAACTAATAAAGTTTAAAAATAAAAATGAAACAGAGATAACAAGGGTTGAGGATGTAACTCAGTTGGTAGTGTTCGCCTAGCATAGATGAAGCCCTGGGTACTGCATAAATCAGGCATAGTGACACATGCCTGTAATTTGGTACTCAAAGACCTAGAAGCAGAAGGACCCAAAGTTCAAGGTCGTCCCTGGCTACATACCAAGTTGGAGGCCAGCCTGGACTACATTAAGACTGTCTTAAATATATAAAGACAGTAAGATACCTAGAAATTCATATAGGTCACTTATTTATCCAAGACTCTGATGGTGTGACATCCCATTGTTTCTTCTCAAACCTATTAGCTTCCAGAGACTGTCTGAGAATACTAGATTCCTCCTGAGATGCTGCCTTATCCAGGAGTGCTGCAATCTTTTCATACTAGTCATAATCCTAGAACACCTTTCTCTACTGGCCATTTTCCTTAGTTCTCAAATGATCAGATAGCTCTCCAAATTTCAAAGGAATCTAGCTAACAACAGTCAAGCTCAGAACCACAAACCTAGACATCAGTCTAGGTTGCAGTCCTATTTTCTGCTTTATTTAATGGTCCAATAGTTAACCACTTGAGTCATTTTAAAGTATTTATTTATTATTTATTTATTTATTTAGTCTTTTTGAGACAGGGTCTCCTTGTTGTCCCAGTTGACCTGAACTCACTATGTAGTCCAGGCTGGCCTTCAACTCACAAGGATCTGCCTGCCTCTGCCTCCCGAGTGCTGGGATTAAAGGCATGTGCCACTACACCCGGCTCTTTTTTTAATTAAGAAAAAATTTTTTTATGGGGCTGGAGAGATGGCTCAGCAGTTAAGAACACTGACTGCTCTTGCGTAGGACCCAGGTTTGAGTCCCAGCACCCACATGGCAGCTATGAACCATCCTTAACTCCAGTTCCAGGGGAATCCGATGCCCTCTTCTGACCTCCACAGCATTGCACGACACAGGTGCACTCACATACATGAAGGCATTACACTCATATGCGTAAAAATAATAAAATATTTAAAAAGTTATTTATTGTGTGTGTGTGTGTGTGTGTGTTGCCATGCACATGTGTGATGGTTAGACAACTTGTAGGACTTGGTTCTCTCCACCATGGGGGTTGTAGGGTTCAGGTCTTTATTTTTAGACTTGGTGGCAAGTACCCTTACCCACTGAGCCATCTTGCTGGCCTCTGTGACGGTTGTGTTGTAGTTCCTCTTCTCTGAACTCCTAGTGTTCACTGTCTACAGTCAGGAGTGTGCAAGACTGCCCAAATCTCCTGGTACCTTTTCCTCTTTGCTGCCCAGTGAACAGGCCCATTAGGTGTTCTCACATTTGTGTGGGTGGCTGTCCAAGGTGACACATCATTGAGGCAGTTAGGCTTCAATCCACAGAACAAAAAACAGAGCTCAGCAGGTAGTCCATGTGGCAGAAGGAATATTACAGAAAGTCACTTTGTGGTTTACAGCAATGCCTCTGATTTGAGAGATAACTGAACATTTAATATTTTAAAAATATTTTTATTTTATGTGTTATGAGTGTTTTGCCTGCATGTTTGTGAGTGTACCACATGCATGTGACATACTGCAGAGGCTAGAAGAAGGGTGTAAGATCCCCTGGAACTGGACTTAAAGACAATTGTTAGCTGCCATATGGGTGCTGGGAATTGAACCCTGCTTTTCTTTGGAAGAACAGCAAGTGTTCTTAACCACTGAGCCATATCTTCAGCCCCCCGAATATTTCACTTAATATTTAATTTGTTTATTTTTTAGATAAGGTCTTATTATGTAACCTTGACTGACCTGGAATTCTGCATAGACCAGGCTGGCCTCAAACTCACAGATGTGCCTGTTTCTGCCTCTCCGTTTCTGGGACTAAAGGCAGGTGCCACCATGCCTGGACTGTCAGTGTTTGTTTTAAAAGCAGGAATCTGAGAGCATATGAGAATCTACATAAGGAGGCTCCAGGCCAGCTGGGGCTACAAGCAGACACTGGCTTTAAAATTAAAAAGAGCCTGAGAATAAATGTCTGCTCTTTGAAATTTTGTTAAGCCCTGAAAATTTTTTTTTTTTTTTTTTTTTTTTTAGTAAGTGTACATTTCAAACATTTGCAAGTACTTGTGTATGATGACAAGTAATGAGGCTTTTGTAGGAAATCATTTTGCCTGGGGAAAGAATGTTCTTATTAATTCCCTAATGTGGATGAAGAGTCTCTGGAGCTTGTTAAAAACACCTTCTTCAGAGTTCTACTTTAGCATTGCTTTAGTAAAATTCAGGATTATGTTATTTTAAAAGTGGAGGTATATAGCTTGTGTTTGAGCACATACTTAGGATTATGTACTTTTTATATGTTAATTTTTGAAAATTCTAATATAGTTGTGATTGAAGAAAAGTTTCGTTTTTTTTTTTTTTTTGAGACAGGGTCTCCCTGTAGCCACAGCTGACCTGGAACTCGCTATGTAGACCATCTCACAGAGATCCACCTGCCTCTGCCTCCTGAGTGCTGCATTAAGAGCATGCAACACCATGCCTGGGCTTATGATTGGAGACATTTGTTAGCAGAAACATCTTTTAGTAGCCAAGGTTAACTTTTTTTTTTTTTTTTAGTAGCCAAGGTTAACTTTTTTTTTTTTTTTTTTTTTTTTTTTTTTTTTTTTTGAGACAGAGTCTCCCTGTAGCCCCAGCAGCCCTGGAACTCATTAGATAGACCAGGCTGGCCTGGAACTCACAGGGAGATCACCTGCTTCTCCCTCCTAAGTGCTGGGATCAAAAGCATGCTCCACTACGCTGGCTGAAGGATAACGTATTTTAATGGTTTTGAATTCACAGGTCAAGTGTAAAAATTACTTTCTGTAGTAGCTGATCTTCTTGTATTTCAAACTGTAGGGTTATCTGTACCAGTGCATATGCAGTTTGATGCTACCATAGTTTGTAAGGTTCCTTTTTTTTTTTTTTTAAGACAGGGTCTCCCCGTAGCTCCAGGTGGCTTGGAACTCGCTATGTAGACCAGGCTGGCCTCGAACTCAGAGATCTGCCTGCCTCCGCTTCCCCAGTGCTGGGATTAAAGGCATGTGCCACCACACCCAACAGCTGTAAGGTTCTTTAAGGATTAATTCCAGCTGCCAGCAGAGTACCAGGACTTTACACTTTGGTGTGCCATCCATCTTCAGTTACTTCTTTAGGAACAAAGGAGGCTGTTACCTTGGGGAGGTCACACAGCATGGGAACTAGTCTGCTGTTTCTCTGTGACTGAATGGTGCTTTTGATGCTCTGCCAATTGAACCGAGTGTGCATTTTACCTGTAGTTAGATGTAGTTAGGATTAGTCAGTTGAATATGGATTAAAAAAAGGGAGTTTTGATGCCTTGAGTAGGCACCTTAACCCTCAAGCTTACAAAACTTTGTATTCCATCTTGCTTTGAATGGTCTTTTTCACTTAAAAACATTTGAAAAACTGGTAAAGTGATATACTAAAGTGTGATGGTGCTTACCCTAACTCATCTTGAATTGCCTCTAAGCTGTGTTGAATCACATCTGTTTCAAAGTAAGAGGTAGTGGTCAGTTCTGAACACCTTGAAGCAGTACGTAGGCCATGCAACCAATCCTGATTACTATTTTTTAAAAGATAAGTGAAATAAAAGGTGAGTGTTCTCAAAAAGAAGTGTATTTTCCTATCCACACTCTCCCTCCTGTCCCTGTGATGTTAGGGAAAATATTCATCTAGTGGTTTTGTGTAATTTTCTTGTCAACCGAAATTGTAAAATATTCATGCAGACATGGCACCCCCCCTTCAAACCCATGTTGTGTTTGCTGTGTACCCATTTACACGAATGTCTCCTCCTCCTGTGTCCTCTCCTATTCTTGTACATTTGCCTAGAAAGTTTAAAAATCTGTTAGTGGTTAAGAGCACTGGTTGCTCTTGCAGAGGACCTGGGTTCAATTCCCAGCACCCACATGGCAGTTATGAACTATCCTTAACTCCAGTTCCAGGGAAATCTGAAGCCCTCTTCTGACCTCCATGGCATTGCACGGGTGTACTCACATACATGCAGGCAATGCACTCATACACATAAAAAAATAAATAAAATATTTAAAAAAATCTGTTCTTATGTATAGTTGGAATTTTACTTTGCAATAGCAAAGTAAAAAATAGTACTTTACATATAAAGTAAAGTAAAATTGCAGTTTTACTTTACTTTGTATGTGTAAAATACAGGCAAGGGCTCTAAGCAGTTGATAAGGGAGCAGACATTAGTCATTAGGGTGGGCTCCACCTTAGGGTAGATATTTGTCAGACACCTGGCCTTCTCTTCAGGGACCTGCTGCTTTCTGCTTCAAGATGTGCTTGACAGAATTTCCTTTATTGTCATCAGAAAAGCTCATAAGTATTCAGTTTCTTCTTTGGACAATACTACACTGTAGAAATTATTGAGATACCAATTTTGCAACTGATGACTGGATTAGGCTTTTGTGTATATGGTGTATACGTATGTGTACATGTTTGTATGTATGAGCAGAGGCTAGAGGTTGAAGTTGGGTGTTTTCCTTTATGAATCTCCATCTTATTTATTTATATTTTATGTGTATGAGTGTTTTGCCTGTGTCTATGTCAGTGCACCTGTGATTGCAATGCCTGCAGAGGCCAGAAGAGGGCATCATATCCCATAAAACTTGTGTTAGAGATGGTTGTGGGTGCTCAGCCATCTCTCCAATCCCTCCATCTTATTTTTGAAGATAGAGTCTATCACTGACCCCGAGGCTCTCATTTTGACTAGACTGGCTGGTCAGCAAGCTCAAGGGATCCTTCTGCCTTGCCCCACCCTGCATGCTTCCTCAGTTCAGCCTTCTTTTTCCTTCTTCCCTCAGCAGTAAATTCACCCTCTGTCCCACTGGACTTTTACATTGGGTGCTGGAGATCCCAACTGAGGTCCTCATTCTTTCACAGAAAAGCACTTTGCCCACTGAGCCATCTCCTCCAGTTCCCAAGCTTGATTCTTTAGTAAATGGAAAGAGTCAAGGGCCAGGTTTGGAATGTCACTTGTATATGGGCAGGTAGTATCTGCACAATTCCATATGTGCATTACCTAGTTCAGTATTGAAAGGATATGAATTCCTGAGAATGACTCAGTAGGAACTACAGAAAGAGAAGGAGAATAGTTTGGTATACTTTAAAACCTTATTTTGTGCTTGAAGAGTAATTTGATTTCATCTTAGAGCATTTAGAAACAGCTAAGAGGGATGGGGTGACAAGATGGCTCAGTGAGTAAAGGCACTTGTTGCCATGCTGTTTGATCTCCCAGGACCTACAAGGTAGAAGCAGAGAACCAATTCCCAGAAAATGTCCTCTGTGTGGCCATACCATGGTTTGTGAACTTTGAAAAGATATTTATTCTTTGAGAATTTTATACATGCGTACAATGTATTTTAATCATCTGTTTCTCAGTTTCCTTCCCCAGCCCCCACCTCCCTTGATTTCTTTTTTTTCCCTTCATTTTTTTGGGGGGACACAAGACCTCACTATGTAGTCCTGGCTTCATTCAAACTTAGTTGCCTGCTGAGTACTGGGATTATAGGTGGGTGTCAACTATACCCAATTAATACTAACATTTTGTGGGAGCTGGGAGTGTATCTTAGTACAGTGCTGTCCTAAAATGCATGAGGCCCCAGGCTTGATTCTAAATACTACATAAACTTGGTGTAGTGGTGTATACTTGTAAGTACGATCAGAAAATCAAGATCACCTCCACACCACAGCAAATTTGAGGCCAGCCAGGGATACACGAGACCTTCAGAAATAAGTAGTATTTGTCATATCAGCTATTACTGTTTTCTTCATCTAGCAGAGTAAAGCATCAAGAAACAAGAATGGAAGAAAAACCTCAACCATATCTTACATATTATTTCTTTCTTTAAAGTACTTTTCTGTGTCTTTTGAAAAAAATTATTTTTAATTACCCATATATGTGTATGTCTGAGTGTAGGTATGTTCACATGAGTATTGGGTGCCTGAGAGGCCAGAAGAGGGTGTTAGAGCCGTTGCAGCTGGAGTTACAGCCATTTATGAGCTACTCAGTGTGGGTGCTGGGAACTAAACTTGGATCTCTGTAAGAGCAGTGAGTGCTCTTAACTGCTGAGCCACCTCTCCAGCCCACTATCTGTATCTTTTTAAATGAGATATGTAGTATTCCACGGTGTAGCTAAATTTAACGTTACAAACATAGCCCCTGAAGAGTACTTTGTGGGATTTCTTTTGTGTGCCAGGCAGCATGCAGTGTGGTTGGCAGGACCCTGCTCCCTGTGCCTATTCAATCTCTGGAGCTTGAGTTGAAGCATCCACTTGTGTGTGGGTGTGGGTGTGTGTGTGTGTCCACAGAGCACTGATAGCTGCTGTGATAAGTTAACCCACTGGGGAGATGTTCTAAGGTTTATTACAAGGAAACTAGCCAACACTCCATTGCTTAACTCATCCTCTTACCTCCTGTGGCCCGGATTCTCTCTGGGTCTCCTGCACGATCAGACAAACCATGTATTTTATGTGAGTTTATTAACTTACAAAGAAATGAGTACCCAGTGCCTAGCCCCACACCTCAGCGGCTCAGAGCCCGCCTTATCAGACCTGCCATGCCCATAGCCCCCCTAGCATTCGCTCATACCTGCGGGGCCAGCGATCTCACCCCAGGTCCACAGGGAGTCAGTCTACTTTGTCTTTGAGTTGCTGTGCTCGCTATGTTACCTACACCATCACGGTCTACCAGCGGCTCCTGGCTTTCTTCCCAAGATGGCTCCCGGCTTCTCTTCCTACTTTCCGGTGGTGTCAGGCCCCGCCCATTGGAGGAACCAGCCAATCAGGAGACAACACCTTATAATAAAGAGGAACAAGCTACTTTTTTTTCTTTAGTCTTCATAAGCCTTACTTTTTAAGATGATTCACAGAGTTAAGTAACATGGTCAAAATTACAGGAAAAATTAGGAGATAGTTTTTATTTGCAATTTCTTGGCTGTAGATGGAACTTGTGCACCGTAGACACCCAGACCCTCCACCACTGAGCTGCAGTTCTGCAATGTTTTCTATAGGATTATTCCCTAGCCTCTCCACTTAAAAAACGAACAATTAAATTTACCTTTACCTCTCTTTACTATTAATTTATATATTTATTTACCCATTACTCTGGCATTTATATTAGTATATGCTTCATAATGATAATTAGGGCAATAACAGACTGCATCTATGTCTCATAAGACTGAAATATATGAGGGGGCAGAGTAATAAAAATGCACAGCCTTAGGTAGGACCTGCCATCTAAGTTTGTGCAGGTATACTCCACATGCGCTAGGAAGACAAAGCCACATGTACACAAGTGTGCCAACTAATCATTATGGAGATGCTTTGACATCCAGTGCCTTTGCCGAATCCTTGAGGTGAAGTAATAGATTGCTGTGGTAACTGGCTGCTTTTTAAAAAGTTTTATGAGGCAGGATCTCTATTTAGACCAGGCTGACCTTGAACACACAGATACCCCTCTGCTTCAGCCTCAGTGCTGGGACTAAAGGCATACGCCATGATATCTTGAGTGACTGGCTCCTTTGCTTTTGCATTCCTAGGTTAGGAGTTTAAAAAAAGACTGTTAGGCATGTCTTTCAAGTTTGTTTCTATGATTTCTGGGAGTTGTTCCACTGGACTTCTAAGAAGAGTGTCATCAAATTCTCTTCACATGCAACCAAATGAGTCCTGCAGTTTTGGTGGACATTATTATTACTAGTTGAACTCAGTGATGATAAATATCTTATTAAAAAACCTCCCCTCAAACTGGATCTCAGTATAAAATTAGGGCAGTGTGCAACAAAGAGCCCCCGGTACAGATGGTTCAGTGGAAGGGAGGAAGGGTAGCTTGATAGCCTGTCATTGTGCCCTCCAACATTTAGCAGATGTTCTCTGAGCTAATGTTGCTGTTCAGCTATCTTTGACAGAAGCAGGATCTGGATAAGATCAAATTGTTTAGACTAATGTGCATTGATCTTGGCATAGGGATCACAAGACTGTAAGCCAGCCAGACAAGGAAAAGTTGGCGGTGAGTTGTTAGATTAAAAACCAAAGCAATTAATAATAGGAGAATAGTTTCAATGCCTTGGATTTATTTGAGAGATTTCCCCATATGTATGCTACTTGTAGATTTGTCCTCTGAGAGGACCTGTTACTAAAAAACAGCTGCGGAGTATGAAACTCCATGCCACTGATTCTGCCCAGTGGATCTGGGGTGATGGCATGAGCCCTCTTGCCAGGCACCACAGAATTTGCTAGACTTCTAAGGAATCACAGGATCATATATCATTCTTAGGAATGAGTAGTGATTTTATAATTTCCAGTGGTGCCTGTGAAACTCACTTTCCAAGTAGTTGTCAATCCTTAAGGCAGTTTTGCGAAGTAAATGAAAAAGATGTTCAGATTGATTCAGTGGGTGGTGCTTGACTGCTGTGTAATTTCCAGTGTCCTATTATACACCATGTCACAAAGATAAGGCATGTTTTTGCATATATAAATTTCCTTAATTAACTGGAGTGTGGAATGTGTGCAGCTTGGTTAGGGGAAAAGAGAATTACAGTAAATGGATAAGCAGTCTCCTCAAATCTGATGAGTCTTTCAGGGCAGATGTGCTGTACACCTTTAATCCTTTAATCCCAGCACTCCTGGATCTCTCAGAGTTCAAGGCCAGCCAGGACTACATAGTGAAACCCTGTCTCAAAACAAACAAAAAGGTCTTTATTAGGGGTGAGGTGACATGCTTGATCCCTGGAACCCATGTAAAGGTGGAAGGAGAGTACCCAATTCTTATAAAGGTATACTGATCTTATCACATACTGTGTAATCCACTCCTTCGTTTGCAATAAGTTTGTAAGGTTTTGCTGTTATTACCACAGTCAAATACCAG
>NW_008329127.1:413555-437096 GCF_000622305.1 Nannospalax galili | reverse complement strand
ATCTTATTCAGTGTTGGAGTTGTTTAACAAATCTCTAGATAGCACCATAGCTCTATGTCCTTTATAGATTTTCTGCAGAAAAAAATTCTTTCCTGGATTGATTGTCTCTTCCTTTTCCTTGTCTGAAGTTTTTTGCAATGTCATTAACTTTTAAAATTCTTTCAGTGCTGTGGACGTCAATTGGTATTAATGTTAATTTTATTAATAGCATATTCTATAAAAATTCCATTAAAGTACAATACATTTTTTGAAGCATTGACTCTGTACTTACTGTTTGGGTAATTGTTTTCCATCTTTCTGGTGGATACTTGAAGATAGATTTTAAGTTTTTGCCAAAGCCTTAATTTAATTAGAGAAGCAAATTTGCTGTTGTTGCAAAAACCATATAATGCATGCCAAATGTGAATTTTCTCTGTAATTTGTTTTTTTGATGCTGCAGCTGTTTTCCAGACTCAGGAATGGTTGTCAGAGGCTTTGCCTATTGCTTTTCTGGAGGTGCTACTCTGAAGTTTCTGGTATAAATTCTTCTTTTTCTAAGCCTTAGAAAATTATTCACTACAGATCATCTGTATGTGTAGATAAGTTTCTTTCCAGACCATTTAGAGTTTAAGAATATAGTGTAGTTGGGGCTGGAGAGATGGCTCAGCGGTTAACACTGGTTATTCTTACAGAAGACCCAGGTTCAAATCCCAGCACTCACATGGCAGCTAACAACTGTCCATAACTCCAGTCCCGGAGATCTGACAGCCTCTTCTGACCTCCGCGGACCTCCACTGGCATTGCATGACACGGGTGCACTTACTTATATGCAGGCAACATACACATATGCATAAAATAAAAATAATAAATAAAATAAAAAAAAGAATATAGTGTAGTTGAATATTTAAGCACAGGGAAGTGCACCTGAATGACTTGTGAAACTGAAAAACAAACTACAATAAACCACTCAACCACCCCTCTTACTCACCCATCTGAGTTCTGCTCTGACCCAGCTCACTATGGTTCAGCATTGCTCTGTTCATGTGCTGCTTTCACAACCTTGATTTGAGAATCTCCATTAATGGGTGTGCCTGTGAACTTAAAAATATTGTTGAAGTTTAGACAGTTTATTCTTGTCTGTTGCCTATGTAATTGGGAAAGAGCTTTCCATAGGAATTAGCCAGTGTATGGGAAAATTGTTCAACCTCTTAAGAGAATTTTCTCTTTAAAAAAAACACTTTCAGTACCTTTTATAGGTTGAGTGTGGCAGTATACACCCTCAATCCCAGCACTCAGGAGGCAGAGGCAGAGAGAGGCAGAGAGATCTCTGTGAGTTCAGGCCAGCTGGGGATACAAGGAGACTGTCTCAAAAAAAATAAACAGAGAATGTCTTTTATTTGTTCTTTGATAGTTTCATACATGCATGCAGTGTGCCTTGATCATACCCCTCCTACTTTCTGACACCTCTAATATCAAGTCCTCCTCCCACCTTCATGTCTTTCTTCTTCGGTGGTGGGAGATCTCACTGAAACTGATCAGTGCTGCTTGCTGGAATGTTGACTGATCTTGTTGGCCTGATCTTGTATGTAGGTAATCATGACTGCAGTGAGTTTATGAAAGCAATGGCTGTGTCATGTCCCGAAGATAGCATTTCACAGCTCTCCTCTCCATCCTGTTCCTTACATTCTTTCTGCAGTGTTCCATAAGCTTTGTGGGGCCTGAGGAGGCTGATGTCACGTTTAAGGCTTAAGTATTCAATAGTCACTTAATCCCACTACTCAGACTAGTTATGAATCTCTGCATTAACTGCTGCTGACCGTAGAAGTTCCTTGGTCTAAGTTTTAGAGCAGCACTAATGTATGAGTATAACGGAAATCTTTAGAAGGCAGTTTGACAACATCTATCAAAGATAGATGCATCTATCAAAACACCAGTAGGGTATGTGACCTGTGGTGCCATGGCCCTTTCCACAGTATGAGGCATGAAGTCCTTCCTGTGGAGCAGGTCTCATATCCAATCAGGAAGTGATGGTTACCCCTGTAACCTTCATGTCACCATTGCACCAATGGGCACATCTTGTGTGGCAGGTCAAAATTGTGGCCTTTGGGGCTTGTTGCTGAGTAATAATTTGATGACTTTTCCCCCTGGTGGGTTTCATAGAACCTTCTGGTACTATGAAAGCTAGTGAGCCAGCAGGGAGGAAGTTTTCTGAGCAGGTCTAGCTTGATTTCTCTATAGCTTGAAACCAAATAATATGTTGTATCTTTAGCCATAGAGTTTTACTCTCTAGTTATGGTGGACAGCCAAGAGCAATGGCAGTAACCATTGTTGTTTGGGACCTCTAGGGCCTCCTTGACCAATAACTCATAGGGGAGGCCTCTCACACCTGGCACTGAGATTTTCATTTAATAATTCATATCTTCTGGGGGTGGGCATTATCCCTTCATGCACAGGGTACCTGTGTTCAAATTGCTGCTTTTTTTAAAATTTTTTTCAGTTTTACAAAATAGTAGGTTTCCATAAGGGATTCTCATTCATCCTTAGTTTTGGTTCACCTAAAATCAGTTCATCCTATAGCTGACATTTGTTGATGTTGCATTGTTAAGGATGAAATAAGAGCATATATGCATTTTATAAACTTTCGTAGGTTTTACAATTTTACTCTTCCTTAAAATACAAATTCAAAGTTTATTCCTCTGAGCTGGACATTTTCTGCAGAGGGATTCCTTTCCTTCTATTAGGGTTGCATGTGTAATATTTGTGTAAAACCCAGCTTCTGGGTCTGTTTGGTCTCACTAAGCCTTGGGATGACAGAGGTTGTGATCATAGCCTTTGAAAGGGGTCTGCCTTGTCTTCAGTCTCTGGATCTGCCACTGAACTATGCAACTGTGCAACTTAGCAGTTCTTTCATGGGGTGTTCTGAGAGTTTACTTGTAGTGATACATGAAGAATTTATTCAGTAAGTGCTTATTATTTGTTATTAAATTGTTGAAATAATGAATATCATTAAGTGAATCTCCTGTCTGATGATAACAGCCTCTTGTATTATTGTCAGATGTATATGGAGGAAGAGGCTCCAACTCTTTTTTAAAAACATTTTTATTATTTTATGTGTATGAGTGTATTACCTGCATGCATGTGAGTGCACCCATATTGTGCAGCACCCACAGAGGTCAGAAGAGGGTATTGGATCCTCTGGAACTGGCCCTAAATTATTATTTTTATATACTCTTTTTATTTTATGTGTATGAGTGTTTTGCCTGCGTATATATAAGTGTACCCGTGTTGTGCAATGCCTGCAGAGGCCGGAAGAGGGTGTCAGATCCCCTGAAACTGGAGTTAGGGACAGTTATTAGCTGCCATGTGGGTGCTGGGAATTGAACTTCAGACCTCTGCAAGAGCAGTCAGTGCTCTTAACTGCTGAGCCATCTTTCCATCCTGAAACTGTCTTTCATCCTGGGAAATGCTCACTGAAGCATCTATTTGGTGAACATGACTTTGGTGCCATGAACTAGTTTAAATGTGCTTCCCAAAGAAACTGGCTTTCATTAATAAATTCATTTATTCACTAGGAGAGTAATTCATTTTTTAGTGCACAGTAGCTTATGGCAGGTGTTAGAAACTCCTGTTGTTAACACTAATGACAGTCAGTATTTAACTTTTCTTTCTTTACTGTCTGCTGTCTTGTGGTTTTCCACCATTTATTCTTAATTGTCATGTATAGCAGAAGTAATTAAATCCATGAGTCTCCTCCTCTTGTTATGAATGTTTGCACCTCTTTTAAGTTTGCTTGGCTTTCCCACATTCTGGTTTTAATCATGCTAATGGGTCTTGGTCTGTAGGGCAGATGAATGGCTTTGCTGTGGCCTTCTCCTAATTTCCTTTTGGCTCTTCTGCATTTGGGTGATGCCCTTGTGTATATAACTCTTTCATTCTCCGGTCACTATCACCTTGACCTCTGCTTCATTTTGTTTTGAATACACTCCGACATACATAAGCAACTGGGTGTTTGTGATGTGGACAGTGAGCAAATTTACCTCGGTTGAAGCTGCAGAACTAGTTTATATGTGTAGTATATATATGCCAGGTAGTGCTTTCTTAAAGCAGTATTGGACTTTCTTTCCTAAACGATGGCTTAAATTCATGAAAATTCATGTTATGTAACTATATATTTAGATGGTGCACTATTTAAAATTTGGATTTAAGAATTTAGCTGTAAGGCTGGCATGGTGGCACACACCTTTAATCCCAGCACTCGGGAGGCAGAGGCAGGCGGATCTCTGTGAGTTCAAGGCCAGCCTGGTCTACATAGTGAGTTCTAGGACAGCTGGGGCTACAGGGAGACCCTGTCTCAAAAAGACAAAAAAAAAAAGAAAAAAAAAAAAGACAACAGTAGCTTGTGAAATGCTAGCTTGAGCCTTTCATTTTAAGTAGGAAGTCATGTCTATGGGATGAAAATGAAGGCGCATAGGAGGAGAAGGAGCAGGTTATGCTGGGTTATTCAAGTTAGCTTTCTGTAACACTTAAGCCTTCCTTTGCTGCTCAGGTGGCCCACGTGCACTTGTGAGGTTTCTTTCTGATGACATATTAGGTACCTGAATACTTGATTTGGAGATATATGCCACTGTCTTCCTAAAAAGTAGAAAGTTACCCCAATGACCCTTTAGGGCTGCCTGTAATCCCAGCCTAGGAGGTAGAGACAGGGATCTGATGAATGATCGATCTTATGTTAGCAAATAAAGTGGAGAGCATTGACACCAACCTCCGGCCTCCATATGGATGCACATACACGTGTTCCAGAGCAGGTGTGAATACTTGTGCAGCACAAGCACATACAAATGCATACTACCACATGGATTTACGTGCAGAAAACACTTTGTGAAGTCTGCTGGTGGTAATAGATTTAAAATCCTTCTGGTGATAATATATATATATATATATTATATATAATTTTATGTGTATGTGTGTATTGCCTGCATGTAGTAAGTGCACCCATGTTGCGCAATGTCCACAGAGGACAGAAAACGCCATTGGATCCCCTGGAACTGGAGTTATGGACAGTTGTTAGCTGCCATGTGGGTGTTGGGATTCATGCCCGAGTCTTCTGCAAGAACAACCAGTGTTCTTAACCATCGAGCCACCTCTCCAGCCCTGATATTTTGTGGTTGTGACTGATAGGTATTTTCTGAAGTATATTTTGGAAACTTTCATGGGTTGATTCAAACTTTTAAGTGGTTTATCATTTAAATGTGATTTTAATACTTTGAGCCCAAGCTAACTAGGGGTTTTTCCTTTCTTTTCTTTAGTTCTGCTTGACAAGGCAGATTGCTCTTGCTTTGCTAAGTATAAAGATGTCAACCTCAAGGTTATCCTTTACTCTTCATTGGGACCAATAGAGGTAAAAACCCAGTGGCAGCAAGAGAATCAGGGTGACTGCTACAAGAGTGTACTGGTGGGACTGGCTTTGTTGCTGAGGTTGAACAGATGAACTGAGGTCAAGCAGATAAACTACTTTTCCCGTTTTTTGAGTGTCTGTGGTATATGTGGTGCATGTGTGTGGAGGCCAGAGCTAGATACCAGGTGTCTTCCTCTGTTGCTTTCCATTTTTATTTTTTGTCTTTTTTTTGGGGGGGGGTTCTTTTTGAGACAGGGTCTTCCTGTAGCCCCAGCTGGCCTAGAACTCACTATGTAGACCTGACTGGCCTTGACTTCCCAGAGAATTCTGCCTCTGCCTCCCTAGTGCTCGGATTAAAGGCATGCACCACTTCCAGCCAGCCACTCCATTTTCGTTTTTGAGAGTCTCTCACCATGGAGCTCACCAGTGTGACAAGTCTAAGTAGACAGCAAGCCCTAGGGATCCTCATGTCTCTGCCTTTCTAGTGCTAGGAATGAATATAAGGTGCCCAGGTTTTTATGTGCGTGCTGGGAAACCTAACTCAAGTCTTCATGCTTGTGTGACAAACACTTTTATTGACTGAGCCATCTCCTCAGTCTACAAATATTCTTAAGTTTATTTTAGTAGTACACCCTTTTAGTAAACAGTGGAAGTTGAAGTTTAACACTGGTTAATTAAGGCCATGAAAAGAACTCCAGGGACACTAGAGTTTTAAGTTAAATGTTGTGTACCTTAGGGATGGAAACAATTTCCAATGAGATTTCTTAAGCCACAGTGTAACACGCATAACCTTTGACCTTGCAGTTCATATTGATTTATTGTGGATACTTCCTAGGTCAAGGATGTGGTGGGTTAGCCCTAAAGGATGTAATTCCTGTTTTAGCTTACACTCTAATCCAAGATGGGACTTCCTTTTGTTAATGGGAGTTGCTAAACAAAAATGTTGCATCTGAGAATGGAATTCTGTGGGCAGGCACATTTTTAGTATCACCATCCACTTTTACAGCTACTTTTGTGTTCCTGTTTAGGCCCCATGTGAAAAGTGGGCCTAATTGAGTTGCCAAGAATGTTTTCAGTAAGAACTGTTTCCATGTTGGAAATTCCCATTTCTATTTCCAGGTTGTTTCATTTGGAGGTAGAGTATAGATTAAAGAGAACTGTTTTAAAAGCGGGACTGGTTTTGGCATTTGTCACTTGATAATTGCAATTTTGGTAAAAGATCTTTGATGGGTTTTGGCTCATCACACAAGAGGACCTCCTGAGGAAAGACTGAAGGGAAAAGGACAGGATGTCATGAAGGGATAGCACACTCCTACAGAACCAGTAAAGCCTGCCTCAGGCTAGTGCTTTGTTCATACCAACTTGGTAGCTGTCTCCCATACCCCAAGAGAAAGGGTAGTGTCTGATTCTGGCCATTCATTTTAATGGCTACATCATCTTTTTCTAACCAAAATTCTTGATTTTCTGTTTTCTTCAGTAATGAAGAAAATAGAGCTGACCTCAGCAAGTTAACAGTTTAGTTAGGGGGCTAAGTGCCAAGTAAGATCTCCAAATAATATTGTAATAGGGTCTGAGGAGAATGTTTCTGAGTCAAACCCAGATACTTTGTGAACAAGAGAAGATGCTGAAAGGTGAGCGAGTTAATCAGGGGAAAAGCATGGGAGAATTTGACTGGACTTTGGTGTTTGTATCCATCCACAGCTGTTAGTTCATACTTTCTTCTGTTGGGGAGCAGGGAACTGTCAGATTGTGGAGGCCTGTACTGCCAGCCCTTACTACCTAGTAGGTCCAGTGACTTTCTGACCAGCATTTATTAGATCTTACTTTCAGGTGAAATGAATTGTCTTGTGTAGGTTTAGGTATTTGTGAGTGTATAATGTTTTGTTAGCAATGCAAGCATTCGTGTCACACTGTACTTCAGCCTCTGATTCACAGCCCTTTTCTGTTAGCCAGGCCTATTGATGCAATTTGCTGTTTTGGTTTTTTCCTCCTCCAATGAAGTGAGTACCTTATGGGTTCAGCAGGGAAGTTATCTTAGGCTTCTGAAGACTTGCTGTGTGGTCCACTGATGCATTGACTTTGTGCAGTATTGCAAATGGGGTGTTTTGGCATCTGTGGTTGCTTCAATTGGCAGGAAGAAAGACATCCTGACTCCTTCCTCTAGTGCTTCTTCAAGGCTTTCCCAGCTCCCCATTTTCTCTGGTCACAGCCCAGGAGATTCTCTCTTTATTAGCCCTCACTTGTTGATGGGGGATACATTTTGCCCAGCCCTCAGTAGATGCTCAGAATCACATAGTACTGAACTTTTTTTTTTTTTTTTTTTTAAGCTTTTTCTCATAGTACAATACCTGTGATAAAATGTATCAGTTAGGAACAGTAAGAAGTTAATAACTAACAATAATAAACACAATAGTTAAAACAGTATGCTGTAATAAAATTTCTATTCTATACTTTGGGAGGCCATTGTTAATAAAAACAAGGGTTCCATGGACATAGGTGCTATGCTACCTGGATAGTGAATTTGGTTTGAGCTGCTAAGTGACTTTAATGAGTTAGTAGACTGTGTGCTGTGAATACACTGGATTAAGGGGTGATTCACATTCAGGGCAAAACTGCTTGATGGTTTATATCACCTTAACTAAGATTGGTAACCAGATTAAAATTTATGAATTGTTTAGTTATGGAGTTTGCCATAGAGTATTTTTGTTGAACCAGTAAAGGAAACCAGGGAAAGTGGAACCTGATCAAGAGGAATTAATTTAGTTTTGACTTGCTTGAAATTGGTACATGTGCTTTTTCCAAAGGACCTCACTGTACTGAATCTGAGGACATGAAGTAGCTAAAGCTATTAGTTTCTCTAATTTTCAAAAAATATTTAAATGATAAACTTTCTCTTTACTAAAGCTAGACATCTACCCTGTAGCTTCTACAAGGATGGGCAGGTAAACTGTAGTCTTCATCACATATTTATTTCCCTCCCTGCCCTTCTCCAAGTTTTGCTTGTTTCTTGGACTACAGTTAATTTATTAACAAGTACTTCGTGCTTTGCTGAGATTCCTGAGAGAAACTACAGGTTTATAACAGAAACGCTGCCTGTGTTGTTAACAAGAAGCTCTTTTAGGACTTACATTAATGTGACACTGTCTTTTTACCGTTCCCTAATAGCACAAGTGTTGCAGGTGAAAACCACAGATTTCCAACTGCCAATACAGACTCCTAAGTAAACTTCCCTGGAGGCACACATGGGATGCCTCTGTCCACATTGGTGAAGCAGAGATGTGAAGAGAATGCACATTCAGTGTGGGAAGTCTGAGTTGAGCACAATGGAAATGCCATGATCCTTTGCATCCCATTTACTGCCCCTCGCCTTCATGTACATATGATGTTGTTGGCATGGATTTAAGTATTTCACTTGGTTGTCCCATCATGTAGGGAGCAGGAAATGGGTGGTGTGGGTCCAGCTGGCAGTGTAGCTCACAACTTCTTCCCTCTCAGTCATGACTGACTGCACAAGATATTTACTGAATGTGGAAGGGAGAGGAAGTTTTCTGAGTGGGGCTAGCACAACAGATTTTTATGGATGTGAAAGGTAGCCTTTTTGAGATACGCTAATTCGTGGTTCTTTTTATTGCTAAACACTTGTATTACAGGACTGTTACATTTTAAAAAAAAATTATTAAGTATTTTATCTTTTTAAATTTATTTTTATTGTATATTGTATGCATGTATTGCCTGCATGTAGGTAAGTACACCCGTGTCATGCAATGCCCGAGGAGGTCAGAAGAGGCTGTCAGATCCCTGGGACTGGAGTTACAGACAGTTTTTAGCTGCCATGTGGGTGCTGGGATTCGAATCTGGCTCTTCTGCAAGAACAGCCAGTGTTCTTAACTGCTAAGCCATTTCTCCAGCCCCAGGACTGTTACATTTCTATCCAAGGATCAGCTTGTGGGCATTAATGCAAGTGCGTTCTGGGTCTTGGTCAATGTAATGCTTTGTGAGTGTGTGTTTACAGTGTAATTTTTTTGTGTGGACACATGTTGTCACTTACATTGTCTTAATAGGCTTGTATGATAACTAGCTGTTGGGTAGAGAGCCAGGCTGCCTTTCATGCTGAAGCAACAGTCTGCATTCCCACTACCGTGTGGGGAGGGTTCAGATTTTTCCACATCTTTGCCAAATACTCATGGTTGTTTGTCTTTTTGATACTGATATTCTAATGGGTGTGAAGTGCTACCTCATTGTGATTTTGCTTTTATTTTCTCCAATAACTAGTGGTGTTGAATATCTTACTATGTTATTATCCACTTATATTACAGTAGAATATTGCTATACCTGTTTTTTCTTAAAAAATACTATTTTTATTTTGTGTATGAGTGTATTGCCTGTATGCATGTAAGTGCACCCGTATCATGCAATGCCTGAGGAGATCAGAAGAGGGCATGGGATCCCCTGGAACTGGAGTTAGCTGCTATGTGGGTGCCTTTGCAAGAGCAGCCAGTACTCTTAACTGCTGAGCCATCTCTCCAGCCCCTAGTTTGGATTTCTTAAGTGAAAAAGGAATGCTTTAAAAAGTTTTAAGATTTGGTACTTTGATAACAATTGAAAACTAGTAGGTACTTTGAAAGCTAAATGTCACCTTTGTTTGTTTGCCCCTCATGAACAGAGGTGATATGCAAACATGTGATACTGTTGGTGCTGCTAATACTCTAATTAAATACTTTATGTGCCAGACACATTTTGACAAAACCTTCTCTGTATTACCTAAGTAGCAGGTACTCCTGTCACAGATGAGGAGATGGGCAAATTCCATAGGAGCACACAGCTCGAAAGTAGCACAGCAGGGATTTGACACCAGCACTTTTTTTATAAAAAAATATATAAAGTGATGTGGCTTCAGGCTTTAATTGGTTTAGCTATGTAAGTTAGCTGATCTCTTTGGTGCTTCTCTAATGCCCCTTTCTCCCTTTTAGGATGAGAAATAATTATCGTTTAAAAAATTATTGAATGCAGTGACTGTTTCTTGCATGGTTTTGCCACAGTACTATTAGAATCCAGCATTTTTTAGACAGGAAGCCATAGAATGCAGTGAATGCTTCTAGAAATGAAAACTTTACAGCTCATAGATGCTGTAAAGAAAACCAAAGTAGTTACTTAAACTGGATGGTAGAATGGTCAGAGAAAACTAAGAAAAAAGTGGTGTTTGACTGAGAACTGAATATACTATGATAAAGAGAAGACAGAGCTGAAGTGAAGTCTGGCTAGGGAAACAGGTATAGAGTAGGAGATGGCCGCAAAGCGCTGCCAATGGTATGAAAAAGAAATACTGAATGCTTAAGAACATGATACCAGTGAATGATGGAGTCCTCCCTCCCTCTCCACATACCTAGTGGGTGAGCAGTGGCATCAGTCAAAGAGGAAGAATGCACAACCTGTTCTGCCCTTTTCATAGCAAACTTTGGGGCTTAGAGGTAGTGAATGAGCACAAATTACTAAGGAACTGTCTATATATATTCATAGCTTTTAAGAAGCTTTTAGTGAGCCTGATAAAAATCAGATGAGCCTGTGTTTTGTTCACAGAGACACATAAATAATATATTTTGCATTTTATAAAATTTTACTTGGTAATTGGTTTTGTTTTGTATATAGTGAGTTGATAATTCTTGTTTATCAAACTTTTCCTGTTTATCAGCCAGTATTTTTCTAGAACTTTCACATGTGAATAAGTCTTAGTTTCATTCATTAGGCTTAACATTTCAAAGTAATTGTAGGTAAAATTTGATTCGAAGTTAGTAGATTTAAAATAGCTTATTTTAAAGTAAAAAATATGGGTTCACTAGTTCAACTACTTCAGGTATGCATTTCATTGATTTTTTTTTTTTTTTTTTAAAGTATATGACTATCCAACAATTCTGTGCCTGTGGCTCCGCATTCCCCTCTTCTGCTGACCTCTGGTGGCCACAGAGCTTCAGATTTCCATGAAATTTTCCATTGTAGAATCATTTCTTTATACCTGTATGCCTATGCCTACCACTTATTTTGAAGCTACTGCCTGTTGCTTGCTGACTCAAGATTCAGCTACTTCTGTATTAAAAATTCCCTTTTATAGTTGAGTGGTTTATTGTATCCACATACTGTATTTTACCTGTTCATGCAGCAATTGATAGGCATTTATTTGGTTATTTAAGATTTATTTATTTTCATTTTATATGTATTACTGTTTTGCATGCGTGTATGTGAGTGTACCATGTATACAGTGCCCAGCGGAGTCCAGAAGAGGGTGTCTGATTCTGGAGTTACAGATGGGAACAGAACCAGGATCCTCAACAAGAGCCCTTGAGTTTTTTGTTGGTTTATTTATTGGTTTATTTCAGGGTCTTAATATGTATCCCAGGCTGGCTACAAATTCTCAAACCTCCCGCCTCACCACACCCAACCTTCTATTACTAACAGTGCTGCTAAGAATAATTTGTTTGCATGTTTTTTTTTTTCAGAATAAAATGGAATAATTTTATATTTACCTACTTGAGATGTCCATTTTCTGTTAGCTTTCTTGCTGTCACTATCCAGAAAGATATATTTCTCTACATCTTCAGTTTAATAATAAGGGAAAACATGTTCTCTTTTCATCTAATAATCATAAATAAAAGATTGGTTTGGGAAGAATTTTATTATTGCATTTTACTGATGTAAATATGGGAACAAAGAGGAGAGAAGAGATAAAACTTGTTTTCATGGTCTAATATTAAATTCTTATTTATGTTAAAATTTTCCTTCTAAGGGTTGCAGATGTGGCTGTAGTGATAGAGTGGTGGCCTCGTATGAACAAAGACCTGGTTGCCATCCCTAGTACTGCAACAAAAAACTGCAGCACCGAAACAAACTATATTTGTGATTTCTCAGAGATTTCTTCATGTATGTTCTAAACTTTTGGCTCAGTACAAAGTGAAAGCTCATCCTAGTGGTCTTAGATTGAGTGCTGGAACCAGGCTGCTTTCATGGAAGGCTGTACATCAAGGAAACATTTCATGAAAGTCTCTTAGAAGGCTGCCCTGAATAAAGCTCAGTAAGTCAAATATAAGCATTTATATTGCTGTTAGCAATTTCAGTCTTCTGGTTAGTTACAGATGTGGCACAGCTAACCCATAAGAGCCAGGTGTGGGGGTGTATGTTTATAGTTCCAGTGCTTGAGAGGCAAAGCAGAAGGATCATGAGTTCAAAGGTAGCCTGGATTATTTGGTGAGACCCCCTCAAAAGAACAATACTCCATGCCCCTCAAACAACCCTACAAAACTGGTGTGGATCAAGAGGGAACTGTACAGGGTTTTTTTGTTTTGTTTTGTTTTTTGGTTTTTTTTTTCTTGGTCTTTTTGAGACAGGGTCTCCCTGTAGCCCCAGCTGGCCTGGAACTCGCTATATAGACCAGGCTGGCCTTGAACTCACAGAGATCCACCTGCCTCTGCCTCCTCTGGAGTGCTGGGACTAAAGGTGTGCGCCACCACGCCCAACTAGTTATTTTTTTTTTTTTCCCCTTAAATAAATACTTCTCACCAGGGGTGGTGGTACACACTTTTGATCCCAGAGGCAGGTGGATCTCTGAGAGTTCAAGTCCAGCCTGGTTTACATAGTGAGTTCCTATGCCTGTCTCAAGAAGACAAAAAAAAAACCCCCCAAAACTTCAGTTAAAGGCGGCCCAGTTCACTGCATTTAAATATTTTTATTTTATGTATATGTGTATTGCCTACATGTATATGAGTGCACCTGTGTTGTGCAATGCCTCCGAGGTCAGAATAGGGCTTTGAATTCCCCTGGAACTGAGTTAAGGATGGTTTGTAGCCACCATGTGGGTGCTGGGAATTGAACCCGGGTCCTCTGCAAGAGCAGTCAGTACTCTTAACCGCTGAGCCATCTCTCCAACCCATTGAATTTGATTTTTAAAGTATGTCAGAAGCAAAACAAAACTGTCAGTGGGTGTAAACTATAGTTTCTAGCAGATGATTGTCATGCAACAGGAGCTAGTAACAGTGTTAATTGCATTTATGGACAGTTACCTTACATGTTTGAGAAGTATTTGGAGGCTTCAGACTATGTCTAAGGGAAGAACTAAGCAATTTAATTTTGATTTAAAAAATAATGCTGATGATTAGAAAGCATTTTAAGAGTTTTGTGGGCTGGTGAAATTGTTCAGTGGTTAGAGGCATTTACTGCTAAGCTGAGGACCTGAGCTAATGTCTAGGCTACTAAGAAAGAATAATTCAGTTAAAGTATAGATTGTTAGGTGTTTAGGCACTTTGCTCTTCTTACAGCAGAAAATGATTTGCCATTGGGTCCCAGTGTTTTGTGTTTTATAAGCAGTGTAGGCCATGCCTTCTGTTTCCAGAGATATGTGTTCTCTGGTGTCTCACTCAGGCTGTGTAATCTTTCTGTGATGTTTTTGTTGCAGGTGGGTTTTCTTGTGCTCTATAGTGTCATTCAGGAAGGTCATCTCCCTTTCCTGTTTATGGTAATTACGAGAGAGCCTTTTACTTTGCCTATTGGGGAGTGCCTGTTGTGATGCTTTGGTCAAACCCCAACAAGCATTTAAAAACATTTCTTCCTTTAAGCAGTTCCATCATCAACTTTAATGTAAAAACCTTTTCTTTCCCTAACACATTGATTTGAATTTACTATTTATTGATTGATTGATTGATTAATTGACTGATTGATTGAGTCTTTTTGAGACAAGGTCTCCCTGTAGCCCCAGCTGAACTGGAACTCTCTATATAGACCAGGCTGGCTTTGAGCTCATGGAGATCCACCTACCTCTGCCTCCCAAGGGCTGAGATTAAAGTGCGTTACCATGCCCGGCTTAGTTACTATTTAAGAGAAAAAAAAAAAAATTCTCTTTTTATTATGTGTGTATGAGTGTTATGCCTGCATGTATGTAAGTGCACCCATATTGTGCAGTGCCCATGGAGGACAGAATAGGGTGTCAGATCCCCCTGTGTTTTTCTACTAGTGGGTCCCTGGGAGCCCAGCATCCATCACCTGTGTTGATTTCTAGGTCTCTACTGCTTTGTTGCTAAAACTGGGACTTCAGGTTTAGGAATTATAATGCCAATGCAGATTGTGTGTGTGTGTGTGTGTGTGTGTGTGTGTGTGTGTGTGTGTGTGTGTGTTTGACTTTCACGAACAGCTTTTTAGGGGCTGAGGGAAATGGCTCAGTGGGTAAAGTGCTTGCTGTTAAAGCATGAGAACTGTGTTTGGACCCCCAGCACACATGTAAAAGCAGGACACAGTGGCCCATGTTTGTAACTTCAGTGCTCGTGGAGACAGTGTTTCTTTGGTGCTCTGAGGTCAATCAGTCTACCTAAAAAAGGTGAGCTCCAGGTTCAGTGAGCCCCTGTCTTCAAGAAGAAAAGTCCTCTTGTCTCCCCTTGAGGCAAACGAACATGCAAAGGTATATGCACATACAAGCATGCACTCATACATACATACACATTTATATAGTTTAAAATGATGTAGTTAAATCTCAGATTAGGATTGGTCTGACTTTTAGAAAATAAAAATTTATTGCAATGGAGCTCATGTGGTAAGAGTCTTGACTTACATAATTGTGTTTGCTGTGTCTTAATAAGATGTAGGTGGTATTTACACTTAATTTTTTCCGGGTATCAGTGCATTGTTGTGAGAAAAATGGAGAGTGGACTGTTGTCTCTGTCTCTTGAGAAAGTCTACTGTTGATTTATAGTTGAATTACAGTGTTCTGGTCAGTATTCATGGAACATGCATACTCTTGACCCTGTATGTGCTCTGACATGAGACCACAAACATGAGAGCTGCTTACTCTGCTTGCGATCTTGACACCCACATCAATTATTTGTGTTTTGGGTTCATGTAGGAATCAAGTAAATAAGGAAAGGTTAGGTAGATGATCATAGACTTCATGGACTCTGCTAAGAACTTTGGAATATTCACTTCTGGATTTCTAGGAGCTGTATGGGTGCCTCGAGTCAGATAAGCGAGGTATGGCTAGATTCACTGCAGTGTAGTTGTTTTTATACAGTGTGGGGAGGATGGTTGAATATGGATTGGTTGTTGGCAGAGACATTTTGGAGAGAGGTGGAGAGCCTGTTTTAAGCCCGTGTCTGAGAGGCAAAGAACAATTCCTAGATCTAGAATAAATGTAAGCTGGATGTGCTGGCATATTCTTGTATTCCCAGCTGGCTACATAGCAGGTACCAGGCCAACATCTTTACATAACAAGACTCTTTCTTTAAACAACAAAACAAGCAAACAAACAAATAATGAGAGAAAAAGCTGCTAAGTTTTCCAAACCATGTGTAGCCAACAGGGTGATTAAGGGAAACCCACGAGTAGGTATAACAAGTGGGGCCTGGGAGGGAAGATGTTAGAAGACTCTTAGTGGTCATGAGAATTTAGATATAACACAGATGAGGAAAGGCAGTAAGTAGAATCAGACTTTTAGATCAGGAAATAGCAAAGATAGGGTTTTAGTGTGACAGGAAAACCAGAGGAGCGACACATTGCAAATAAAATATTTGTAATAAATTTGTCAAGTGCGGTATTTTTCAGGGCAATTAGGACAGTTTTCATGGAAGGGGGATGAGAGTGAAAGTTGGGTACACTACAAGTATGGTGTATGTACACTAGTTCTCACAGTGTGATCCCTGGACCAGTGTCTGGTCATCTGGGCAAATCTCACAAAGATGGCTCTGACATTCGGTAGTTTGATTTTTTTTGGTGTGTCAAAGCAATACTCAATTGTTGAAACTGTACTTCAAATTTTGAATTCAAATCTGTTTCTTAGACATTAGTTCTGTGATCCCTTCATGAATTTGGACCTGAGCAGTCTGTTGCCAGGTTAAAACTGTTCAGTGTTTTCAATGCATTTTCTACTCCACAGTGTCTTCAACTAAAGATGGGCTTATTAGGGGTATTAGACTCATTGTAGGTTTATGAGCATCTGCATGTCATCTTCAGAATTCTCTATACCTTCCCTGCATGATGGACAGGCCAGAAGTAGCAGACAGAGTTGGAACCACTTGCAGGACAGTATGTGGATGGATTTCTGCACTTTGAAATCATTCAGGTAGTCTGTTGTAGTAAAAATGCATTATCAGATAACACACAGTTGGTTTATAACTTATCCAGTGTCATGGAAATGTGTGCTCCAGCATGGTACTGTCCAGGAGAGCTTCCTGTGATGGGAACTTTATGAAGCTGTATTTTCATTTTACTTGGTGTGAATTCTTGAAATGTAGCCAGTGTGACTTAAGGAACTTAACTGAATTAATGACCAATGACGACTAAACTGGGTAGTACAATTTCAGAAATGATAAAGGATTCAGGGGACATTCTTATTTAAAATATCCAAATAAGTTAGATTCTTTTGGGGTTTAGTTGCTTTTTTCGGGGGGGGGTCATTTTTGAGATCTGTCTGCCCTGCCCCCCAGGTGCTGGGAGTAAAAATGTGCACCACCACACCCGGCTCATAAATTGGAATTCTTTTGGAGGAATGTGCTTATTAAATAAGTTACCCCCTGCCATCCTGCATCCACCTTCCAAGTGCTGGAACTGCAGACATACGCTACCATACCCTTCTTGATTCGCTTTTTTGGTGACACTGATCAAAACTTGATTTTCTGTTCCTTCCATGAAAGGTGGATGAAAGTCCACATTTCTGCTGGATTCTTAGAGATAATCCTGCCATAAACCTGGGGTCTTCATTGATTCTGGCAGGTGAAGAAGCCCAGGAGGGATTAGCACCTGTTGCATGGCCCTGGCTGCTCTGTTCTTATTGCACCCTGTAACCATAAACGTGTGGATGGTCTTGCTGCCATGCTGCTGCCTTGGTGACAGAGGATGTCTGACATGCTCAGAGGCAAAAGAGCTGACTTGGCAGCTACCCAGCAGATTTTTATAAAGGCTCAGCTGGTGGCCAGAGATTCAGGCTGTCAGAGTTGTGTTATGCAATAAATCGTTTTTCAGCAGAAGTTCTTAATCCAATTTCAACTGTAGCTTTTTAAGAAATAGGCAGTAATCAAGGATAAGTACACATTATTTAATAGGAGTTGGAAGAAGTGAAACTCTCCTTGCACAGCAACTTTCAGGCAACTTGCCTCAACCCAGGAAGCATGTCTTTCTGGGGAAATATGCTGTTTAAAGTGCCTTTATTTTAAAACCTAGCCAGAAGAACAGCATTCCCAACTTAAACTGCATTCTACCACCTCTCTTAGGACGTTTCCTAGCTACGCATTGTAGTTTGGGGTGCGCCCAGTTTTTCTTTGATGTTTCAGAATTTTAAAAATGGATTAGCATGAGTTGACCAGAGAGGTTTCTGAGGAAGGAAATGTTTACTACTGTTAAGAGTGAAGAAATACTAATCTCATCCCAAGTTTAAGTTGTACCACTCTCATATTACCTACTTGTATTTAGTGCTTGGTAAATGTTTAATCCCTGTCAAGAATCACTAGTGATTTCCCAACTTTCTATTTTTATTTTTTGGAACTTTCATTGTTTTCAGGCTGTTGATGGAATAGTGGAATAGGCTGGCATTGTCTTTAAGTAGAATGGTTTAACAGCAGGTAGCTAAAACAGTTTTTTTTTAATTTGATTTTTTTTTTTTTTTTTAAAGACAGGGTTTTTCTGTAGCCCCAGCAGGCCTGGAACCCTCTATGGAGACCAGCCTCAATCTCACAGAGGTCCGCCTGCTTCTGCCTCCTGAGTGCTGGGATTTAAGGGCATGCACCACCATGCCCAGCATTCTAAGACAATTTAAAAGGCGTCCATGAAGAGGTTTCTGGTCACTTTTCTGAGGAGGAGGCAAAGTGGCCATCAAGTCTCTTCTCCGTGAACCTAGTCTTTTTAGTTTTGTCCTGTCAGTCCATTCAGCTTTGTGCCACTGCTGTGTCAAATCACCATCCTCAGCCCCTAAACACCACATTTCATCTTGAGATCAGATTACCTCTCTTTTTAGCATCCCTCCACCCACAGCTTTGGCTGGATGAATAGAGCTGGTGGCTCCTCATGCACCTAGCTAGAGGGGAGTTATTCATTCATGCCACCCCTGCAAACGAGTGGTATTATTACAGTAAGTTCTTGTCAAGTAGCCTAGGCTGACTTTGAACCTGTGATCTTCTTGCTTTAGCTTTCCAGCTACTGAAATTACAGTTACAGGTTATGCATCATCATACTGTCTTTTTTTTTCTCTCTTAAGAACAGGAATGACTTACACATGTGACATTTTTCTATTTTATTACTGACTTATGCTTAAGTGTTTCACCTGCATGTATATAAGTGTACCACGTGCTTGTCTAGTGCCTGCAGAGGCCAGAAAAAGGCATCCAGTCCCCTGGAACTGGAGTTAGGGATGGGTGTTCATCACCATATGGATGCTGGGAACTGAACCCTGGGTTCTCTGAAAGAGCAGTAAATACTCTTTAACCACTGAGCTGTTTCTCTAGCCCCTATTTGTTGGTTTTAAAGACAAGGTCACACTATGCTGCCCAGGCTGACCATGAGCTCCAAGACTTAATCTGTCCTTTTACCTCAGTCACCCAAGTAGCTGCCCACCCCAGTGCTTGACTTTCTTTCATACATTTTTAAGCTAAAGGATAAAAGCAGTATTGGCTAGCCTTAAATTGAAGGGTAGCTGAGCAAAGAAATCATAGTGACTAAATGTATGTCCATGTTGAGTGCTACCTGGCCAGCAGTGAGCACTCAGTAGACCTGTCAATTCAGACTTTTTGTAGTCTTTCCCCATGTCTCCAAGGAGGTCATCTTCTGCAACTGCTGCATTCACCCAGATGCCGGTGTGAATTGAAAGCTCTGCAGAGATTTGGGGTGGGCCATCTGGCTTGGTGTTAGGGACTGGCTATCTATCATTCGACCGCAGCACCTGGGACAGGTAAGAACTCTTGATATAGTCATCCAAACAGTAATCCAGCTTTAATAACATAAAAGTCAGGGTTTCCCTGTAGCTCCAGCTGGCTTGGAACTCATTATGGAGACCCTGCAAGCATATTCTTCTATGTCTAAGTTACAAAGTAAAGTGATTTCTTAACCTGGTTTGAATTTAGCTTGGTTTGTGTTCTCATACAGCCATGATTTTCTATTGTAAGACTTTATGTTTTTGTTTTATTTTGGGGTGTTTGAGAGATGTTTATTTGCATTAGGGGAGGAGACCTGCCCAAAAAGAAACTGTGCAAGAGATAACTGTGATACTTGTTGCTGGTTCCTTTGTTTCCTTGTGACACAGTCAACTCCAACCTCTTCCTAACCCATGTTAGGAAGGTTAACTCCAAGCTTAATGAGATCATACAGTGCTGTGGTACTGCTAGAGTATATTCTTACTTTAGGATTTCTGTTTTGAGACAGGTTCTCCCCGTAGCTCTGTCTGGCCTTGAACTCACAGAGATTCACTTGCCTCTGTCTCCCAAGTGCTGGGATTAAAGGCATGTGCCACCATGCCCGGCTTAGGTGTCAGATTTTAAAGGCAACTAATTTCATATTGAATAACCAAAAGAAGAGTGTGAGAGAGATGCAAAGAATGATTAAAGGAACTTGCAGTACTTTGTGTTCCCTTCCTTCTTCCTCTCCCTTTCTCACTCCCTCACTTTCCCTTCCTTTCCCCTCCCCACCATGTGCTCTGTGATCACAAAGAAGTCAAAGGGAAGACTTTCCAGAGTATACTAGTATAGACTTTGTAACTCTTGACAGTCATAATAACAACAGTAGAGGGATGTTGGAAGGTTCACTTTGGAGTTTCCGCTCATCTTTTTCTTAGCCTGTGTTCTGATGGAAACAAAAAGCAGTGTGAGGTTGACATGACTTGGTGTATCATTGTACACAGCAGTGTTTCTGAGAATTTATACAGAAGTCCGCTGAGGATTTCAGCAAGGTGTAGATGCTGAGTCAGGCATGGATCAGGTTGAGGGTCAGCATTTCTTAATAGCACCATCTGGTTAAGTCCACACAGTCTGTGGGCCAAAGTTGGCATTGCAAGAATTTAGAAGGTAGAAGGGTATTTCATCTCTCCCCTAGATGGTGTGAGCTTTGGAGAATTGTTGCTCTGTCTCCTCAATAATGCATAGTATCATGTGCTTAACACTTTAATTTAATTTAAATTTTTATTTGTGTATGTTCATGTGTCCTGTAACACACCTATGGAGTATGTTCACATTTCCTGTAACAACACCATGGAGGTTAGAGGACAGTTTTGTGGCATCAGCTCTCTCCTTCCACTGCCTTTTTTTTTTTTTAAGATTAAAAAAAATTGTATGTATATGTGTACAATATACATATGCATATTGTATGTATATGTGCATGGGTGTGTACATATGCATGCAGGTGTCTGTGGAAGTCATAGGTGTCAGATTCCCCAGGAGCTGGTGTTATAGGTAGTTTGGAGCTGCTGGACATGTTGCTTGGAATTGAACTCCGGTCCTTTGGAAGAGCTCTTAACCACAGAGCCATTTCTTCAGCCCTTCCACCTTTTTTTTGGGTTCTGGAATTAAATTCAGGTTGCTAGGTTTCCTCAGCAAGCACTATAACCACTGAGCCATCTTGATGTCTTGTTACGGAGCTTGAAGCAGTGAGGGGTTTTGTGAGGTGGAGGGCAGCCTGATCTACATGGTGAGTCCCAGGCCAACTAGGGCTACAGGGAGAGTTTAATGTTGACTATTCTGAATTATTACCTGCCCTGCATGGAGTCAACTTATTAAGGCAACAAGCATTGTAGATTACAAAAGAACGCATATATGTGTGTTTTAAAGTATGTTTTTTTTTTTTTTTCTAGAATGAGAAACCCCATAATTTATGTAATGGATTGCTTCTCCTGTGTTTAAAGTACTTAGAGGCATAATGAAGCTGCTGGTGTCAGTAACTCAACCTTGGATGTGGCTTCCTTTGCAGGCGTCTTCATCTAGCCTGGCTTATGTTTTAATTAGACCTTAGTTGGAGGGGTGTAATTCTCTCATCTGGAGCCTGAGTCAGGATGAAACCTCCAGCCTGTACAGGATGCAGTAAATTGTCACAGAGTTTTATGTTGAGCTATTTTGGGACTTTATGATTTAAAACTGTGCACATGGAAGAAATGCTAGCGAATAACCACATGTCATTGTTGTGGAGATGCAAATACTGAGAACCACTAACCTGGTGGTGGTGGTGAGAATTCTGCCCACAGCCTTTATGAGTAGACCCTGACTGTTGAAAAGGTGGATTTCAGCCTAGCAAAACTCCTGCCTGCAGTTAACACTGTCATCTGGTTGCAACTAATATGTGAGGGGAGCTTTGCATGCAAACTCTAGGGACTTGCTGTAAAAATTAATTCAGTCACATTTTGCTTTAACATGTTTTATGTAGTCACATCATCTGCCTTTTACTCAATTAGTTATTTGAATCTACAAATGGGGTCTGATAAAGTGCTACATTTTTCTGGTTTTTAATCGTGATTACAACAGTCCCTGGTGACTTGCACCTAATTGGAGGTTTAGCAGGTGCGTGTGTTTCTTCAGGTTAGATTGACATAGTTTCTTGGCTTTGCTTGGTTTTACTGTCAAACTCAGCATACCACCCTGTTACTTTCTAGGCATTCTCAGAATGCCACTGGGAACTCAGGATGTGTTGCCTTTCTCTAAAGGGTCTGCCCAGCAATGGAAATCTCAGCTTGGCATGTCTACAAGAGTGAGCATCTAGCCAGGGGAAGGTAGAAATATTAACTTCCTTCCTTCTTTGGGCCTTCACTTACTGGAGAAGATGGAGAACTGCTCACTCCAGGAAATCCTTGAAGCTTAACCAGAATGAGCTTAAGTTATTTAGGGCTTAGAGTCTCTATGTGGTTGGATTTTTAAGATGTAGTTTGTGTTTATGAATGTAAGAACTAGAAAAGACCTCAGATAATGTAACTTTTTCCTTGAGTCCCATGGCAAGAATAAAACTTGAATCTTTCCCAGAATACCAGACTGCCTGTGAGTAATACTTTTCCAGGCTGTTTGGGCTCTAGCAAAAGGAAGGACTGGAAAGACCATGAGTATCCCTTCTTTTTTGTTTCCTCCTCTTTTTGAGACAGGGCCCCAGCTGGCCTGGAACTTCCTATGTAGACAAGGCTTGCCTCAATTCACAGAGATACACCTGCCTTTGCCTCTAGAGTGCTGGGATTAAAGGTCTGTGCCACCACACCTGGCTGTATTCCCTAGTCTTATAAAGATCATCCAGAGTGTCTGAGAAGCTCAAGTATTTCCATCCTTCAGTTATAAAATGCTATAAAATGTTATAAAATGCTTAAGCCTTGAAGTAGGTATATTGTTGTTGAGTCCTTAGATTAGCCAGCTACAGAGGTTCACAGTTCAGAACCTCTGAACATTCTTAGCCAGGCTTAGAACCTTTGAAAATTTGTTGCTGTTTTTCTAAAACAGATCTCCTCACAGTTTCTTCATGTTAGAGAGTAGTTTCTTCTACCATTCCCATGATCAAACCTAGGGTCTCATGAATCCTAGTGCTCTCACCACTAAGCTGTTGCACCTTGTTACCCCTCAGCCTTCATCATCCCAGATTCAGCACCTAATGTGTCCTTTTATTTTGTTCTCTTTAAGAACTTGTATTGAATCTGAATCTACAGACATAGAGGACCATACTTCTAATTTTAAATTTTCATTTAAAAGCTTATTTTGTTGATTTATTATTATTACTGTCATTATTATTTGGTCAGAGGTCAACTTTTTTTTTTTTTCTTTGTAGCCCTACCTGGCCTAGAACTCAATGTGTAGACCAGGCTGGCCTCCATCTTCCAGAGATCCCCCTGCCTCTGCCTCTGAGTGTTTGAATTAAAGACTTGTGCCACAATGCCATGCCAAGGACAATTTTTGAGAGCTGGTTCTCGCTTTCCACTATGGGTTCCAGGGATTAAACCCAGGTCATCCAAGATGTGTAGCAAGCATTTTTACCCACCGATTCATCAGTTCAGGATTCATTCTTTTTAGTGATACCTTCAAGGTTTGTTGCTAATATGATTATTATCATGTAGTTCTGGATATTAAACCCAAGGCCTAACTCCCATTAGGTAAGCACTCAACCACTGAGCTGAGCCTCCAGCTTCATATTATCAGTGTTTTAAAATCATTACCTCATTTGTACTCTGCCGGGATCCACTGCCATTTGTCTTTTTTTTT
>NW_008329127.1:408595-413498 GCF_000622305.1 Nannospalax galili | reverse complement strand
TTAGTCATATATTAAAATTGTGTGAAATAAGAACTGAAAAGAAATATGGGAACTAAGGATTTTCTTTTAATTTTTACCAAAAATTATTTTTTGGTTTTTTTGAGACAGGGTCTCCCTGTAGCCTCAGCAACCTGGAACTTGTTATGTAGACCAGGCTGGCCTTGAACTCACAGAGATCCACCTGCCTCTGCCTCCCCAGTGCTGGGATTAAGGGGGTGGGGCGCTACCATACCTGGCTTCACTGCCCTTTTTCTGGTGGTTATTCTTTTCTGTTTCATTTGTGATTTAACCCCCTAAGAGACTAATGGAGATGCAATTCCAGTTCTAGTGATGGAATTATAAATTATTTGAAGGCAACACTTAAAATTTGCAATATCCTAGCTGGGCGTGGTTGTTCACACCTTTGATCCCAGCATTTGGGAGGCAGAGGCAGGCAGATTTCTGAGATTGGAGTCAAGCCTGGTTTACATAGTGACTTCCAGGCCAGCTGGGGTACAGGGAAATGCTGTCTCAAGAAACTGAAACAAAGAACTCCCAGCTAGACAAACAGAATTTTACAGTATTCTCTCTACTCCCATGCACAACACAATTTCCAAAAGAGCACCATGTTTATCTGTAATGTAGTATACAGTCTGATGTTATTCACTGAACAAAAACCCAGTAAAATGGTTTGCTTCACCAATGGCTATATGGTGTTAGAATTAAAATTCAGTCTTTGTTAAGAATATATAACTTCAGTGGGTCTGTCCAGAAAGGCATATATTGTTGTTTTACATTTTGATGTATTTGGAGTCTTTGGACTGGGTCAAACACTAGTTTGCAATACCTTTGGGGGGGGTGTTAAGATTTATTTTTATTAAGTGTATGTGTGTTTGTCTGTGTTAAGTGTATTTAAGTGTCTGTACAGTTTAGAAGAGGGTAGCAGATCCCCCTGGAGCTAGAGTTACAGTTGGTTGTGAACTGCCCCATATGGGTGCTGGGAATCAAACTTGGGTTCTCTGGAAGGCCACCTCTCTTACCCACTGGCGTACATATGTTTGAAGTGTAATGTGAGTCTAAATATCTGTCTGTTTGATTTTAGTAACTTACCACCTTCTTCCATTCCTTAGGATGACAGTGATGGGATTCCATGGTCAGAAGAAAGGGTGGTACGGAAAGTCCTTTATTTGTCTCTGAAGGAATTCAAGAATGCACAGAAGAGGCAGCATGGGGAAGGCATTGCTGGGAGCCTGAAAACAGTGAACGGTGAGTTGACACTTGGAACTGTGTGTGATCTCTGCTTATGGCCTTGTTTCTGAATTGGATGCTTTCTTGCAGCTTACACTTTGTAAGATAGGCGAGGTAGGTTGTGTGCTGTGTGAATATATACTGTGGACATCCTGTTGAGTTTATAGATTTATTTTTATGCCCCTTGTGTACTACAAAATAGAATAGACAGTGTTATGTAGTCTGTTTCCTAGGTGGGGGGCTGAATATGAAGCCTATCTTTCGGTTCTTCTTTTGATGACAATCTGTCTCTCTTTCCAAGTATGTACATAGAACACTTTGATTTTGCTGAGATGTGGCGCCTTTAGTTCTTATGCCCTTATTTGTATGAGGAAATAGCCTAAACCTACTGCTCTCTCTGTGCTCTGACCCACCAGCCTTGTGAACACTCTCCTGGCTTCTTTGTTGTCCAGGCCTGATAAACTGTTACAAAGCACCAGATGTGCAGTGGATTAGAACTGCTGTGCCTCAATGTCCTTCTTCCTGTACTTGACAAGTAGATTTGGAAACCTGGAAGGAACTGACTCTCTCAAGCTTATTATTTTTCTTTCTGTGCCTCTCTGTCTATGTTCATCAGTAGGAGCTTGAAGAAATAATCCTAAAATGGTCTGAAAACAGACCACTGTTGTCTGTTGTTATCTGCTTTTGTGGTGGTATTCCATAGTCTATTATACATACATTAATTTCTTATAAGTAACAAATGGTCTGTTCCCAGTGTTCCACTTTGTACTTTGATAGGAACAAAAAAGGAGGCACAACAGGAGGTCTTGGTATTGTTTTAGTGGTTTGACTTTGGCCACAGAGGAATTAACAGTGCTCCAGGTGCCAAGTGGTAGTTCACATATGCCTGAGATTCCAATCCTCTCCCCTGGTGTGTGCGTGTGAGTGCTGCCATAGTATGCATGTGGGTGGAGGTCAGAGGACATCCTTGGGTCTTGGTCCTCATCTTCTACCTTGTTTGAGGAAAGATCTTTGTCGCCACTGTGGTGCGGCAGATTTTTTCTTATATTTTCTTTAATTGTAAGTTGAGCTATCTGACAGTTTCTTGTTGGAACCAGTGCGTATAGACGGGAGCTGTTTGTTGATCTTGTTTTATAGGGCCATGGCAGGGTTTCCTAAGACCACCTGTGTGAATCCCACTGCTCACTCAAGTTCTCCTGTCCTCACTCACCCTGTGGGTTTTCTTCCTCATGCCAGAGCTGACTGCTTGAAGGTCAACCATTAAGGTTGGAGTGGCTCTGCCATTTTTTGCAACACCCCCTCCTGTATCCTCTGATGCCCATCTGAGCCAACCTATATGTGAAAGATACATAGTTGAGACTTGCGTTGTGGAAGCTATTCCTATTCCTTCCCCTATGTAGAGGACATTTGATGTGCTAGTTTATTATCATTGTGTGCATACCATTTGACCTGGTTAAAGTTTTGAGCGGTTGGGGGTGGGGTGAGGAATCCCAGAGCAAGAACAGATGGTTAGCTGCTCCTGGTGTGGGTTGTATAGTTGTGAATAGAGTGCTTCCTACAGCCCAGGAGCCACAATGCTGTAGTGAATTTTTTTTTTTTAATTGTAGAAATTCAATCTATTCTTTTCTAACTGGAAAATACTACCTTTTATGACGAGAACGTAGGCAGTTGTCCAGGACTTAATAATAGTGTAATTTGGATAAATGAACAAAGCTAAAGATAGTCCTTGTGGCAGCAACCAGTGCTGCTAGCCAGCTGGCCAAGTTTAACCCTGACTTTGTCACAATTAGTGTGATGATACTGTGGGAAGCATTCTAAGGACATTTACAAAAGCATCTCTATTGGAATTGAAGACTTCTAAGTGATTTTATGCCACAATCATGGTGAAAGTTAGTTTTTGTCAAGGTCCTTTGCTTTTGACCTCAAGCTTGTGACCTTCCTGCTTCAGTCAGACACATTCTGGGATTACAGGTATGTGCCACCATGGCCAGTTGACTCATTTTTCTTTCTTTTAATTGTCTGTCTGCCCATAGGTTCATTTGTCCATTCTTCTACCCATCTATCCTCCATTGTGAGTATGGGTTGTGCACATGTGAGGACTTTTGGGAATCAGTTCTTGCCTTCTGCCTTGTCGAGGCAGAGTCTCTTCTGTTCCTGCCACTGCTGCACTATATGCTTCGGGCTCGCTGTCCCATCAAACTCCTGGACAGTTCTCCTGTCTCTCCCTCCATCATGCTGTAGGGTTGCTGCGATTGTATATGTGTGCCACTTCATCTGGGTTTTTCTGTGGGTTCTGGGAATTGAACTCTGGTCACTAGGCTTGTGCATTCAATGCTTTTACCTGTTTAGCCATCTCTTTGGTTGACTTGTCTTTTAAGCCGGTTTCAGTTTTGGTTGTGGAATGACCGTGAACATGCCAGTTTCTGGTTATTGTTGATGTTTGTGCAGGAAGTTTTCCAAGGCCACCTTTGTTACTCTGAAAACAGGTTTCTGCAGGACTTTTGAATAAATGTAGTTTCTTGTTTTACAAATTAAGGATCTTAAGATTGCCTCAGAATCTTGAAGGCAACTACTGTGCTAGACAGAGAATACATTCTTGTTGCCCTGTTACTGGGAAGCATGGGAAAGCAGAATTTCCGGGATGGAGATAACTGTTTTGAGGGTTCTTGCTTCACTTATCAGGAATGCTCTGCTGTAAGGTCTGATCCAGAGAAAGTCGAAAAACAGGGAGTATAAGACTTTGGGGGACTGTTGATGCGGAGGGTAGAGTGACTTGTCATTGCAAGCCCTGTTCTGTGGATGTATGGATGTAGGGAGATCACTTGGGTCTAGGTGATGATTGTATTAGGTACTTGGTAGGATAAAATACCTGACAAAAGCAACTTAGGGATGGAACAAGGGGCTATTTGGGCTCCAGTTTGAGAGGTCACATGACAGTAGAAGATGTACAGAAATTGTCAGGTGATAAAACCTTAGTGCCCACCTCCAGTGATGTACATCCTCTAGAGGCTCCACAGCTTTCTAAAATAGCACCACCAGCTGGAGACTGGAGACCAAATGTTCAAGCACAGTTCCCTATGGAGGTAACCTTTCACATCTAAACCATAGCAGTGCTCTATTCTAGGCCATTGCTCATAGCCTATCCTACAGATATACTTTATTCTACAGGTCAAATGGAGCTAAAACATAAATAATTTAGTGGGTGTGTGGTGATGAAGTCAAGCAAGGTGTACGTTTTTCATTAAAAAAACAAACATCTTTTGGGTGTGGAGTAGGGGCCCTGGAAAGATGATTCAGAGGTTAAAAGTGCTTGTTGCTGTTCCAGAGGACTCTAGTTTGCTTCCTAGTACCTATGTCAAGGTGGCTGACAACCACCTGTAACTTGACATCTGGGGGATCTGACACTCTCTTTGGGTTTCTGTGGTCACATGTGTCCATAAGCACATGTACACAATTAAAAAATATTTTTTAAATTTTATGTATATGAGTTTACTGCCTGCATGTATGTAAATGTGCCTGTGTCGTGCAGATTAGAAGTGGGCGTCACATCTCTTGGAACTGGAGTTATAGACGGTTGTTAGCTGCCATGTGGTGTTGGGAATTGAACCCAGGTCCTCTGCAAGAACAGCTAGTGCACTTAACCACTGAGCTCTCTCCCCAGGACCCCCCCCTCCCC
>NW_008329127.1:384581-408276 GCF_000622305.1 Nannospalax galili | reverse complement strand
TTGAGCTCTGTCTCCCTGCCCCAGCTTCCTGAATGGAATTAGAATTGTCTACCATGACTAGTTTTTTTTTTTTTTTTTTTTTTTAGATGTTTTCAGGTAGTCTGGCCACAAGGTGAAATGGTTCCCATTCTTTTAATTTTATTGTTACGGAAATTTGTGTGGAGATAAAGCTTTAAGATTACCCATTAAAGAGGTATAAGTAGCCATTACTCAGAGGTGACAACATGTGTTCCAAGCTGGTGGTGTCTCTGTGCCCATTCTATTAGCCTTTGATTGCTCTGATAGTCTCATGTGTAAGGGGACTAATACTGCCTTTTGAATGTTACATATAGTATTTTTCTAAAGTCACATAGGTATAATTTTCAGTAACAGAATAGGAATTATAGCGCAAGTTGTGTACCTTTGATTCCAGCTCATAATTTGCAGTACAGAATGTATGAAGTGACACTAAGGTTTTGAAACCATTATGTTGAAACAAGATGCCTTTATTCTAACTTTTTTTTTTTTTTTTTTCTCTTTTTGAGACAGGGTTTCCCTGTAGCTCCAGCTATCCTGGAACTTACTATGTAGACCAGGCTGGCCTCAAACTCACAAAGATCTGCCTGCCTCTGCCTCCCAAGTGCTGGGATTAAAGGCATGTACCACCATGCCCAGCTATTATTCTAACATTTTTTAAAAACAAAAATGTTTCCAGACTATTGCTTCCATCAGTTTTCTTGGGAAATTCTACTAAGAAAACTGTTACTATTTTGCATTAACAATGGATCAGGCTTGACGTAATTTTTATCCAATTTAAAAACAAATTGATCTCACTTCTGCTAAATCACTGGCATGCTGGTGATGAGTGAGCAGCCCTTTGCCCTCAGACCTTTGTGTGAAGGGGGCAGTTGCCTGCTGCTGGTAGAGAACAACAGGGGAGCTTGTATCTGCATGAGGGCCTAGCCTGCCCACTTTTGCAAGTCTGGTTAACATAGTCCAAACAGGAACAAGATAGTAGACCTCGATTTATGTCATAAAAGCTGTATTCACCATCTGTCTTGCTTTGGCACGTCAGGAGTGACAAGGACTGAGAATTTTTGCCCTGCTGAAGGAAGTACGTGTGGGCTTTGAACAGTGCTGTGGATTGACTGTGTTGTAGGCTGTAGTTGTGTGTAGGGGTGAGGCGGTGTTAAGATCTGCTGACTGTGAGCCCTCTGTACTTCCTGCTGTCGATAATGCCACTTTTCCTGGGTGTAATAAAATAACAAAGGCCTAGGAAAGGGCTTGCAGAGGCTGGAACCTTGGCCACTCTTTGAGGGCTCTTGGCCTGCTGGGGCTAAAATTAGGGACATTTAAATAATAACATGCTACACAAATAATGAGTACACATAATTACACAGTAAGAGAGGGGAGCTATTAGCTGTATTTGAATTTCATTTGCTTCCTATAAATGTCATCCCATATCAGCAAGCCCTTTGGCCAATAAAGTGGTTTTGGATAGATTTAATGGAAGTTGGAGTCTTTTCTTTAGAATCTTAGAGTGAGCAGGAGTTGTGATAGCCATCCAAGCTGTTCTTCATATTTCAGTTAGTGTTGTAGGACTTTAGCTGTGTTTTACTCATTTAATCATCAGAGGAAACTTTTTTTAAAAAATATTTTTAAAAATTTTAATGTGTATTGCCTGCCTGCATATAAGTATATACATGTTGTATAGTGCCTGTGGAGGTCAGAGGAGGGGTTTGATCTCCTGGAACTGAAATTGTTAGCTGCCATGTGGGTGCTGGGAATCCTATTCTGCAAGAGCAGCCAGTACTCTTAACTGCAGAGCCATTTCTCCAGCCCCTAGAACAAACTTTTGTAGATGTGGAAACTATACATTAAGAATGAACTAGCACTTTGCCCATCAGTGTAGGGACAGGTAGTGCCAAGATACAAACCCAGGCTTTCTGGACCAGACTCCATTTGCTTAGCCACCACTTAGGTAAATACAATTTTGGAACCTTCCATAAAGATAGAATTCCCAAAGTAAGAATTCATAGGGTGACTGTACTGTTTACAAGTAATTTCTCCCAAGGTATTGGGATTGCATTTTCAAACAAAGTGTTTCAGTGATTCTCCTTCCCCTTCATCTTTCCCATCCTCCTAGTTTCCTTCTATCTGCAACCCTTCCTGGTCTCTTTCATTCCCTATGTGTCCTTTGGCCTACCACCTATTTTTATTCTCTTTTGGTCTCTTTGTCATTTTTGGGGGCTTTACTCATACTTACTCAAAGTAGTTTCTTTTGATAGAAATAAATAAAATTGTTCATCAGGAAAAGTGCCTCAGAAAGGGGCTAGTAAGTAAGTATTTAGGAAGCGGACTGTGTTTCTGGGAGTTTCTTACCTTGTGATTGAAATAGAAAGAATAAAACAATTACATTTCTGTTTCTTTTAAATTTTTATTTTTTTAAAATTTTATGTGTATGACTATATTGCCTGCCTGCATGTAAGTGCACCCTTGTTGTGCAGTGCCCATGGAGGTCAGAATAGGGTGCCAGATCCCCTCGAACTGGAGAGAGAGAGAGAGAGAGAGAGAGACACCCTCCGACCCTCTCTCTGGTTTTGAAGAAACTAACAGAGAAGCAGCCGATGTCAAAGACCCATTTTGTGAGCTACCAGGAAAGGCTGCATTGAAGACCTTGCAAAGGGCCTTGAGATATACAGGGGCTTTCTGATCAGAGGCTCAAAATTGGGTAAAGGTGATGATGTTAGTGATAGTGGCAGTGACTAGGAACTAACTAGCTATGGTACTGGAGTTGATGTTAGATCCAAATGGCTGTGATAGCAGATTTCTGTGTTTGGGCCACATGTTGGACTGGGAATAAGAGGGATGTGAAATTAAGAATTGCTAGAGGAAGAAGAGTCTTTTCAGAGGTATGTAGGTCAAACTCATTTTTTTCTTACAAGGAATTTTGAACCTTGATACAGAGCTTAATGGGAAGGAATAGATCATGGATCTTGCTGGAGACTGACTGGATCTAGAAATCCAATTTAAATGACAGTGAGATGCCAAGCTTCCCAGTAGACCCCGCTGCTTAGCAGTATTTCATGGAACATTACAAGTGGAGGTGCCTATGAGGGTTAATGTGTTCCTCTTTTGGGTCATGTCCTGCCAGAGCCTCACTGGCCTCCAGTTTCCAAGTCTGCCTTCTTTGTCAGTTTTGTGAGTTTGACTCCTTCTCTGTGATAATGTCATCATTCTTAGAACACTTGGTCTGCTTTAGCAGCACAGGTAGTGTGTGACCTGGGAGAGGAGTCTGCAGAAGAGGGAGAAAGGGAAGGAGTTTTATGTTTCCTTGTCCTACTGACTCAGTTGTTCTAGAAGCTTATCAGATTTTATGTGTGATGCCAGCAGGAGGCAAGAGGATAGAAATCCCATCGAGCCTGGTGTTCTAGCCAAAGCCAGTTTCTTGAAGGCCTTGGCCACCTTTCTCTTTGTGCAGTAAATTACCCTGCATCCTCTTCCCCATAGCATCACTCTGAGATGACCCCTCCTTCCTTCACCATTCACCCTTCTTCCCACCAGTATGCACACCATGTTTTTATTTCTTCCAGGGGAAGTTAAGCCCTCTCTTGACCTTGCATCTCCTGCTACTTCATCACTGTCTTTATTGGGAAATTCCTTGAAAGAAAATGTTTAAATAGTTTGTCTTCATGTACCATCTACATTCATGTTAAAATCCTCTAGCCCTCCCTTCTTTCTCTTTTACTCTCAGCCCTCTTCCTTTAGCACCTCAGTGATGGGGCTGGAATCTAGGGCCTTCCCTGTGGGCAGGTACTCTGCTGTTGAAATGCATCTCCAATAATTTTCAGTAATTTAAAGTTTTTGACTAGCATATATTGAATTAGGTTTTGCTATGACATCTTGGAACGGATTTTTTCTATTGTCTTTTGAACCACAGAAGCCAGGCTACTTACCAAGTCTTATAATGATTTTGGTCTTCAAATCCAGGTTCTTATCACTGCATTTTAGTTTCTCATTCAACTTCCTTTGACATCTCTTGAGCCTCTAGACTTTTTTGGCCATTTGCCTGCCTGACTTAACAGGCCTTGATTTTTTTTTTTTTTTTATTGGCCTCATGAATTTAAGAGATCCTTAGGTTAACTTTCTCCACTGCTCCCTCTCACCTGTCTTCCCTTTGTCAGTGAATAATAGTTCCTGGGGCCAAAATAGATCTTCCCCCACTCCTCCCCATTACATTCTGTCTTTTAACCAAAGTGTTGTTTTAAACCCATGAGTTTGCATTGCCACCCGGTTCCAATTCCTGACCTCTGCCCTGTGCTGGTGTTACATCTTCCTGCATTAGGTCCTGAATGTTTCTCACATGGTCACTACTCCCTGGCAGCTTTGCTGGAAGGACATCTCTCACCCTCTTCCCTGCCCCCACTGAGCTGATATTACTCAGTCCCAATCACAGGGCACTCCCTGGGCTGTAGTCCTGTATGTCTGAACTTCCCTTTCTGACCCTCCTGGTTATAGGGCAGCCAACCTTGCATGTACCCCATATGACATAACCTTAACCCCAAACCCCTTCTCCCTCCCTGAAGGGAGAAAAATATAAAAATCCCGAGTCTTTAAGAGAGGCCACACTCATCCAGATCTAGGCTGGTGAGGAGGTACCCACATCCTCTGGCTCCCAGGCTGTGTATTCAGGGGTGCCCTCTCAGGCTTATTCTCTAATCTGCTTGCTCTGTAGGTCAGTTTCCTGTCATTTCCATCCTGCTTCTTATTTCCTTATACCTTGTCCTCTATCCACTTCTGCCTCTGTTCTCCTCTAGGCTGTAACCAGGCATGCTGTGCCTGCATTGCTCCTGTGCTGAGTCTGAGACATGCTTGATTGGGCCCCTGGTGTCTCTCTGGTCTCATCCACTCTTCCTCTGCCCCACCTATTGTATCCTTTAGGCTGTTTTGTTCTTGCTGGTCCTGTATATGGATTACCCTGTCTATGTTTCAGTTTTCTGTCCATAATCCCTATTCTGGGAAAGTCCTTCATTGAACTACTTTGTGAAAACTTGCTTCATCTGAGCCTTGTGCCATCTTTCTATATAATGTTTCATGGCCTGACATTGTAGTTTTATTTTTTTATTGAGCTTTTGTACATTTCAGACAGCAGTTCTTAATCGAATTAAAACCCCCCACACATCCTCCACCTTCTGCCAGACATCATGAATTTCTCCATACATATTAAATTCTATCCTGTCAAACATTTGTACTCAGATGCCCTTCGGTGCTAGTCATCTGTTGGAGTCTAGATGTTAAGTACGGCCTATTAGTTCTAAGGCTAGGGCTGGCCCACCTCCCATTTCCCACCCTCCACTCTGGGCCCTTTTCTGATTGAGTTGGCGTGGGTCTTGAGCTCATTGCCACCATGACTGAAAATTGACATGTGCAAGCTTCCAGTGGCCTAAAAGCCTCTGTTTCCCTATATTCATGGACCAACCCTGGCTCTTACAATCTTTCTGCCCTCCTCTTCCACTATGTTCCCTGAACCCTGGGTGGGTGAGATTTAATAACATTGTAGTTTTATTGTTCTCTGTACAGTAGATTGTGAAGTCTTCTAGGGAAAAGTTTCATTTGTTTGAGTGAGACTGTTTGCTTTCCTTTGCTTAGGGGCTTAGGTGTATGACACTTGGGACCTCCTTGTGTCCGCATACTTTGCTGGGCGTAGGTTGGAGATTGTCAGCTCTTTATTTCTTTGTCTTCAGAGGGAACTTATTTGTAGTTGTGACACATCTAACAAAAGATTCTTGGAATTAGGTTACCTTTGTGCCCCCCCCCTTTGTTGAATGAGAATTGCTTTGTAGATTAAATTACAATTGAGTTTTAAGAAGAAAACTTCCAATGCTGGTGTTACAGGTATGTGATGGCTTTTTTACATAGGTGCTGTGGATACAAATTCAGGTCCCCATATTTATACAGGGAACATTTTACACATTTCACTCCTTAGCCTCAGCCTTTCAGGCTCGCCTCCCAGTTCAGGTTCAGAGTTCTTCATTGTTCAGATTCTTCATTGTCATCTTTCTCTGATAATGTCTTAGCCTAGACCTGGTCTTCCTCCAGTGGAATGTTTATAAAACAAACAAACAAACAAAAAAAAAACAAAACACACAAGTCACACAAGCCATCTGACTGCAAATCTGCATGTTTTCTACTCAACTTGTTCCCATTTGGGGCCCATGACCCACCTCCTGGCCATGAGGATGTAGTATATATGGTAGCAGTGTGCTGGCACTGCTGGCATTTCATTGTGGCTGTGTTAAAAGTCTGTACGTTAGTTGATTTCCATAACAAAATGCCATGGCATAGATGACTATAACAACAGAAATTTCTCAGTTCTGGAGCCTTCCAATCCAGACTGCAATGCATTTGCAACTCCAGTTCTGTTGAGTGCCTGTCTTGTGCACACGCTTTCCTAAGTTCAGTCACATCACATGAGAGGGTTACAGATTCAAAACAAGAAATATTACATACCTGTAGGTCATGGAGATGGTCACAATTTTATTTCGTTTAATTATATATAGATTGCATATTTACTTTTCATGTTAAGCACAAAAGTAAAACGTATGCTTATGTGATCCTAGTACCTTTTCCTGATAAGGCAAGCTGTTTAGCCTTTGCAAAGTCATTGTTCTCCTCATTTGGATGAAATTACACTTCTGGTTACTGAATGCCTGCTTTTGTGACATGCATGGTTAACCCAAACCTTTCAGTTCAAGCCAGGAGAAACAGGTTCACATGTAAGGGAAGCTAGTGTAGAAGACAGAATGGGCCTGGAACCCCTCAGCAGCAGTGTGTTCTGAAGGACCTTCAAGTTTGCGAAGCGGGGAGGGGTGACTAATCTGGCCATGCGGGGAGATTTCTGTCCTCCAAGAATATAGGAGAAAAAATGGTGGGATATTTGAGGACTCTTGGGGTTAGGAAGTCTTGCTAGCTACATATTGATTCATCTCACTAGCCTGAAAGTTGCAATGAGTGTATGAAGCACTTCCCTCACATTTTCATTGTTCAAAACCTATGGAAAGGGCAAGGTCTCTGGGGTCACCAGATAGGCCTGTGTTCAGACAGAGGTAGGTAGCTCATGAATAGGATTTGCTTACCTGCGTTCATTCTTATAAAAAATGATAATGTCACCCACCAGAGGAAGGCCTCATGTTTTTTAAGCCCAACTCATTTCATGCTTTGAACATCAATGTATGTATCGATGGAGCTTTAATTACTCTCAGATTTACCACAGTGAACTCCTGTGGTATTGCTGTGCTTGTGAGTTTCTGAGGTCCCATCTGCAGATTCAGAGGACCTTTACTTAGCTTTGGAAATACCCTGTTATTTCTTGAGCCACATTAAATGTTTGGATTCTGTATGGTGTATATTTAAAGCCAACAGAGTGATTACTAGATATGCTTTTGGGAAATTACCCTAGAATCCATAAATCCCTTAATTTACAATTTATTTCTCAATCTCATCTGCTGCCAGCTCTCATCTGTCCTCCTGGCTTCCTTTGTAGATTTCGGATGCAGTTTTACCCTCAGATTTAGCTTCCTCATAATTTTTTTCTAAAGATCATAAAAATGTATAGTTCTCTCTATGGGGCTGGAGAGATGGCTCAGTGGTTAAGAACATTGGTTGTTCTTGCAGAGGACCCAGGTTCAAATTCCAGCACCCACATGGCGGCTAACAACTGTCTGTAACTCCAGTCCCAGGGGATCCGACAGCCTCTTCTGACCTCCCAGGGCATTGCACGACACAGGAACACTTACCTACATTCAGGCAATATACACAGACACATAAAATAAAAACAATAAGTAAAATTTAAAAAATGTACAGTTCTCATTCATGGAAGCTAGGGGGATGATGAAGGAATTGTGAGCTGTTTTATAGCTTTACGCCTTCTATCTGTGAGACTGGTCATCCACATCAACTCAGCCTTGAGAATAAATCAGAAAGACAGACTTTGTAGTCTGTAGTCTACCATGCTCTATGCCTTCGAACCTTGTCCTTCCCTCTTTCTAAGCTGTTTCTCAATCTGTTCCTAGTGTTCTTGTCATTCATGCTTTGGGTGTCATTGCTAATTCAGTTCTTTGGAGAGTGCTGAGATTCTTTTCTTCAGAATTCATTCATTTATTATTTCTGTAATTTCTTCTATGATTGGGATATTTTCATAGGAACTCCTACCTATCAATGCCTGTTTTTAAAAGTTGCTTTTTTAAAATATTATTTTTATTTTATGTGTATGAGTATATTGCCTGCATGTGTGTGAGTGCACCCCTTTGTCTTGCAGTACCCGAGGAGGTCAGAAGATTCCCTGGATTCCCTGGAACTGGAGTTAAGCACAGTCATTAGCTGCCATGTGGGTGATGGGACTTGAACCTGGGTCCTCTGCAAGAGCAGCCAGTTCTTCTAATAGCTGAGACCTCCCTCTCCTTTTTCTAAACATTGTGGCACATTTAATCCCAGTTACTTGGCAAGCTCAGGCAGGACAGTCTTGAATTTGAGGTCAGCCTTGGCAGTTGTCTCAAACTAAAATGGAAAGGGGGAGGGGTGCTGCTGAGAAATAAATAGCTCAGTGGTAGATTGCCTTGCCTAGCACATGTAAGGTCCAGGGTTCAGTTCCCAGCACTGCTGCTACCCCTTCTCCTTCCCCACCCAAAAGAAAGAATTGCATCTTGGAACCTTCTGTAATGTGCCCAAGGTTCAGCATTCCCAATGCAGAATGTATGCATGTCCTCTTTAGACATCATTAGGGCACGTGCCACCCCAGGGGACATAATCTCATGACATCCTGCTAAAGTGCAGGAGGTCAGGTGAGGGGGATTTGGATTTGCTTCCCCCTGTTTTTTTGTTTTTTTGTTTTTTTTTTTTTAAATCCTGAGCTCACCTTCACACCACTTTGTGTCCAGTGTTATTGAATAGGGCTTTCCTGGTGTGCTCACTTGGAAAGCGTTCCAGAGTTTTAAAGGGTGAGCTGGAAGACGCTCAGCTGGCACTTTCTGAACCCCTATGAGGAAAATATTGGCAAACTCTTCCCTCTGCCTGAACTCTCCTTATAAATGGAGACAGCAAGAGCAAGGAAGCCCTTGCACTGGCTAAGGCTGAGTCCTGAGGGGGGTGTTCCATTATCCAGGCTGAGACAGTGGACTGTTTATGATCTGACAGTATCAGCTGCTCTCCTTTCCTATGTTTCAGAGGGCCCTTTGTCTCTTCTTCCTGCCAATGAAAGTAGAAACGTGTACCGAGAGCTGTTTGCAGTATAGTCTTATTTATTGCTTCAAATTTTATGGGTTTTGTTTTTTGTTTTTTGGTTTTTTTGAGACAGGGTCTCCCTGTAGCCCCAGCTGTCCTGGAACTCGCTGTGTAGTCTAGTTGGCCTCGATCTCTTAGAGATCTGCCTGCCTCTGCCTTTCAAGTGTTGGGATTAAAAATGTGTACCACCAATGCCCATCCTTATTTAAAAATTTTTAGTTACATTTTATTTTATGGGGTGCGTGTGTGTTGGGGGCATGTATGTGAGAGGTCAGAGAACAACTTACAGGAGTTGATTCTCTCCACCATGTGTTTCCTGAGCATGAACTGGCTTGGAGGCAAGCCAGGCGCCTTTACTTGAGGAGCCATCTCTCAGCTCTGTATTCCTTTTGAAAAACAAGCACACACATACTAGAGAGTTTAGTTTTATTTTTCTCTTTAAATAAGAAAAGTGCTAGGGTAAGTTTTCAACAGGTGGTTCCACCTTCTGATAAGAGCAGCCGACTTTCTTTTTTCTGTCCCTCTACTTGGGCAGAGGATGAGGTGCTGTGATAAGAGCAGAGGCCTGCCCTTTGTTGATTTACTGCCCTGTTTGTTACCATCTGCAACTGACTGGCATCTTCAACTGGTCTTGGCAAGTATGAAGGTGCCATGGTGCCTTAGAGGTTTCTGCCTGTGATCTGTATTGGTTCCACCGGTCCCTAGAGAAACCTGAGAATGGGGAAGGACCCAAAGAAGAAGGCTAAGGTCAGCTCTTTGCCTAGTCTCCTTCCTTTCTCATCTTGAGTTGCAGACCCAGACCTAGACAAAGCGGAGATGCCCTTTCCAGCCCTTTCTACATTGTGCAGCCCACATCTGGTATAGCTAGCCTTCCCAAGGTCTCCTTATATGGAAGACTTCAAAGAGGATAGGTTAAGATTGCCATCAAGTGGCAGCTCTTGGTAGTGGATGGAAGCAGACTGATGATTGCAGTTCCTTAGCCTCTGTGCAAACTACTGAAGCCTAAGAGCACCTTCTGTTTGAGGAATAGCCTGATCTTATTTTGGGCTGGTGGGGGTCAAGTAGCTCCAGCTATTTGATGTCACACTATGCCTTGTATGGACTCTGTAAAGTGGAAGACTGAAGCTGGCTATGTGGGCCCCTGGAGCTCTGAGTACAGACCATTTAGAGGTGGAATGTGGAGAATGGCTAAGCTTTAACATACTGCTGGCCTCAACCAGGAGGAAACTGGGAGAGGATGATACTGTCAGTCCTAACAAGATAGTCCCAATCCAGGTTCAAAGAACACACAAAGCAGATAGTACCATTTTGCTTGGCTCCTGTTCATTGTTTTTCCACCTTTTCACCTCTGTAGTGAGCATTGTTTTTTCTCTCGGGGGTAGAATTCCTAGGATTAAAGAGGATTTATTTGAAGTTCTTAGTACTTAGCAGAAAGTAAGCATTCAGAGGGTGATTAAAGATTGAGGTTCTAGCTGTATAGGATCCCGTCACCTCCCGTAAAAGTAGCAGTTGCTCCATGAAGCAGAACACTTGGGGATCATGTTAGACTTGGTCTGTACCACTCCAGGTTCTGGATATAAGCATCTTGAAATCGGGTTTTACATCGAGACCAAGACCTGCAGCTCTGACCTTTGGTTTTCTCCAGCAGGTCGCCATGGCCTTGATAAGCCTTGTACCACAGGAGGAGTAGGTGATGTGCATTTGTCCTTCCACCACCATGCACTTTGCTTGCCCCTGAAGTCTGTGACCTGCCCCTGGGCATGGGGTTTTGGGGTAGTGGCCTTGATTTGGTCTGTGCTGTGTGAATGTGCTTGCTGGTTTGAAGGAGAGAGATGTGAATCCGGTGGAGGGAGAAAGGGACTGGAGAGTATCAGGCCAAGGTGAATTAGAACCAGTGAAAGAAAAGCCCTAGGATGTAGTTTCAAACAACTATTTAGAACTGGAAGAGGATATGTTGTGTAGCCATTCACATTACAATCTGTCAAGTCATTAACCAGCATTCCTGGATTTTAGCCATTTCAAGCAGTATTGAATAAATCAAGAATGTGATGTGTTGGAACAAACACTGACATTGGATCTTAATTGTCATTTCATTAGAAACTGAATATGGGTTAGGTGTCCTTTACCAGAAATACTTAGGACCAGAAGTGTTTTCAGTCAGATTTCTGGTTCTTTCAGATTTTAGAACATTGTGGAGAGTTTACTGATTTACCCCCAATAATCAGAAAAACTGAAATCCAAGTGACTCTTAAAAGCTGGATCTCTTTGGGCTACATGGGGATTCTCAAAAATTTTTAGATCTTGCTGGGCCCCCTGGTAGTGCACACCTTTAATCCCAGCACTTGGGAAGTGGAGGCAGATGGATCTTTCTGAGTTGGTAGCAAGTCTAGTCTACATTACATAGTGAATGCCAGGCCAGTGAGACCCCGTTTTCAAAATAAAGAAAAAAACCAAGGATTTAGCTATATAGTGAGAATGACACCCCCTTAAATGATTTTGCAGCTGTTTGGATTTTGTGATTTTTAGATAGAGATGTTCCGCCTTTATCTCCAAGATAACCATCTCTTTGCAGGCTTCCTGCTTTGTGATGTCATCATCCCATTGGGCTTTAGCAGAGTGGCCTTATGATGTTTATGGCATAGTGTCTGTCTTTCTCCCCCTTGGATCTCCATTGTGGTATTGGGCTTGCAAACATTTGTATGTTTCTGTGGAATGTGGAAGAATGCATGGAAGTCATACTGAAGCAAATGTCCCTTCACTGGCCACTATCCCTCTGTGAAGGAACCAAGGCAGTATCATGTGTTCAGCATCTCTAGGTAGCAAGGTATGAGTGCTACTTTGCCTGAGCTCAGGTGGCACTTGGTCCATGCGTGGTTGATGCCTACTTCTCAGGCCTTCCTTTTATGCTCAGGCCACATCCAGGTGGCTTTTAAACCATTTCTAATACATATCACTCTTTAGGTAATGGACTTGCTAATAGAATTTTTTTCCTTCTCAGTCCTTAATGTTGAATAAGTTGGTGATTTTTTAATGAATCCAGTCTCTCTGTGCTTTCCTCATCCTCTTTTCTGCAAGCCAGCCTGAGCACCACCTTGAACCATCTGCTGTGGCACTGAAGGACATTTGCCTGCATGCAATCTTAATTGTCTCTCCTTTTTTACCCAACCCCTAGAAAAGACATTACCTTCTGTCTTCTGTCTTCTTGCCCTGTTTGGAGGATGGGCTTGGAAGGAACGGGACTTGGAGCTGCCTGCTGTAGATAGATGCTGTAGGCTCATCTCTGCCCAGTAGAACTTTGTGTGATGGTGCAGAAATTCTCTCTGCAGTGTCCTGCATGGTACTCGATGGCTGTGTGTGTTCCTTGAGCCTTTGAAACCTGGCTGGTTTGGTGAAAAGGCTAAATTTTACAGTTGAGTCCATTTTAAATGAAAGACTGTGAATGGATGAAGGAAGGCTGCCAAATGACACAGTGCAGCTGTGGAGCCAGGATAAGCTCGAAGTGTGGTGAACTGACTCAGTAATTCCTCTGCTCCCTTTGCTGCCACTGTAGGTCATTCAGAAACACTCTTTTAGATAGCCTCAGGGAATGCTATGTAGACATTGTTGTTAATAGTGATTGCTGGTATTTTGGGACTCAGATTATTTCACTTGGTAATAAAACAGCGGGCAGTATATGTCTTACTTATTTTCTTGTTACTATGACCGAATACTTGATAAAGCAAATTCAGGGAGAAAGGTTGTATTTTAGCTCTTGGTTTGAGGGAATGCAGTCCATCATGACTGGAAAGCCATGGCCCCAGGCAGCTCTATGGCGGTGGAAGCTTGAAGCTGGCACTCTACCAATCAGTGGAACAGGAAAGGGAGAAGGGAAAGAAGAGGAGAGAATAGAGATAGACTGGCCCTGCTATGACCCTTGCCCAGCCCCCAGCCCCCACTTGGAGGCCCCACCTCCTAAGATTCCATAATCTCCCAAATCACACTAACTGGGGTCCAAGTGCTCAAATATGTGAGTGTAAGCTGGGGAATAGGACATTTTGTATTTAAAACATAAGAGGGAATTTTGAAAAATCTTATAATTTCTATTTATGAATGTATTTGTATGTGTAAATGTATACTGTATGTGTATGCCCTTGGAATCCAAAAGAGGATGTTAGATTCCTTGGAGCTGGGAACTGAAGGGTCCTCTGAAAAGTCAGCCCTTAATCACTGAGCTATCTCTTCAGCTACAATAATAGGTAATTTTGACTTTTATTTTGGTCATGAGTTTTAAGTTAGAGTAGCCAAATGATTTCTACTTTTAGGAAGACAATATCAATTTTTGACACACAAAAAAAATTGGTTCCTGAACCAACAACTGTAGTAGTAAAAGTGAATTAGAAAGAGCTAAATACCTTGAAAACAAAACACAAATATTTTTTTAGTGTTAATCATGTCACCTGAAATTTGTAGTTTATGTCTCTTATTTTGCAAGAATTCTTAATTTTCATCAGTGAATAAGAGAAATTTTAGTTCCATTGTGTGAAATATTCCTGCCTTAAATTTAAAAACAAAGAGCCAAATAATTGTTTGAAATCATTTTTCTTTTCAGGGAGAACATACTGACCATAGGAAGTAGTGCATTTGAATGAGTTGTAGGGTTAGGCCTCCCCAGCAGAGCACTTCTGGATTAGGAAGGTCCTAAAACTGACATAGTCTTTCTTTAGTTTATTGTTTTGTTTTGTTTTGTTTTGTTTTGTTTCGTTTCATCCATCCATCCATCCATCCATCCATCCATCCATCCATCCATCCATCCATCCATCCATCCATCGGTGTGTGTGTGTGTGTGTGTGTGTGTGTGTGTGTGTGTAGAGGTATGTAGAGGTGTGTAGGCTAAAGGCTGAAGTTGAGTGTTTTCCTTGGTCACCCTCCACCTTGTGAAGCATCACCTCTCACTTGAGTCTAGAGTTCACTGATGGAGCTACTTTAGCTAGCCTGCTGTAGATCCTGTCTCTTGCCTCTCCTTACAGGGATAACAGGCAGGCTACCATGCCCACCCAGCAGCTAGGTGGGAGACCTAAACTCTGGTCCTCATGCTTGCTCAACAAGCTCTTTATCCAGTCATTTATCTAGGCTATTTCCATGGTATTTAATTATGCATTAGTTGCTTTGCATAGGTCTTATGGTCCATTTCAAGGGTTATTAACACAAGCAAAACTAAATCCTGTTAAGGCACATGGCAGGTAAGCCAACATTGCCTCCTTAACTTTGTTACAGTGAAAGAGTGCCTGCAGGTAATGATGTTCATCTAAAGCTGACCAGAAGAGTGGGAGCTTCTAGGCAAAATGAGAGAAGTGAAAAGTTCAGAATAAGCCCAAAGGCTCTGGGGACTGAGATATCAAGTAATTAGTTCAAGGCCAACCTGGTCTACATAATGAATTTTAGGTCAGTCAGGGCTACATAATGAGATCCTGCCTTAAACAAACAAACAAACAAAACCAAAGATAATGTGTCATATGCAGGCCCCAAGTCAGCTTCCCCAGTGCCTTGTATGACTTTGCCACATTTTGAAACCAAAGTTTTGCTAGTTACTTTATTACTTGACTCAGAAAACAGATTTAGGACAATTGCCCCCCTCCTTCCTCCTTCTCCTCCCCCCTCCACTCAAAAAAAAAAAAAACAATGAAAATTAATAAGCTATGTTGAAATCCTTTCAAATAAATCTTTGCTTTCGCATTGATTTCTTAGATTTATCTTCTAGACCTAACATTAATTGCTGAATTGTGGAATTGACTTGTTGGTATCCATTACCAAGTTGTCTTTTTTTAAAAAAAATCTTTATCACTATTATTGTGTGTAAGCACAGGGTGTGTGTGTGTGTGTGTGTGTGTGTGTGTGTGTGTGTGTGTGTGTGCGTGTGCGTGTGCGTGTGTGCGTGAGAGAGAGAGAGAGAGAGACAGAGACAGAGAGAGAGACAGAGAGACAGAGAGAGAGAAACAGCTTTAAGGAATCCATTCTCTCCTCTCACCATGGGTTCTGGTTCTCAGGTTTGCATTGCAAGTGCTCTTACCCACTGAGTAATCTTACTAGTCCACTTTTGAAATATTTTATTAGCTTAGAACCACACTGTGTTTGTATCAACTTGGTTAAAAGTAAAACTTTGGAAAGATGATGCTCTTTAGTAGAGACTCAATTAACCATTTCTTTAACAATTTTCTAGTGAAACTTTCTTATGGTCATTATTCTTAAGTTTGAAAGACATACCTGTTTCTGGTAGAATTTCACTCATATAAGGTAACATGTTTAAACTATCTTCAAAAGATTGAACATTGCCATCTCTAAGTTGGTATGGCTTCTGTTTACCCTTTATTTTTTATTTTTTAAAATATTTTATTTTTATTTTATGTGTATGAGTGTATTGCATGAATGTATGTGAGTGAACCTGTGTCGTGCAATGCTGTGGAGGGCAGAAGAGAGCTTCGGATTCCCCTGGAACTGGAGTTTAGGACGGTTCATAGCTGCCATGTGGGTGATGGGAATCGAACCTGGGTCCTCTGCAAGAGCAGTCAGTGCTCTTAACCACTGAGCCATCTCTCCAGCCCCCTGCTTACCTTTAGAAGTCCATTCATTGAGCTATTTTCCATTGTTCAATGTAGTAATTAAAAATCTCTTAACAAAAATTACAAATAAAATGGAAGTTCCTCAGTAAGGCATCTGATAACCTCAATAAAGGCTTTACAAAGTAGAACAAACCCTTTTACTTTATAGGAAATTTCACCAACTACCAGTATTGGCCTAACTTGTTTAGGACATGAGGGAACTGAGAAAGAGTGTTTCTGTGATTTACTGTAAGATTACACAATCAATGAGTAAAGTTAGGACTAGAGTCAGTGTGCCTTATTCCAGTTGTACTGGATGTGCTGTGACCCATTCTGGTTCTTTAAAAAAAAAAATTGGTTATTTTTATTTTATGTGTATGAGTGTATTGCCTGCATATATGTAGGAGCACCCATTTTGTGCAATGCCCTTGGAGGTCAAAAGAGGGCATCAAATTCCCTGGAACTGGAGTTATAGCAGCCAGTGCTCTTAACCACTGAGCCATCTCTCCAGTCCTTACCCCTCCAATCCTGATTCTTATAATAAGGTCTTTATTAGATACTTTTGCTGAGTGTCTTAGTTTGTTTCTTCATTGCTGTGACAAAACACTCTGACCACTACCAACTTGGGGAGGAAAGGGTTTATTTAGCCTACATCTCCCAGGTCACAGTTTATCAGGGAGCCTAAGGCAGGGACTCAGGGAAGGAACCCGGAGGCAGGAGCTGGAGCACAGGCCTTAGAGGAGCACTGCTTACTGGCTTGCTCCCTTGGCCCCTGCTCAGCCTTCTTTCTTGTGCCACACAGGCCCACCTTCCCAGGGGTGGCACCACCCACAGTGGGCTGGGCCCTCCCACATCACTCATCAAGAAGATGCCCCTCAGACATGGCCACAGGCCAGTCCAATAGAGGCAATTCCCCAACTGAGGCTCTCTCAACCCAGGTGTGTCAAGTTGACACTAAAGCTATCCAGAACACTGAGTATTATCTTTTCAATTTAGATGCTATAGTTTATAATTGTACCTCCATTTTATTGGCATTAACAACCCATTAGTTTCACTAATTTGTCAACCAGTATGGATCACCCTACTGAATTCTTAAAATTATTGGTATTATTTTATAATTGTGTGGTATGGCCCTGAAGTCACATTGGCTATCAGGGAAGCCACATGCAGTATATAGCTTAGCATCATTGGCATTTCAGGAATGATTAAGCCCTGATAGAAGGTGTCCAGGCCATACTATGTGTATACTATACCTAATTCTCCTTTAACTTTTAAATAAAAATGTCAACAAGTAATACTTATGATATAACTGTCAAGAATACCCACTTTAATAAATGTTTTGGAAAGTCAAATATTAGCACAGTGGATCATTTTTCTCCACTGGCTCTTATCACACCCAGATGATAAGATTAATATGAAATTTGGCTACAGAATCAGAAGCATCATTAGGGTATAGTCATCCCTCTATGAACTGCTCCACGAATTCTGCAAACACCAAAGTCCATGTAAACTCTGTCACTTCTGTAAAACAGCATAGCCAAGTGTGGTGGCTTGCACCTGTGATTCCAGCTACTCAGGAGGCAAGGTAGAAGTATGAGTTCAGTGCCAACCGGGGCAACATGGTGAGTCTTTGTCCTAAAAACTAACAAAAAAATCTATGCAGATCCTTCTGAATACTTCTAATCATTTCTAGATTAGTTACAATACTTAATATGATGTAAATGCTATGGAAATAGCTGTGCTGTCTTATTTGGGAATGAAGAATAAACTGTACATGTCCAGTACAGATGCATATTTTTGTTCTCAAATATTTTTAATCTGTGTTTGGTTGAATTTACAGATACGTAATCTATGAATGGGAATAAGCAGTTATTCATAGCTTAATATAGTCTGGTCAATTCTGTATTTTCTTTTTGAAAATCCCAGGCACCACAGCTTTCTACTTTTGTTACTAACTCATGGCAACCTACTCCATCTCTTGCCTCTATATGATAATTTTTTTTGTGGGGTCAGTTACTCAGAACTCCATGTGCTTGTGCAGCTGCTTCTGTGGGCAGCTAGAAATGGAGAGATTTTAGCACTGGATCCTGGGTTATAATGACTCCTTACTTGATGTATCATAGCCTCAAGGCCTGCTTTCCTTTACCTTTATGAGTGGTCTCAGTTCTCAGTATGGGGTAGATAGTGTTTTATTTTATTTTGGTTCTAACTCTGGCCAAGCTAGCCTGAAACTCATTCTGTAGCCCAGGCTTGTCTTGAACTTGTGGCAGTGCGCTTGTCTCAGTCTCCCCAAGTGCTAGGATCATGATATAAACCATTACACCCAGCTGGGTTGACTTTTCAGATTGGGTATATGAATTAAGTAAGGTTTTAGGTTTCTGAAGCACCGGGTTCTTTAATTAAACATCTCAAGACCAATCTTCAGTCTCCAAAACTGAGTAAGATATACAATGTCTTGTTCTCTCAGTTGGAAATTTGTTGTGGTTATTTTTTTTTTTTTAAAGATGTTAAAAGCAGCTAGAGGATTTCTTGGAGTTTTCCCAACTTGGTGGCTATGGAAGAGGTAGAGATTCTTGATTGCAGAAGAGGCAAAGTGTGTCCTCACGTCTCCTGGGGTTTAGGTGATAATTAGGTGGAAGGTAGCCACTTACCTGGCTGACCGGGTAGCATTGCTGTGGATAGGAGATTCTTTCTAAAATTCTAACCTCTTCAGAAGTAGCATTTTGAATGCATTGCCTTGTTGTCTGATGTCTTGAGTAATAGAAGGTCTTCATGTGGACATTAAGATTGCAGTGACGGCATTGCTGATGTACGCGTGTAGTGTCTGGCACCTGCATGGGAACTAATTTGTCATTGGTCTTGTAAATTTGTACATTTTCCTGTCTTAGTATTTCCACTAATTCTGCTCCTAGATCCATATACAGGAGAAATTAATGCTTGTTTTCTAGGGGAGCAGCAGAGGAATTGCAGTGTGGCACTGAAGCACACTGAAAACAATGCCTATGCCTTTGAACAGGTCAATCAAGATAAACTGAGGGTCAATTGAAACTTGCCTGTTGTGGAATGTTCATCATATCAGAGCAGCAAGAAAGACAAGTTGTTAATGCCTGAGGGATCTAAGATCAGACTTAATGCTAATATTTGAGTATTAAAACTCAAGACAAAGGTAACTTTCGTTTTATGAAACTGGAATAGAGAAAAATCCTCAGCTTTTTTTGTCTCCTCTTTTAGGTACTTAAATTGGGAAGTTAAGTTGCAATTTCTCAACTGAATCTGGCTCTCATTTTTCGTGGTCTTTTAGAGAATGCTGTTAGTGTAATTTGGTACTTCCCTGAGCCCCGTCTAGAGTAGTAGAAAGACATTTTATTTAAACAGTTGCAAACCTAATGGTATTTACAAGTCAAGAGTTTCTAATTCCCCTCTATGCCCCAACAGCCACACAAAAGCCTGAGTGGACATGGGACTGGACTAATCTTGTACCTTGTACAGACAATAGATTTTCCTTTTTTTCACTTTAAACCCGTGGTTTCTTTGAGTTGCTGCGAGGAGCCTGGAAGCAGTGGCGATAGGACAAGGGCTTGTCGGAGCTCTGGGGATAAGGAAAACAGAATCTGTGTGATTCTCAAGCTTCATTTCTTGCCAGCTGTATGTACCATAGGTTTCTACCTCTCACCACCATTTCCTCCAAATTAACCCATTCAAATAGCTGCCCATTTCCATTCAAATTCTCTGCATTGGTGCTCTTCATTACTGAAGAGACAAGATAGCTCCTAGGAAAAGGAAAAAAAAGACACCTATCCTCCCAATGTCCTTTAATCAACTGTGTGACTTATGCTGCAGCAGGACACAGGACAAACACTTGCTCAACGTTGTAAGAACATTCTGCATTTGACAGCTCTGTGGGCCCTCTTCAGGAAAGATTGTAGAGACACCCCCCCTCCCCCCGTTACACAGGGAATTACACCGGCCTCAAATGCCAAAGGACCTCCTGTTTGGTGAAACATAGTGACTTCCAGTGGGGTCTTTACTGGAAACCAGTATAGTCACTGCTTTTTAATTTATAATGGAGGTTGTAGCAGAGAGTCTATTTCTAAAGCCCTATCTGTAAAAAGTGGGGTGATATCAAGTAGACTTTAGAGAAAACTAGCACTCCCCCCTGATGCTGTATTTGCTTAAAAATGCCTGGCATACTGGGCATGGTGTCTTAGGTATTTAATCCCAGCACTTAGGAGGTAGAGGCAAATGAATCTCTGTGAGAGGCAGCCTGGTCTACATAGCCTGTTCCATGACAGATGGGGCTACAGGGAGAACCTGTCTTAAAAAAACAAAAACAAACCAACCCTGTCTTCCCTCCACAGTGTGGCATGGTGATCTAAGAAATGGTCACAGTAACTTCTAGCCAGATGATACCATACCACAGGAAAGCTAGCATCTGTGTTTAGTGTTTCTGCAAGGTGTAGGATGTTAGTGCATGTGAAATTTATTAGAGTCTGAAAGGACTCATGAGATGAAACAACAGGGTCAGCTTCTTGGCATGGCCTTTCCCAGTGCCCTGGATAATCTTCCAGAAGAACTTTGAGTGCCCATGGTGCTCACAGGTCTCAGCCACCATCTTTCCCTTCCCTGGAAGGGCATAAAGAGAAGCATGTGGGTAGTGATGAGCGTGTGTTTTACATCTCTGCCAGATGAAGTTCAAAAGCTTCAAAGGAATTGACTTTGAAAATCAAAAAAGAGACAGGACTCTAGTTATCGGAGGCCAGTTGGACGCCTGCCTTTTTCACCCCCCTCAGCAGCTGCCAGGCCACAGAGCCTGTTTTGTGAAAGATCCTCCAGAAACAATGAGGGGAAAACAGCTTCTGTTTGATTAGATTAGATCAATTTATGTGTGGTGGGGAGGCGCTTAGGCAGGGCTGGGGGAGGGGTGTCCCTTTGCTGGCTGTGGCCCATGCCTGACCATGCGATCACTTCATGAGTAATGAAGCCCCATGGTGGCTGGAATTGCAGGGAGAGGGAGGGCGGGCAGGAGGAGGAGCATGTGGAGAGAGATTTCTGCAGTCTGTCTGGAGAGCTGCCCAGGTTTCCCAGCCAAAAAAACAAATAAAAATAAATAAAAGGCAAGTGGTGAATGACACAGACTATGATATTAAAAAGGGATGCCATTGAAACTGTGCCCTGGATCCTGTTGTCATTGGTGGGGTGCTGGGGGAGGGGGCTAGTATGCTCTCTAATAGGCCAGACCCTGAACACAAAAGTCTGAACAATTAAATTCCAAATGTCCCCACGAAGGTGCCCCCTCCCGCTCAATGCCAGAAATTCTGTAATTCTGATTTGCCTGCATTGCAGGTTGGAGAAATGGCAAGACAGAAAGCTAGTCTCTCTTGGTTTTTCTCATTTTAATTTGTCAAGATGGTTTAAAAAAAAAAAAAAAAGGATGGGGAGGGGAAAGCTAGCCAGATACCCCCTCCTCTTTGGTGTTCGATTCCCTCGCAGGCACATAAATAATGTCCCTGCTGCCTCCCCTCCCCCTCGGCCTCGCTGCTGTTAGGCTGTCCTATTGCCGCGCGGAATCTGCACTGCCGCTTGCTTATTACGTACAGGGGAGGATTGTTGACAAGTGCTCCGGAGCCTGCCTCACTGCGCTCTTCCTTCCTCCCTCCTCCCTCTGTCCTTCTTCCTCTGTCTGCAATGATCCGGCTCTGAGGATGGCTGCTCCACGGGTCTGTCAGGTGCAGTTTTTGGTGGCTTATCTTGAGGAACCTGGGATAGAAGGTCTGTTGCTATAAATAAAATAAAAACCAAATAGCTCGAGATTCGTTTCAGTCTGGTATGGCTTTTGTTGGAGAAATAGGCCTTTGTGGGTTTCCCTGCTGGGGTCCTGATTAAATCCATTATGGATGGCAAGGTGCTATATATGTGTGAGTAGTATGTAAAAAGTGTTTCTATTCGCTTAATACTAATTTTTTTTTTTTTTTTTAAGATTTGATGTCTTCCCTAAGGGTAATGGTGGCTCCTGCTAAGGCACTGTGGAAATTTACAAGAGAGAATTAATGTAGTTCTTAAAGCATTAAGCTCTGTTGACCATTTTGGCCAAAAGTGCAGTTTTAACCAGGCTTATGTGAATTGAGACATTTCTCTGGGAACTGACAGGCCATCCAGCAGTAGTCGATCTGTTTGTTTGTTTGTCTGTTTGATCATTTTCCACCATTTAAAAATGGGTGTTTGATTAAAGTTAATCAGTTTGTCCTTACCCTATCTCTGGTTTCCTTTACTAGCATGTTTGGTTTCATTTCTCTTAATCCTTTTTCTACCACTTATCCTTCCCTTGAAAGGATTAGGTAGAGGAAACTGAGGCATGTAAAACAGAGGCCATATCTAGATCTGATGCTTTAAACTTGGCGTATTCTGGATTCTTTCCCCATATTTTGTGCGTCAGTCTATATCTTCATTTGCTTGTTATAAGTACAGATTCGAATTGAGCCCAGTCCGTGGTAGGTGCTTCAGTCATGAGTATAGTCCTATAGTCCTGCCTTCTGTACTCCTTCCATTGTATTTCAGTATTGGAAAGACTGTTGCTCTAGAAGGCAGTAGGCCTTACTGAACTTGTTTGCCATCAATGGGTTTTGTTTTGTTTGAACTCTGACTAGATCTCCTGGTTATCCCAATATATTCATCTGAAAAGTGGGTAGGCAGCTAGCTGATTTGTTAATATGCAAATGAGGTAATAAGGAAACGGAATTATTTTCTCTCTGCCATATTATAAACAAAACATAACTTGGAACTTTTGTGTGTTTAACCCAGCTAAAGAGATTTTGGGATAAAGATATAGCTGTTAACACATCCATAATTGTGTGGGTCATGTGGAGTTTTGATGCAGTGTCAGCGCAGATTAGTGTACAAAATGCTAAGTTTATGCCACTTATTTAGTGGCACTTATTTAGCATTAGAGTCAGCTTTGCTTACCTTTGGAGAACTAGTTTCATTTGGTACTTAACATTTGAGGGTTGAATTCAGTGATACGTAGCTTTAAAAACTGAAATACACGCACACATTGTAATTACTTACAGAATATCTTTAACTATTTGAACATGCTCTTTATATGGAAATCCTCCTTTTGAGGAGTACCAGGTTAAATGATATGTAAAATCAAGTTTTGCCCTGTCTGTTTATCTGAACAGAAGACTTGGAACACATTGGTGTCATGACTATATTTAAGAAACAAAACCAAACAAAAAAGGAAAAAAAAAAAAAAAAAAAGCTCTGTCTTACCTGTGCTTCCTATAGCTCTAGCACTCTGGCTTTGCAAGAATGCCATTGTTCTGTGGCCACAGCAGCCTGAGCCCAGTATTGCCTTTTATGTACTTTCTTCTTAATGTGGAAGGAAGCGTTTTACTTGAGGTGGTCAATACTGGGCCTTATATGCTAGGAAACCATTTTGGTTAGTTAGAGATCCAAGGATCCACACATTCAGTGGTTGCTTTTAACTAAGTTGCCTGGTAGGCATGTGTTTCGTTTGTTAGTGTGAATTTAAGTGGTATTGGGATGGTGGATGGATCTTAGAAGAGTTAGAGCCTGGATAGTGGAGTGATGGCGGTTCAATATAGAAGTAGAATTTGACATTGTAGAGCATTGTAGGTGTTTATAGGTCAGTCATGAGGCACTCTGTACTTATGCTGATTAATATGGAAGTCTTGATAAACATGAAGAATGAGTGAAAGGGGAACTAGTATAGGGAGGTTGAGCTTTGAAAATTCGAAGAAGTGTGGACCAGGAGAGCTGGAATAGCTTCTGGGCTGGTTCAGAAATCTTTCCTGAAGAATAGGCTTCTTCCTGTTGAAAGATTAAAAAAAAAAATTACATAAAGT
>NW_008329127.1:364588-384551 GCF_000622305.1 Nannospalax galili | reverse complement strand
ATTACTGCTATTTTGTTTTTTGGAGCCTTTCTTTCCCCCTTTGCCTGTTGGTTAGGATGTTTGAAGAGGAGGATATCTTTTGTCTTTGGGTGATATTGGTACTCTTTCATCCAGGGGTTAGACAGCCAGACTAGGGCCTATTTTGTGAACAATAGTGTCAATGCTACACTATTTTGAAATGCCTATTAGGCCTTTTCTTGTGTGGCTTAAGATAAGTGAATGTTTTGTGGGCTCAGGGGCCCCAGGTGTCTTGCTTGATTTGAAAATAGGGTTTTTCCCATCCTACCCAGTGGCCTGATTTTTCACGTTGGTTACTGCATTGAGTTTGTAATGTCCTTTGTCAAAAGATTGGTCTTACAAAGGAGGTTTAGATTTCTGAAGAATATGTCTATGAGGACTATGATTGGTGGTGGGCAAAGGGCTCTTCTAGATTGTTGTGTCTACATATTTTTGTGGTGCTACAAAAATGAGCAAAACTCAGTGTTATCCCAGTGTACTTTGAATCTGTTTTGAGGTCCATGGGTTGGAATTTTGATCTCCAGCCCCTTATTACATTTTCTTGACTAGAATAGAAAAATCTCCATAGCCGATAGGAAAGTAGACAAAGGGGAGCTTCAGTTGGTTGAAGGGCATTTTCATGACAGAAAAAGACAATTATTTTCCATAATCCAAGGTATGAAGCCATTTTCATTTGTGCCTCGTTGACCATAAGTACCACTTATGTCCTGCCTCATAACTGTCATTTGTTTTCAGTCACATCAGTGTGGATCTGGTAAAGCATGTCTGTGGCCAAGCCCAGGCTGGGCTCTGCAGGCTCTCTGCCCTGCGCACCCCCTACCCTCAAGCCCTTGTTCTGTTGGATATGTCACTGTGGACCTGCATGTGTACAGTTGAGGGTTAATATCCACATTCATGTGTAAAGCTGGCCTAACACCAGAATGCCTGTACTGCTTGAAAAGCAGACAATCCAGTGTTGTTTTAAAGTCTGAGGGAACGAAGGCTCTATTTTTCACTAGTGATGGCGGCAAACCATGCATTCTGATTACCTCAGAGAGAGTCCCTGCCTCAACCAAGAGGGTTCCTGCTTCAACCAAGAGGGTTGCTTTTATGATTTTCCTTCCAACTAAAAATGCACACGTGTGTGCCTGCATGCACATACACACAGTGTGATGAATTGCTGTTGAAAATGAAGGCTTTCTTTGGATGCTTGACTGTTTAATATGTAATGTGATATCTTGTCTCACAGTGACAGAGTGGCAGACGGCATTGACTGTGTAACACCAAGTCACCTTTTGTGCATGCCTCGTACAACAAAGCTAAAAACATTGACTCTCCTAAATATGCTAATAAGTTTAGTGTGCTCCAGATGTTTGAGAAGCACTGGAACGGCTTCAAAGCCCTCCTTGTTTTTCATTTCTTTTAACCCTTCTTTTGGCATTGCTTTTGTGCAATAGACATGTCGAGTTTTCCCTTGGTTTTGTATTCTGTCATGTTTTCTTTTGTCTAAAATATAAAATCATAAGGTCTCCATGCTCTACTTTTTTTCAGGTGTTGGATAAGAATTGTCTTGTGTTTCTACATGTATGTTTTGAAACCTAGAGTTATCAATTGCAATTCCTTAGTTGACAGAAACTGGCGTAAGTTGCGTTTGAGTTTTTCTGAACATCTTCATATGGAGGCAGCAAGGGGACAGGGGATCATGCACATAATAGCTCCAGGCTCCAACAGGAGTCATTTTGTCTTTTGCTGCTGCTGTTGCAGACCATGGTGTTGCATTCCTTGTGTGGCATGGCTTTTCTTTTCATTTGTTGCTATTTGGGAGATAGAATGAACGGCTCCTGAACTTGCAGGACCTCTGGCGGCATTGTGCTCTTGTATTTGATTTCTTGGAGGAATTTTCTGGGCACTGTGTTGTTGTGGCTGAGTGGTGCCCAGGATGTGTCACATTACTCCTATCAGCTGATAGTTTCTAACTGAGACAGTGGGCCTGGTCCCCATGCTGTCTTTACCCCAGTGATTTTGAATTTTCAGCTCATATTTTTTGCTTTTGTGAAAGACAATAGACATGGTTTAAGTTCAACCTACTGAATATTAATAGAGGAAAACAAATGCTAATGTGAGGAGTCTGGATCTTTGGGCCATTCAGTTTCTTCTCAGGTTTAACTCTCCCCAACAAAGGTTCGTGTTAGCTGGGGATCGGCTCTGGAAAATAAAAACAATGCTGTGTGTGTGCATGTGTGCGTGTGTGTAGGAGTAGGTGCTATTGCTTCATTATTTCTCTTTGACTAAAAATAATAATAATTTAAAGCGTTGATGACAGGGCTGTTAGGCAGGGGGAAGAAGGCAGCACACATGAGCTCCTCCAACATTGCTGTGATGGCTCTTCTGCCCTGTGGCATCATATTCCATTTTGTTGACCTGGCTCTACTAGATTAGGCAGAGATGGTATGATTTGGTCTAAAACACTAGAAATTAAATTTGATAGTCTGTACCATGTAGAAGGAAGAAAGGGCAGTGGTTCCAAGGGAGAGAAGCCCTGCTTTATCCAGCCACATAGACTAAGGAACTGAAAAATTAACATAAAATTTTCTGAACTGATTTTTTTTCCTACTGGATGGGAATACTCAAATTGAAAATGTTGATCATTTGCAGAATATAGTCAGCCTTGCCTTCACATAAAGGGCAGGAAAAGCTGTCGTCTTTAAATTTGCATGATAAGCAATTGATTCCCTGTGCCTGGACCCCATTTTCTGAGTCTGACTTGAACACTAGCTCTGTGATGCCTCTTGTAGTCCAGGTCATCCTCATTGTGTGACTTGAAATGGGGGAAGCTTGGAGTGTCCTGAAAGCACTAGTTTGATGAGGGCAGGGGACAATGGAATCCCCTACTTCCATTCCTTGTAAAGTGGCTCAGTCTTGCCTCAGAATCAGAGCGGCTTCACACCCCCACCCCCACCCCCACATACCCTTTCCTCACACTGAGTGCATAATAAAATTGACTAAAATCCCCAGGTATTTCTGATGCAAAATTTCCTCATACAGTTTCTCAGAATCTGTGCTTAGACAGATGGAGGGAGCCTTTTTATACAATTTGGACATGCACATTTTTCTGCTACTTGTTATTTTTTTAAAGGTCATATTTACTCTGGGACCTGACACACACACCCGCCCCCCATTCTTGAGACAGAGTCTCACTATGTATCCCTGGCTGGCCTGTAACTCACAGAGATCCACCTGCCTCTGTTTCCAGAGTACTTGGATCAGAGGAAAACGCCACCACATCCCACCTAGCATCTGATTCTTCCTTTGCAGGCAAACCTCTTCACAAAACTATTAGGGAAAGGTGTATGAGTACTGCACTGATGGGCCATTGGTTGTGGAGACCTCCCTGAGTGTTGTGTTTAACAGTACTGTCCATAATCAAGTCAATTGCCTGGGATCTTATTCATGTTTAATCCCAGGTTAATAGTGGCTCAGGACCACCGGATCTTCTTTTACTGACATTAGACATGGACCCCAACAAACTTTGCATCACCTGGAATACTAGTTATAAAAAGGGCACATGTGATTCTGGTACAAGTTCAAGCTGGAGAATCTGCTGCCCTTAACTTTATTGAGAGCGCCTGTGAGGACAGGAATGAAGTATCAATCCAGTAGCTTAACTTTGTCAAAATTAGTCAAAGTGCCATACTCACTGAGCAGTGTCACACACCAAACAACAAAGAAGAACATTTTTCACCCATCTTCACCTAGCAGCACCTCATCCTTCCTTAATTTTTCCCAGCATCCAGTGCAGCTTCAGAATAGCCCCCTAGTCCTCCCTCCCTGTTTGTGTGTTTTGTTAGTTGTAATCCTTCCTGCTGTGCATGACTGACTACACAGATTCTCCCTGTCTCATCCCTTGCTGAATGTGGAAGGTATTTCTTCTTTTGTGCAGCACTGAATTATCTGCACATGTGTCTTGCATTTCATTTCACCTGTATCATGAAGGGCCTTGACAACATAGTAAGTATTTGGAAAATTTTAACCCCTTTCCTTGCTGAGTTCTCTTGTATGTACATAAACACTATAGAAACACAGCCCTAACTAAGAATACCTTGTTTTTAAGATGCTTATGCTACTTTTTATTGTTGTTATAAATTTTTGTTAATTTGTATCCATCCCTCTCCCCTGCTAAGGAATTGAACCAGGGTCCCACATGCTGAGCAAGGCCCTAGGCTCTATCACTGAGTATACCCAAGCCCCTAGACTAATTTCTAATCTCTTTTGAAAGTATATTTTGTGTAATTCAGTGATGGGTGCACTACCGATTTCTGTATTAGTGCTCCAATGTACTGCTGATTGAAAGGATGCTATTTTAGCCACACATGCAATTTGTTTTCCTAGATTTACATTCAAAGACATTGAAACAAATAGGTAAAAGTGTGATATACTTTGCCTCACTTAACTCATCTGAAATATTGTTGCAGTTAATGTAGTTAAAATTATTAATGATATGCTACATTTAGTTTTTAAGTCAAGAGTAGAATAAAGCTCAAGATTGACTTTTATCCACATTAGTCTTGATTCAGGTGTACTTGGCTTGGCTATGGTGATACATCATACTTTTCTTATTTCAAATGTGTGTTTCTGTGCCTCTGTTTCTTAGGCTTTTTGCCTGATAGTGCGAACTCTCCACACTCCCTTTGTTTGGAAAGTTTGCTTTCATTTCTATATTGTAGTCATGTCCTTATGCTCTGAAATGCTGTGGAAACAGGTGACTGGGGAAGAACATGCACATACAGGGCAGGTCCCAGGGCTTTGGGGCATGGTGTTCTCTCAGAGAATGTTAGGAGATAGAATGTGTATTGTTTATAGTCTTTAGTGCAGCTAACAAGTACATTCCACACACAGAATGACAAGCTAATAAAAGTAGTAGAAGATCTAGATGAGCTAAAAATTAAGAGGCATTTGGTTTGTGTATAACTGGAGGTGTACACTAAGCATTGCTGCTGTTGCCTAGCTCCTGATGTCCATGAAATTGATCCCTGCACTTTGCTGTGGGACATTGGTGTTAGAGAAATTTCTCAGTGATAGGAAGAACCCACATTGCATCTAAACATGCAAAGGAGTCTGGGTGTTAGAAAATAAGGCTTTTATTCTGTTGTTACCCACTAGTTTGACCTAACTGCTTGTTACAATAGTTCCATGCCACTCTGAATATTGCCTTTAGAGCCCCTTGGGATCAACATTCCTTTCTTCAGGACCTGTGTGCTGGGATTAAAGATGTGCACAACCACACCAAGCAGGACCCGTCTCTTTTTATGTCCACAGTTTTACAGTTTCTATGGATGGTTCAGTACTGTAGGTATATAGAGAGCTGTTGTCTTTTAAGCAGATCTGAAGCAAGATTGGTTATAGTTAAACTAGTGGTGAATGTATTAGGAGTTCGAGTTCACACCTAAGATATGGCCATGAGGCAATGATACTTCTGTTGGTGTGGCCGGTATTGGTTCTTGAGGGTGATTCCAAAAAGAATTTTACTATCTTTAGTAAATATTTATCAGTTACTAGTTATTTAGATTTTTATGATAATTGTTACTCCTTTCTTTCATTTTTTTCAAATCTCCAGCCACTGAAGATGTTTAGAAAAAAACTATACCCAGTCCTTTAATTTTTAGCATTTAGGAGGCTGAGATAGGAAGGTCACATTTTCAGGCCAACTTGGGCTGTGTAGTTAGACCCTGTCTCTGTATCCAAACATCAGCTACCTCTTCCCTGTGCCCTGCCCCCCAGCATATTTATTATCACATCTTGAATTTCCCATTTTTGACTCTTAAAGAATGAGGTTTAATTTTTCTTTGCCCATTCAAAAGTGATATACATGTATTTATAAATTTTCTTCTGTCCAAATTCTTATCTGTCTTCATCAGCTGTTGCAAAAGGTTGACTGTTAAAAGTGCTGTTTCCTGATGTAATGTATTTAAGTGCGTGTCCCCTTTTCTCACCTGTAGGGCTCCTTGGTAATGGCCAATCTAAAGGATTAGGACCAGCATCAGAACAGTCAGAGAATGAGAAGGACGATGCATCCCAAGTGTCCTCTACTAGCAATGATGTTAGTTCTTCAGATTTTGAAGAAGGGCCGTCGAGGAAAAGGTTGGTACCCAAAGCTGAAAGTATCACTGCATTCATTATTAAACAGGGACTACAAACATGGCTGACAGTTTTTGTCACATAGGAACAAATGTGAGCCTGTCCACAATCTCCTGAGTTTTATAGAAAAATCAAAACTAACGGTTTTCCAAGTATTTCCCAGTAATAATAATTAAAAATGAGAAAAGATGCTGTGGCCTGAATGAAATATATTCCTGCCCTAAGAATTGGCCAAAGAATTAATCACTGTGTGACCCCCTGATCTTTTCTTTTTTTTTAAATTATTTTTATTTTATGTGTATGATGTGTTGCCTGCATGTATGAAAGTGCACCTATGTCATGCAGTGCCCTCGGTGGAGGTCAGATAGAGGGCATCTGCTCCCTTGGAACTGGCGGTTGTTAGCCACCATGTGGGTGCTGGGAACTGAATCCAGGTCCTCTATAAGAGCAGCCAGTGCTTTTAACCACTGAGCCATTTCTCCAGCTCCATGCCACTGATTTTAAATGTTCATGTTGATTCTTGCCAGCTGAAGGACTAAGATGTGTTTGGCCATTTCCTGAAGGGAGATTTTTTTTCCCCTCTAAAAATGTATAGAATAGGGGCTGGAGAGATGGCTCAGCGGTTAAGAACATTGGCTGTTCTTGCAGAAGACCCAGGTTCAAATCCCAGCACCCATATGGCAGCCAACAACTATCTATAACTCCAGTTCCAGGGGATCCGACAGCCTCTTCTGACCCCCGTGGGCATTGCATGACACAGGTGCATTTACCTACATGCAGGGAATACACACATACACATAAAATAAAAATAATAAAAATAAAATTTAAAAAAATGTATAGAATAGTTTTTCAAAGATTTGTTTTATTTTTGTTTATTTATATGAGTGTCTGTATGAGTAAATGTATTGTATGTGTGTGTGTGCGTGCCTGTTGGGGACAGAAGAGGGCATGGGATCCCCTGGAGCTGGAGTTGCAGGTGGTTGTGAGCCACCTTAAATTGGTGCTGGCAACTGAACTGGGATCCTCTGAAAAGCAACAAGTGTTCTTACCTGCCCAACCATCACCTCTCCAGCTCCAAATGAGGTGTTTCTGGAAAGATGTTCTTCTTGTCGTGAATCTAGAAATTGCACTGTATATATTCTCTTAATATGTCAGCATTTAGCCAAGTTGTCAGTCAGTTGTTCCATCATGACAGCAGTCACTTCTGTCTAATTTTCCTAAGTAAACTTAAGATAGTTGGTAAGAAAGTTGATTGCGGTAGTTTCAAGTGAGTTTATGGTTTCAAGGTCAGTGGCAATGACATTACATAATCATTTTAACTGGATTTTAAAAAGATTCCTTTGGCCCAGTGTGGTAGCAGATGCCTTTAATCCCTTTAATCCTAACAATTGGGAAGCAGAGAGAGGCAGACCCATCTCTGTGAAATCAGGGCGAGCCAGGTCTATGTAGCAAGTTCCAGGTCAGCTGATGCTACAGTGAGACTCTACCCCCCAAAAAGGAAAAACAACTACCACAACAAAAACCAAAAAAGATCTCTTTGCTATTATCTATGTGCCTCATTTCATGACTTTGGTCCTGTGTGCCCCCCTGCCCCCAGCCTTAAAATCTTCTTCTCCGTCCTTTTCTGTTCTCATTTGGTATTTTACTAGATTGCTGTCTTTATGACTTTGTAGTAAAGTCTGTTAGTTTATGAGATCAAAGGGGAAAAAAGAAAAATTCTCTTGGTTTGAGCTTCTTCATTGACTCATTTTGCAGAATTATAATTAAGTTTTGTAAATAATCTAGATATCTCTAATGAAGTACTGAGTTTGGTAGAAAATTAAGAGGAAGTAAGTTAGCCATGCGCTTATGCTTGTAGTTTTTGAGCCTGAGATTGTAGATGCATAACTCAGATTCTGCCTGCCTCCTCCACAGTGGGTTATACAACATTGGGCCTGTATTAATGTCTACTATCATTGTCTCTCACTTCTCACCATTCTCTGAAGCTTTGAACATTTCCCTTTAAAAATTCTTTTTAGTGTCTCAATGACAAACTTATTGTATTATTGGTAGGGAACTGCCGTTCTCCCCATGTGAAAGGGAAATTATCGCAAGATTCGAAGGAGGTAAGAAAGTCTCTTTAGTAAATACTTTGGAATGCACGGTATTGTCCATGCTTTCCAGCTTGTGCCTCTGGCATCAGCTTTCACCTCCATTTGCAGAACAGAATTCTGGGAGTCTGTGGTTCTGTAAGTCAGTACTAAGTCCTTCCTGTAGCAGTGTGACTGACCCTCCATCTCTCTTGCTTCAGTGTCAGTAGTACTCATTCTCTTGGAGGGACAGCCTGTCTAATTCACCGTGCTTCCCTTGGATGACAGTGCTACTGGCTTCCTTCTTTTCAGAATTGTGGTGTTTGGCAGCTCAGTGCAAAGCAATCATTTAACTTGAAATTTATAGGATGGTAGAAAAGGAAACTACTTTTTCAGGGTTAAAACGTCTTCAAATTTTCTTCTTTACTATTGTGTCAAATTGTCTTAAGAGAATTAAGATTTAAGAATTAAGAACTCATAGTAGCAAAAGAAGGGGAGAAAACAAGGGAGGGGAGTGGAATTTATTGTAGCATCTTTTGGGGCTTATAGTCATTCTGTACTAGTGAAATGCATCAGGTGTGCATATGGATTGAGATTGGATCGGTGATTCTGGACTTGATGCTGGTGTGAGGTGTCCTTAGTTGCTTCGAGCTGGAGGTTTTTAGACTCAAATCAGTGGTCTTGTTATGGCTGCATGTCTTGCAGTGTTACAGGGTTCATACAGGAGGTTTGAAATAAATAGTATCTTTTAAATAGTTTTAGGCATTGAAGAAATAATTTGCATTGATCCCTGTTTCCTGCTTAGTAGATTGGGTTTGAACCCTGTCTTCTAAAGCAGAACAGATTAGTTGCAACTGGAATATATATGCAGATTGCTTAATGTATTATTGACTATGGTGCTAAGAATTCACCTTACATATTTTACATTTTGAGTATTGTACTTTCCTAACAAATTGATAGATAGTATGTCTCTGAAGATGAGAAGTCTAGCCCAGGGTAACTACCAGAAGCCTTTCTTCTGCAATGCAGATTCAAGGGTAGTGTTAACTTCTCCACAGGTCTTCATAGATGCAGGAAATATGTGTTAAGAGTGGCTGTTTGCATTGTCCTTTTTAAAAAGATTATTTAGATTTTATATGTATAAATGTTTTGTCTGCATTTATGTATGTGCATCACGTGGGTGCTGGGAATTGGACTCTGCAGGACCAGCAAGTGCTTTTAACCTGTGAGCAATCTCCAGCTCCTGCATTGTCTTTTGACATTTAGAATTTTGGGGAGAAAAGACTGACTCCTAAAATCCAGGGTCATGTATTTATTTGCTTTGGAGACGTTGTCCATGTTTTTAGAATGATCTGAATTGATAGCTGATAGCTGTTCTTCAATACATAGGCACTCCTGCTGTGCACATGCTCTCAGGTGCATAGTTTTTAGATCTGCATTTCATATGGGAGACGAAGAAGGTGGTAGAGGACAGTAACAAGGGCTGTGTTATTGACATCCTTCTTAGTAAAAACCCGTAAGGATTGAGGAGCTTACTTTTTTGTGTGATGATGCCTTTAACCTACTTTTAAGATGTTAAAATGTCCATGTGTTTGCAGAATGTTAATCTTCTAGTGTCTAGTTAGTCCAGATTTGCTCTATATACTTGTACCACTGTTTTGCTTTCAAAAGAAAATTTCAGTTACTATTTTTTAGACATACAGGGTCTCACTATGTTGCCCTGGCTCGCCTGGAACTCACTATGTAGAACAAGCTGACCTCAAACTCAGAGAGATCCGCCTGGCTTTTCTTCCTGCGTGCTGGAATTAAAGGTGCATGCCACTCTGCCTAGAAGATAGAAAGCAGTAGAATTCATAGTTTGGTGGCTTTGTTTTTCTTTTTGTTTGTTTTTTAAAAATTGTTTTTTATTTTGTGTATATGAGTGCTTTGTGTGTATATATGTAATATGGTAGAAGAAAAGGGCATTGGATACGCTGGAACTGGAGTTACGGGTGGCTGTGAGCCATCAGGAGATGCAATGTGGTGCTGGGAACTGAATCTGGGTCCTCTGCAAGATCAGTGGGTGATCTTAACCCCTGAGCCATCTCTCCAGCCTCTTTATTTTTTTCAGATAGGGTCTCCCTGTAGCTTCAGATGGCCTGGAACTCCCTATGTAGACCAGGCTGGCCTTGATCTCACAGATCCCCTCCTGTGTCTGCCTCTTTACCCAGCTAACTTTGTTTTTCTTGTTTCAAATTATTTTTCTTAGAATTTTCCTTTATGGTTGTGGGTAGGAGGGGTCAAAGCCCCAAATACATCTTTTATGTAGCCCATTAAAGATAATCATGGAGCGAATCTTCCTAGAAGACAGTACTGACGTGCTTGAATCTTATGCGTGTTTGGGTAGCGTACCCCCAAAAGAAGAAGGGAGCTGGGTAGGACATTTGCCCCACTTGAGGGATGACATGTGGGTTACTGACTGATTGACTCACTGACTGACTGACTGACTGACTGACTGACTGACTGACTGACTGGTTGATTGATTGATTGAAGGCAGTCTAGGCTGGCTATGATCCTTCCACAGCCTCCTAGCGTTGTAATCACAGGTATGCACCCTTATGCCTGACTTTCCTGCCTTTATTGTGTGGCTTTTTTCCTTTTTTCCTTTTTTTCTGAGGGGGGGGTTATTGTGGTAGGTGATCCTTTAAAATGTTTTTATTTTTTATTTTATTTATTTTTATTTTTTAAATCAATTTAGTAAATTCTGTGTGGGGGCATCGTGCACATAAGTGTAGTGCTCGCAAAGGCAGAAGAAGGCATTGGATCTTTTGAAACTGGAATTCTAGATGGTTGTGAACCACCTGACGTGGGTGCTGGGAATCAAACTCAGGTCTTCTGCAAGAGAAGTATATGCTCTTAACCGCTGAGCCGTCTCTCCAGGCCCCTGGTGATACCATTTTTGATAGTTATACATGAGTGTGGATGTGTGTATGTGGGTGTGGGTGTGGGTGTGTGTGTTGGGGATGAAAGCATGCCCAGATATGCCCCTTACCCTGTCCATCCTATATCATTCAGTTGCTCTTCTGCAGGAAACAGAAGTATCTCAGTGTTTATAGAGTCCAGAGTGGGCAAAGTTTGGTTAATCTTGTGCCAAGTAATGATGAAAATAACGTTTTGGAGGTGTAGTTATGGGGATAAGACATGCCAAAGAAGCCAGCTCATTTTTAGAGAGAATGAAGTTGTGTGTTGGATATTACTGTTAGCCATCAGCAGCATTTGTGATATGTGAATTGCTATTAGAAGGTTTTCAAATGTGCTTTAGAGGGTTTTGTTTTATACACATTTATGCTTTCCTCTACCATGCCCAACACCATAATCGGTAGCCAGATGGAAGATCGCAGGCCTATCTCCCTCTTTTGAAGTTACTGAGTCACAGGAAGGACCTGTGGTGAACGCTATGGATTTCCTCCACTGAGCTTTGTGCATGCCTGCAGAAGACAGGAGTGGGGCAAGTTGTAGTTTGTGAGACAGGGTGTTGGTGAGCAGATTCCTTGGAGGTGATTCATACATTAGTCATTTTTCACATTACACAGAGAGAGGCCCTAAGTTCTTAATGCTAAAATTCCCTACATATAGCTTGGTTGCCTTTTGAAGTACATAATGCTTTTTGTATATGCTAGCATGCTTTTCAAAACAAACTGCAAAAGTTTCCAAGTAACTAGATAAAGCATACTAGAGTGTAGGGCATAGATCAAAAGAGATGATGTATTTACATTACTATAAGTCTTCCTGAGCTCAAACATAGCTAGTCTTGCTTAGTAGATTGACTTTTCATGTAACGTATTACTGGATTTGTATGAGGTCATGACTTAATGTAGTTTGGCTTCTGGATGTGAATACATGTAAGTATTTTTCAGTACTCCTTTCTAACAGAAATGAAAGAATGTTTTTCAATACTCCTTTCTAACAGGTATTCTGTCCCCAGTTATCTGTATTATGGATTATTTTTCTCCTGAATTATTTTATTGGTTTCAAACATTTCCTTGTCTCTAAAGTTTGGAGGGGTAGGACTGTTGCTCAACAGCATGCACTATTACAAATGGAGATCTTTACAGTAGTTTATGGTCCTGAATTGAGTCATTTTTTTAAACATCTCTTTTCATTAATATTAAAGGTACTATTGTTTTTAAAAAATCTAAACAAAATAAGAAACCTTTCTATTAGCATTTTATTTAGATTTTGACACTTGACTAGCCATGCTATTCCAAATTTTGCTTCAAATTTGAGAATATTTTGCAACTAGAGATAAATTCTATAGAGACTTAAAATTTCAGAGCATTCATGACTAAAATATAATGTATACTTACTAGAAGGAACAAAGCTGAGAAATAGAATAGTTTGTGACATCTTTGACAGGAAAATTGTGGAAGTAAATACTGAATCAAGCAGACATGGATGTGTTTAGAACATTTGTTTATACACCTAGTTGATATTACATGTGTTTTTCTTTCCTTGGTATAGACCTTAAATGTCCTGGTATCATTTCTTTTTGATTGAAAGATTCTTAAAAAATATTTTATTTGTTATTTTTATTTTATATGTATTAGTATATTGTCTGCATGTATGTGATTGCACCCATGTGGTACAGTGCTGCGGAGGTCAGAAGAGGGCTTCAGATTCCCCAGGAACTCGAGTTAAGGATGGATTCGTAGCCACCATGTGAGTGCTGGGACTCGAAACGGTCCTCTGCAAGAGCAGTCAGTGCTCTTAACCACTGAGCCATGTCTCCAGCCCTGAAAGATTTTTTTTGAAAACAATATTTCTAATTTAAGTCTGATGGTGATGGATGAATTTTTGAAGGCCTTTATGTAGCAGAAAACAGCTTTGTTTTACCCTCATTTAAAAAGCTTATGAAGATTGTATGCATAGTTTTAAAGAAACATCACTTCCATGTTTAAGAGATATTTTTGCTGGGTATAGAATACCAAGTTAAATGCAAATCTCCAGCAGAGTGTTAATGATATTGTTTCATACTTTCTAGTTTGTTGAGTTTCTGGCAAAGAATTTGCTGTCATTCTTTAAACTCTTACCACGTTGGATTTTCCTCTCCAAACTAGCAAGTATTTTTATAATTAGTGATTATCAGCAAGTTGGTATGTCCCAAGGTTTTCTTGGTTCTTGTTCTTGATATTTGTTGAACTTCTTACTACTGTTAGTCTTCAGATTTCACTTCTGGAAAAATATGAGCTATTATTATTATTATGTTATTTTGAGATAGAGTTCTCACTGAATAGCCCACATTGGCCTCGAACTCTCAGAGATCTGCCTGGCTCTGCCTCCTGAGTGCTGAGATTAAAGATGTATGCCCTAGGTAAGAGCTATTATTTCTTACAAAATATGTTTTGTGCTCTTCACTTGGCAACATCATTGCACACATAATAATATTAGTAGACTTGAAGTTGCCCTTTACCTCACTGTTGATTCCCCTCCCCATCTTTATTATCATCATCATCATTGTTTTGAAGACATTTCATTTTAAATCAACCAGCTTATTGATTGGGCCATTTATTTGATGTGAGAACCAAAAGGATTATTCTCCCAACTGGTGGCTCTTCAGGCAGGTCTTGGTAGTTTGTGATTTTAGTGAGTTGTTCCTCCACCTGGGGAATACTTGTTTTCACTTCTCATCCTTTGGCTTGGACATGGTTGGGGCTGCAAGGCAAGGATAAAGGTATAGCCTGCTTCCTAGTAACTGCTTATGGGCATGCTTCACCCTGCTTGCTATTCTTACTTTGGGAATAAGAGTGTGTGATGTTCCAGTCCTTGTGCCTTTACCTCAGATTTAAATGTTTTTTCCAGGGAACCTGCTCACAGCAAGGGCCCTGAGTGGGTGTCTCAGGTACATAGCACAGAGCTGAGGGGGCCCTTCTGATTGTGCCCATGGTTTCTGCATGTGGAAACGTGTGTGCTGTTACCTGGAAAGTTTCCCATGTTGCTCACTCACATAGCTAGGGTTTCCCAGTAGTAGAATCCCTGGGGCTTTCTGTTCAGACCTCACACAAGTCCTGTCTTCTCTCCCCTGCACATTGAACCCCAAGGCTTTGGTGTGTCTCCATACCACTGGTTCCCCACCTTGCAATAGAGCCTAACTCATGATACCCACTGAATGAAGCTGTTCAGATAAGCAGCCTCACATGTGAAATTTTTTCTGTGACTCCCACCCCTCCTTTCTTTCTTAGAATTTTTAACTGCTTAGCAGATGATTATTGGTCTGTTTGGGGTTATGACGATCTTTTCCATTGCTCTAATTCATAGAAGCAGTTGTTGAGTCCTGTGTTGTCCTCTCACAGGTCAGGACTACTTTGGTTCTGCACATGTGTAATGTAACAGGCAGGCTTCTTTATCAAGTGTTAAAGGTGCAGTTCAACCTTCCATTGAAAGTGATGTGCAGGTTGTTTCTGTGAGCATCATGGTGCTGGGTGGTGGTGGTGTCTACTGGGAGTTAAGTTCACCATCTAAAAGGAAGAGTTTGGGACTGTGATTTATGCATCTTGTTGGTAAAGCACTAAGGGATAAATTGTGCCTGGGTCACTGACCAGAGACAGTTTGAAATTTGGGGTTCACTTTTATGTGACAGGCTATATTCCTTAAATGACAATAGACTATAGGTCCCTTGGGACTATTTTCTTTTTGCCCCCTCTGGCGGTTTGAATGAGAATGTCCCCCATAGACTCCAAGTATTTGGACATTTTGTCCCCAGTTGGTGGTGCTGTTTTGAGAGGTTTTAGAAGGTGTGCCCTTGCTGGAGGATGTAGATCACTGGGGGCAGGCTTTCAAAGTTCTTGAACCTTGCCAGATTTCCAGTCTCTCTCTGCTTCTTGTGCCTGTTTGAAGATGTGATCTCTAGGCTTTCTGCCTTGGCCACCTCTGCTGCCATGCCTCCCTAGCCATTATGGACTCTAATCACTCTAGAATCATAAGCCAAATAAACTCTTCCTTCTGTAAGTTGCCTTTGTCATGGTGTTTTATTACAGCAACAGAAAAGTAACTAATACACCGACTCTACCCTGTGCCTCCAGCCAAAACAGAGAAACTGATACCCAGGTCAGGGTCAGGAGCTCCCTCTATGTGTTTGACTTTGGCTAAGTGGTTGTATTTTTTCTTACCTGTGAAATTTGAAATGTATGATCTGGGGACAGTAGTTGCTTCTCATCTCCTTCCCTGACTCTTCTTTCCTTGTGACCATGGGAGCTGACAGGAAATGGCAGCTGACCCTTTGCAGGTTCTCTGGGCTTTGGGGAATCTTACTTGTTTTCTCAAAGAACTCCACCTCCTTGAGGAGGCTGTCCCCTCACCCTTCTCTAGTGTTCATGCTTATCCCTCCTCCTGCTGGGCTGTGATATTGAGAGCAAACATTTAACATAGTACTTATGGAGTTCTCTCTACTGTTTTGTCAGTTACATATGTGTGCCTACAAATTCTTAACACAATTTCTTGGAGGAAGATCATCTTACCAACCCATTTTTTATAGACCAGAAAACAAAGGCACAGAGGGGCCTTTCCTAAGAAAGCTTCTGGTATGTAGAAAAGACTCCATACATGGCTTCTACTCACCTTGAGCAGGTCAGTAGAGAGCCAAACACTGTGCAGATGATAAAGTAACAGAGAAGAGCTGTGTTTCCATAGTCTATGAGTTGCCTGAAAATTCTTAGTTCCAAGCAAGGGGACCCATTTTTAACTCTCAGAACTGTGATCTTCAAAGAGGTTGGAGTGCTGCCACATATACATACAAGTAGGTTCATGGTACTTTGATGGAAAGGTGATGGATCCAACCTGGTTTCCTGCTTCAGTAACTTTGCATTCCAGGGAAAATAGAGAAGCCAAGAAATTCATTTGAGTCCTTGGTTTCCACGTATCCCTGAAAGTTAATATGTAGGAAACCTGATCTCCAGTGTGGAGGTGTTAGGAGCTTGGGACCTTAAGCAGGTATGTAGATCATGAAGGCTCTGCTGTCCTGAGTGCTAAATTAGCCCCATTATCATGGTAGTGGATTTCACACTCCCTTCCCCTTCCTCCATAGTTCTACCATGGAATGCTTCTGCCTTGCTGTGAGGTAGCCAGAATGCCCGCCTTATTCACTTTGGATAATCTATTGCTGTAAGGAATTCTGCAATAGGAAGGCCAACCATTGAAGGGTGCTATGAATGAAACAGGAACATATGGAACCCTAATGGGGGCCTTGAGGACTGTATTAGAAAGTTGGAACAACTTTTCCCCCTGCAGGAATGGGCAGTGAGTAAAAGAGCTGGAGACTTTCTTGCCCTATTCTTGATAAGTCAGTTTTCAGGTTTTTCAGCACTGCTTTCTCAGCTAATGTAAGTAGAGATAGGCCTAGTACCCAGCACTAAAGAACAGGAGTTGGGCACAGCAGAGCTATACTAATAACACTGGGAAACTCTGCAGAGCCAGGGGTTGAAGAGTTGATTCTTGTGATCCACAAATCACATAAATCCATAGGTGAGCCCAGGCTGATGTCCTTAGAGTAATCCTTTGTGTTTCTGTGACAGCCTGCTTTGGGAAGGTAGGTTGAATTGTCCGTGGCTGACTAGCATCACCAGAGGCCTGGGAGAGGAGTAGTGTTTGTAGTTTCTTCAATCATGAGGCAAGGGTTTGTGTTTGTATTTGAAAGGACATACCTGGTTGTTATGGGACAAGATGAAATCAGGTCCCCAGTACAGCTTTCTGTCTGGTGAGGAGCCTCAGACTTTAGATAGTATACTTACAGTTGATTTAGGAAGTTAGCTGTAGTTCCAACATGGTAATCCCCACACTCCTTGGTACCCTCTTTGGGATCAGAAAATGATACTCAGACAAAGTGAGGAGCTGGTGCAAGCTGGACAGGCCCAACTAGACAGTCCTGACCAACAGCAGCCCAGGTGGCTTTTAGAATGAAAATAACCTACCACCATACCAGGGAAGGAACTACTGGTATTCTTCTAGCATCAGTCTTCAAAGCCATGTAGGCCAGGATGCACTTAGAGGTACCGCAGTAGCATTTGAGTGAATATAGAGCATTAACTTTCCTCATCTGCAGGAGGGAGCCGATTTTAGAGAGGCTCTTGTCATTACCTTCAAGAATGAGGAAGGATCCAGGGTCTCTACACACTGAGCTACATGCCCTGCCCAAGAGATTTATTTAAAACACTTTAAAAATGCTTATTTTGGGCTGGAGAACTGGCACAGCTGTTTAAGGCCCAGGCTCACAACCAAAAATACTTATTTTATGTGTTTATGAGCCCGAGTGTATACATGCACACCATGTATATGTAGGAGCTCACAGAGGTCAGAAGAAGGTATCAGAGCCCCTGGAACTGGAGGTATAGACACTTGTGAGCTACTTTACTCTTTCGGTGCCCGGAACTGAACCCAGGCCCTTCTGCAAGAGCAGCAAGTACTTTTAACTGCTGAGCCATCTCTCCAGCCTCATAATTTAAAACATTTTATTCTTGTTGTTGCTGTGTATGTGTGTGTGTGTATACACACCATGCTACTATGCACATGTAGAGGTCAGGTTCTCTTTTTCACTTTTATGTGGGTTCCAGGGATTGAACTCGGGTTGTCAGGATGGTGTGGCAGAGCCATCTCTCCAGCCCTAAATTTATTATTATTTTTTTAATTTTGGGGGCATGTGGAGTGAGTGTTTGGAGATGAGAGGACTTTTGGGAGTTGGTACGCTCCTTCCGCCTGGGGATCTGGGGATTGAATTCAGGTTGTCAGGCATGCGGGCAAGTGCTCTTTCCCACTGAGTCTTCTCACTGGCCCAGCTAAAAGTTTAGTTTTAAATATTTTTTATTTTTTGTGTATGGGTGTATTGCTCGCATGTTATGTAAGTGCACCTGTGTTGTGTAATGCCCCTGGAAGTCAGAAGAGGGCATTGAATCCCCCGGAACTAGAGTTATGTACAGTTGTTAGTCGCCATATGGGTACTGGGAATTGAACCTGGGTCCTCTGTAAGAGAAGCCTGTATTCTTAACAGGCTTATTTTTTAAAGCAGTAATTCTTCAACCTTAACCCTCCCAAATTAGCTTTGATTACAGGTGTGCACCATTATGTTCAACTGGAATTTCCATTTTTATTTATGTGTATCTTAAAGCAACATATATGGCCAGGTATGGTGGCATATACTTGTAATCTTGGCACTCAAGAGGGCTGAGGCAGGACGATCTTGGAGACCACTGAGGTCTCCCTTAAAAATTCCTCCTGCTAAACATGGGGCTCTGCTTAGGAAGATCTCTGCAGATAATCAGAGCTCTACATATTAAGTGTGGGGTGGGGGTGTGTGTGTGAAAAGCCTGGGGCCTGCCCCAGAGTATGTGTCCTGTATGAGTTAACATACCCACAGAAATAGTTTTGATTTACTCATTTGTTGTTACCAAGGACAAATCTTTAGGAACTTATGGGAATGTACATTCAACTCTGTAATTTGCTCAAAGCCCCAGAAAAATACACAGACTTCTGCTCTGTGGGTTCATTTAAGGAAAAAAAATCTCTAGAACTTCATCTGAAGCAATTTTATTCTTGCTGAGGCCATTTCCTTTTTCTTTTACCTTGGAGATCAGATTGTAGGGATATCACTTCCACCTCCCATGCAAACTAGGGGCTAGAATACTTTGTGGTTGCCATGGAGACTGCTGGGTACCAATTTCTTCCTTCCTCCTTTATGGTTCCTCTTAGTCTTTTAAATATGAACAGCTGTCACGTGTTTTGTCCTCCTTTATACACCCCCAGTGGACAAATCTAAGCATTGCCCTGATACTTTTGAGTAGATTGGCCATCTTTCGAACATATTTTAACAGTCTCTAAATCTTCTGTGAGGAAAAATTAGAGTGAACAGATTGACATTCAGATGAAAGACAGTAGGTGTCAACTGGTGAGGATTTGGAGTCATCAGGATTGTGAGGGAGGTGACAGTCGTAAGTGTCGCTTGTGGTTCACATGAGTGTGCTCATATTGGATCGTTAGGCATGCCTTTTTGTGTTTGCAGAATAGAATGCTCTGTGCTGTTAGGACCTCACTTGGTTGCTTAGCTTAATTAGTAGCAGTGAACGTGTTCAGTTTGAGACAGCAAGTGAATGCTCCTTTGATGTCATGCCATACTTTTCCTATCCCTCCCATCCCCCAGAAGGGAAGGCAGCAACCAGCATGCCTTGTTTATAGTAGAGTTTGGCTCATTTCTGCCATTGGGAATTCAAAGAAGAGATCATAGTAATAGATGATGGTTCTCCTCAGCCCCCCCTTTGAATAAATACCAGACAAGGCTGCTTTCTCTTTTTTGCTTTAGGCTCATTGGCTTTGGTTTGCAAAGTAGAATCTTGTAGTGTATAATCCTCATAAAATGCCTTGATAGATTTTGCCCCTGATAGCTTAAAGCTCATTTTATAGAATTGGTTTAAATTGATTGATATCACTAGTACTTGCGTTTTCTTTCACGTGTTTGTAGCAGGGGATGTGTGGGTGTTTGCGGCTGTCTAGACTGGCCCCCTTGTTTCTCAGGCCTTCAGAGCCTGTGGCTCTTAGCCCCTGGACAGATGGGACAGTCCTTGTTTATCTTGTATCTTCAGTGCCTGGCATAGTATCTGGTGTGTGATAAACATTTGTATTTTGAAAGTAAACAAATTCTAAGAGTAGCTAAATAAAGTACAAGGAATGAAAATGTTTGTAAAGGAGTCATCGTTAATTCAGCAAATGATCCTATACTTAAATCTTGCTTTGTCTGTCACATT
>NW_008329127.1:349450-364477 GCF_000622305.1 Nannospalax galili | reverse complement strand
TGACTTATAAAACCCGCACCAAACAGTACAGTTCGTATGTAAAGAGAGAGAGAGAGAGAGAGAGAGAGAGAGAGAGAGAGAGAGAGATCTTACCTGTTCGGATGTCTGGTAACGTGCTGTCCCTTTTTTCTGTGCCTCCCCCACCCCCCATGTCTGACCTTCCTTTGATACTGTGTATTCTCACCTGTGTTAAAACTTCATAGCCATCTATTCACAGGTAAATTTAACTTTACTCCTGGAAGACATTTGACTAGGTATAGGAGATAAGTCCCTCTCCTGTTTCCCAGCAGTCTTCAAAGTAAAGGGCAAGGTCAGAGAACTGCCCTCAGCCATCCTTGCTAAGTGAGACCAAGAGGATGTGCCACCTTGTCTTGTTTTCTTGCCTTTTCAAAATTTAAAAACATGAAATCCAAGCATCGAAGTGCATGATAAGCACTTTGCTGTCATGATGGTGATATATAAATTTTGTGTGTGTGTGTGTGTGTGTGTGTGTGTGTGTGTGTGTACACAAATCTTCCCATTATCTATTTTCCTTAAATTCTGCTTTTCTAAGGGTAGAAGACATTCTGGCTTTGGAACACTTATAATCTCACCCCCACCCCCTGCCCCCCAAGTGTATCCCTGACTGGTCTTGAACTTACAGTGATTCTCCTGCCATAGCAGTGTCATTATGCCCAGCTGCATGATTGGGTTTTTTTTTTTTTTAAGTCTTTTTGAGACAGGGTCTCCCTGTAGCCCCAGCTGTCCTGGAACTCACTATGTAGACCAGGCTGGCCTTGAACTCCCACAGATCCGCCTGCCTCTGCCTCCCAAGTGCTGGGACTAAACACATGTGCCACCAGGCCCAACTATGATTGTATTTTGAGTTTAGATTTTGTTTTGTTTTTAGACAGGGTCTCACTATGTAGCTCTGAATGGCCTTGAACCCACAGAGATCCACCTGCCTCTGCCTCCCAAGTGCTGGAATTAAAAGTCATGTTCCACCACACTCAGCCTTGAATTTTAAAAAATGCACTTATTTTTATTTTAATTATGCTGCTATGTGTGTCTGTGTAGGTATATACATTTGAGTGCAAGTGCCCATGGAGGCCAGAGGAGGGTGTTGGATCTCCTGGGACTATAATTCCAGGTGGTTGTGAGCTGTCGTGTGGTACCGGGAAACTGAACTCCTGTCTTCTCCAAGAGCAGCAAGTGCTCTTAACTGCCGAGCCATCTCTCCATCCCTGGGTTTAGTTTTTGAAAAAAGTTTCTGTGAAGTTAAGTTACCATATATGAACACCATGTGAAGCTTCACTTATATAGAATTTTCATCAGTGTTAACCCCTTACAGTCATATTTAAAATGGAGAAAGAATACAAACATTTGAAAGGAAAAGAAAAGCCCTTGTTTTGTTATTTATACAGGGTTTCAGATGTATGGGCAATAGATGAAGACTGTTTGAGATGTTGGTTTTTATACATGAAGTACTCTTGATAAGATTATTAACAATTTAATATGCCAGATTCTTTACTGAGTCAAGTCCTATGTTCATAATCAGTATTTTAAAATTACCCAAAGCAAACACCAGTCAGCTCTCATACCAGATGATGCACTCAGTGCAGTGATCTTTGAATGACTAGGATAAGACTTTCCACTAGTGTCTACTTTTCTAGGGGTGGTGGACTTCCTGGGGCATTTGTCCAGTTAGCATACTAACTTAGTAAATGATCTCTTGTGGCTATTTGAAGAAAAGATACTTGATTTAGGCTAAACTTGGCATTCTTGTGATTACTGTTTGTATGTTAATACCATTAATATTCATTCTCCTTCCTTCCTCCCTCCCTCCCCAATCAGTGTTCCCAACTGCCGAGCCATCTCTCCAGCCCCATTGTTTGTTTTTTTTTGAAACAGGGTCTCCTTGTAGCCCCAGTTGGTCTGGAACTCACTATGTAGACCAGGCTGGCCTTGAATTCACAGAAATCCACCTGCCTCTGCCTCCCAAGTGCTGGGACTACAGGTGTGCATCACCACAACTGGCTCAGAACCATTCTTTTTCTATACCATAGTTATAAATGTGGTCAGCTCCTAAGAGATATGTTTGCATTTATTGTGACAGGCTGCAGGTGATTGGTTTGTTGCAAAGTTGTGATCTGCTTTTTGTTGCAGAAAGTGCTTCTATGTGATGTGGACTGACAGCTGGCCTTTCTGGAGCTTGTTCTTACTCCTGTTTGTAAGGTTTTGATTCTCATTTCTGACAACTCCTTCATTCTAGTATAACTGGGCTGGACTAAATAAAGCTGTTGTGATACTTTTCTGAGAGTCTTTTTTTCTCTTTGCCCCAGATAGGGCAATGCCAGACCAGTCAGTTCCATTCATGTCCAACTTAATCAACCAATGAGCATGGAGGACAAGGCAGCTGTTTCACTGGAAAGTTGCATCCTAACATGAGTGACAAAGATGCTTCATCACTGGCAAATTACCCCATGGAAGAGGGGTAGGTCCCCCTTCCCCAGTATTTGCTGCTTATGTAACCTCTGGGAGGCCCTTGTACGTTTCATGCCTCCTGAGTCTCTACTCCTTCTGTGAGGGAGTGAGTGCTTCAATTTTGAGGAAATAGCTACATAAGAGCTGGTAAGATCAGATCATCTGGTCCTGAGATCACCTTGTTCCATGCAGAAGAAATCCATGGTTTACAGAGTCCTCACGGGTAGAAAGTACAGTAATGCTTTCAGTGATTCAGGTCCCAGGATGTACACTTTTGCTTCCACTGAAATCCGTACGTATGCTAACATAGGTCCCATCAGCGTGGATTGTGAAGCTGTTTGAAGGCTCAGAAGAGGAGGGTATGGCAAATGCTGCTCTCCTCTGCCAAAAATCCTCCCAGCTGGTATCTTTAAGGTACCTTGAAGACTTGCACCTTTTGTTTTGCTACCATCTTTGGGGTGAACAAATGCTGTTCATGTATGTTAAATTTCTCGGTAATGATGATGTTAAAGACAAACTTTTGCCTCTGTTTGAGCACGAAATAGTTTTACCCTGGTTCTCAGTCCCCAAAGTCCACCTCTAGTTTGCTGCTTCTCTTTGGGGCAGGTATTGGGGGTGGGCAGGGACTACTGTTTTGTTTTGTTGATATAGTCTTGCTGTATAGCCCAGGCTGACCCCTAATTCACATTCCTGCTATCTCAACCTACCAAGTGTTAGGATTATGGATGTGGGCTGCCACACACATCTTGTATGCTCTTTCTTCTTTATGCAGGCACTCCTGCAGTCCAGGCTGGACTCAGCTCACTATGTAACCAAAGGCTGGCCTTGAATTTCCAACACTCCTACCTTTATCTCCCAAGAGGTGGCTTACATATTTTAAATTACATACACCCTGCTAGTGGCTCATATTTGAAATTGCATACCGCTAAAACTGAAATTATCAGTGGGCATGATAACACACATGCCTGTAATCTCATTACTTGAGATGCTGAGGCAGAAGTATCAAGAATTTGAGACCCAAGAAGGATCAAGCCTCAGCTCAGCTAAGCTACAGGAGAGACTTTATTTAACACATAAAAACAAACAAAAGGCTGGGTTTGGTGGTTGCAGATCTCTGTGAAGTCAAGGTCTACATACCGAGTTCCAAGACAGCCAAAGCTACATAGTGAGACCATGTCTCAAAAATAAAATAACTATAAAGAAAAAATGGTTAATATTGTCTTTCAGTGAAGCTGTTGCTAAATTTCTTTCTCTCGGGGAGATGTGAATGAGTTTCCTCTCTCTTCCTAAAGTCCTAGGGACAAACTAAAGTTCCATTCCACCAGTGTTCATCCTGGGGAACCAGATATTTTATTGAACTTGCTTACAAAGCATGGGTGAGGAGTTGCTTACAGGAACATGGATGACCCCAAAGCAGCCACACTGCAGAGGCTTTACTTAGCATGGATGATGTCCTTCCTAGGCCCCCCATCCATTTAGAGTTGCATACAAATGGCTGAGAGAAGTGGCTAGATACTTCAGAAGAGTCCATTAACCCTCCCCTCCTCCCTCCTTCCCCCGGGAGGAAATGTCAACAACACTCAGGCTCTGACCTGATCTCATAAAGATGGTGGCTGTTTTGCTTGGAGGGTAGAACTGTATCACAGAAGCAGTGTGAGAAATGGAAGAAGGACTAGAGAAGTGGCTCAGCACTGACTGCTTTTGCCAGAGGATCCAGGTTCAATTCCCACATGATGGCTAACAACCATCCATAACTCCATTTCCAGGCATTTGACGCCGTTTTCTGACTTCGTGGGCATTGCACAATGTAGGTACACTTACACACATGCAGGCAATATACTCATACACATAAAATAAAAATAATGAATTAGGGGCTAGAGAGACGGCTCAGCAGTTAAGAACACTGGTTGTTCTTGCAGAAGACCTGGATTCGAATCCCAGCACCCTTCCTGCTGCTCTTCCTGTGGACAGTAGTTAGCTGCTATGTGGGTGCTGGGATTTGACCCAGGTCTTCTGCAAGAACAACTAGTGTTCTTAACCGCTGAGCCATCTCTCCAGCCCCTTGCCCTGATTCTTTTAAACTAGCCAACCAGGTTGGATCCTTGCCAATGGGGAAAGACAAAGTATCCTTGCATTGGGATGAAAACCTATCAAACTTCCTTGTCAGCTGTGCTTGCTTGATCTGAATGATGAGCCAACGCACCCTTTTGCAAAAGTAAAAGCTATCTTGCTGAACTACTTTTGCTTTGTCTGCATTCTTCCTGAGATATTGGTGGGGTCCTTGGACTTCAGATTTTATTTCTAACATTTATAATCCTAGAGCTTGGATGGGGGTGGCAGGAGGATCACGAGTTCAAGGCCGGCCTAGACTACACCTGATTCTGTCTCAAAAGAAATGATAACTGTCTGAGATGAAGAATATGCCAATATCAATACCGATAAGATTGTATACATGTATTGAAATGTATGTGTGTACTTAAATGTCTCTTACCCTAAATTTACTCAAGTATTGTATCAACTAAAAATTTAAAAATTTGAAAATGTAGGAATCTTAATGTTACCAGTTTTAATGCTGACCTCAGGGGCTTTCCAGAGAGATTTTATTACTAGCGCTGACCTTTTATCTGGAAATACTGATTCAGAACTGTGATGCAGTCTGTCCTGTTGCTATCCTTGACATCCCGTAAACCTAGTCATCACTAAAGGTGTGCCAGTTGGGTAGGAGCTTTCTACCTTGTATTTTTTGCTGAGTCATCTAGGACCTGCAATTCTTAGGACACCAGTGTGAGTCCAGGGTTATGTCTATGTTGTTAAATCTACTTATAATTCCTCCATTTGTTCCCAGGATAAATGATAGCACTAATACCATATAGAGTTGGCTCTTACTGGGTAGGGCATGCACCTGGTTTACCTGGAGCACTTGCCAAAGTACAACTTAGCTGGCTGGGTCTGGCTTCCAGAGATTTTGATTGAGCATGTCTAAGATGAGGCACAAGAACCTGTATTTCTTCTTAGTAAATTTTCAAAAGAGCTAATACCATTAGTTGGGAAATCACGGGTTGATAATCATTATCTAAAGATCATTTATAACCCCACAGACGAATAAAAAACAACAATTTAAAACCTATGTCACCATGAAAATGTTGATGGGTATGTGGAGTTGCCATAAATAACTAAGGAGTGCATACTAGATAATCGCTATCCATTCTCCATCCAGTCATTGTGTGAGTGGGCAGAGGTTTTCTCTGTGGTTAAGACTTCTTGCACCCTGTTAACTCTTTTACCCATGGGAGACCTTTTCTTTTCTGGGTTTCCAAATACTTCCTTTCTCAGTTGTTTCAATTACTTTGTGCAGATACAGAAAATAATGTCTTTCCTTCCCTTGTGGCTTATTTGAAATTATTTATTGATGAATTGTTGGCTGCATCTGTGCCCCCAACCCTCCTTCCTGTGTGATTTCTGCTTAGTAGATGCTGAGGAACTGAGTATAGTACCTAAGGGCCTGGCTCTTTGCAGTAAACTCATCTAAGCAGACAGTGTGATTCCATCTTGGGTTGCCTTTGACTTTCTGTTTTTAAGGTTATTCCTGCTCCCTGTGGGTTATAGAACATGGTGCTTTTCTTGTACGTCTTTTGTCCTATACTTAGTATTCATGGATGATGTTCTTGCTGACAAGAATACATTATCCATCACACTTTTTTCCAATTAAAAAATAGTCTTTTCCTAGACTTGTTTTTCTGTAGTCTCTACCATTCTGTGCATGCACATGTGTCTGTGAGCTGGGGATAGAATGGGGTTGAGAGTATTTGTATGTGTATACCAGTGTATTTATTCTTTGAAAGCCCTGATTTCACACGTTGCAACTTGGACAGTCTTAATTTATACCCAGTGGGGATCATCTTCCTGTAAAACACATGCACTTCCATAAGTCTGTCTCCACTTTTCACAGTGTTCTGAGCAGTTTCTGTTTTTTACAAAGGGAGTTTTGTTGTAGATCACAGCAGGAGGGATGAGACTAAATAATACTGTAGCCACATCTCAGTGTTCAGGATTCATGCTTCTGTTCATGTGTACTGTGACAGGCAATTCCATACACCTATCAACATTTTCATAGTGACATAAGTTTTTAAATTGTTGTATTTTTTTGTCTGTGGGGTTATAAAGGAGTGGGATATCTTTTAGTGAATGTTGTACGAAGATAGGGAGGGAGCAGTTCCCTAGAGGAGTTGATGGGAAACTATAGTTTCAAAATATTCTTTCAAGAGCAAGTAATGTCAACTCTGTGTATTTAATTTTAACCACTGAAATGCTGAAGGAAATGCATTGGTTTATTATTGTCCTGGCAAGAGGCTATTCCCTCCCCTGGGTACAGCAAGAAACTGAACCCAATTCATCTGTGAGGGGCTCAGAATTTCACTGTATTCCTTGGATTGTTAATTCACTTTTTTTGGGGGGGGGTCTTTTTGAGGCAGGGTCTCCCTGTAGACCAGGCTGGCCTTGAGACAGCCTCTGTGCTGGGATTAAAGGCATGTGCCACCACGCCCAGGTAATTCACATATTTTGATAGAAGGTTTCCAATAATATTTTTTAGCAGTTTAATTCTACTCAAGTCAATAAATATTCTCTTGCTGCTGTTTCCTGATCTCTCAGGAGGAGACAAGAATATTCTCAACTTGTTGTATTTAGACCAGCAGAGAATGTGGGGATGGCACACGGCAGTCCTGACGTGTGTAGTACACGAGGAACTCTGTTCTTGTTATTCCCTGTGTGTTTTCTTTTGAACTTTATAGTTCATAATTTTGTTTTTGTTCCCTAGGAAAATGATTAATAGTTACTACCAAGTAAAAGCTTTAATTCTAGCTAGTCTGTTAATTATATAACCAGGACATTTTATTTTTGAGAAGATTCTTGATGTCTTACCCAGGCTCTCCTGGAACTCCTGGGTACAAATCATCTACCTGCCTGGCTAGTTTAATTTTGATTTCTGCAAGTTCTCTGGTTCTTTTAAAATATTATGCTAACACACAAATAATGCTTTCAGTGTTTGTTCAGTGTTCATTTCAATGTCCACTGTTTTCAGAAGTTTTCTTCTCTGAAAATATTTCTCCCTGTCGCTCTCTCTGTCACCCCCCACCCCCATCCACCTCTGAGACAGAGTCTACTTGTAGTCCCAGCTGTCCTGGAACTCCCTATGTAGACTACGCTGGCCTCAATCTCACACACAGAGATCTGCCTGTCTCTGCTTCTCTGCTTCTCTGCTTCCCTGCTTCCTGAGACCTGGAATTGAATTAAAGGTGTGCACACTTCCAGAAGGCCCCCCCCCCCCCCCAGTGTATGTGTGTGCATGCGCACTTGAGGGGTGGTAGTATGCAGGGGTTTGTGTGGATGTAGGTTCATAGTTGTGAGAGCATTGGGGGGGGGCAGGTGCAGACACGGATTAGAGGACAGGACAGCCTTGGATGTCAATCCTTGCCTTCCACTTAGTTTGAGTCAGGGACTCTTGTCTGCTGCTACCTGGCCCCTTGAGCTTCCAGGCAATCCCCTGCTCCTGTTTCCCATCTTGCTATAGCTGTGTTAAGGCATTTGCTATTAGGTCTAGCTTTACCTGGGTCTAGGGATCTTAACTTGGTCCTTTTGTTGCAAGTACTTTTCCCGCTGATGCATCTCCTGAGTCACTGATGATATTTATGTGACTTTTACTATTTAAACAATGTTTGCTTATTCACTTTACTGCTGCCCCCCCCGTCTCCTTGTAGCCCCAGCCAGCCTGGAACTCACTATATAGACCAGGCTGTCCTGGAACTCACAGAGATCTACCTGCTTCTGCCTCCCAGAGAGCTGGAATTAAAGGCATGCGCCATCATGCCTGGCTTTTTTTTTTTTTTTTTAAATTTTATGTGGATGAGTGTTATGCCTGCATGTATATGAAAGTGCACCTGTCTTGTGCACCTGTGTGGGGTACAATGTCCGCAGAAGTCAGAAGAGGGTGTCTGATTCCCTGGAACTGGAGTTATGAATGGTTTGTTAGCTGCCATGTAGATGGACCTAGGATCTCTGCAAGAGTAGCTAGTGCTGTTACCGCTGAGCCATCTCTTTAACCCCTCTTACACATTTCTTCTTAATGAAAAGATATTTTTGGGATGTATGTGCGATGAGATGAAAGAACTGTTCTTGTAGAGGATTCATGTTAACTTGGCCCAGGCACCTTAAGATGCTAATTTGGAGCCCAGGGTTTGATTTTAGATTCTATGTCCTCATAAGGGCCAAATTAATTTTTACAACTTCTCAGAAACCATATCCAGTCTTTAGGGATGCTAGCTTAAGAGAGCACTTTAAAAAATAGTGTTCCATTTTGGGTTTTGGGGAGTGATTGAGGAGGTTTGCATGCCTAAAAATTTCTTTTTTACATCCAAAGTTTACCAGATGTATGTGACTGACAGTCTGTCTGTCTCTTTCTCTCTGTTTCTCTCTCCAGATATCAAAGGAATATTTATGGGAGTCTGTTCTCTCCTTCTACCATGTGGCTTCCAGGGATCAAACTCAGGTTGTCAGGCTTTGGCAGCAAGCACCTTTACCCACTAAGCCATCTCACTGGCCTCCGTGGCATGTTTTTAGCTCTTTACAGTTTTAGGGAAATCAAGGTCCGATTTGTTTGGGATAAAAGTATAAAAATCGCTTGATTGCTCCACTTATAGTGCTAGATTATAGCTTTCTCTTAGATTTCCTCAGTAATGATTTACCTTTTCATTTCTTTGAGGCCTTTTATTGTTAACTGCATGTCATAGTTTGTTGCAGTTTTAGAAATGTCATATGCAGCCACATCTTGTAGTTTCAATACCCACCACTACACTGCAATAGCTAATTGAGAAATCTCTTGAGGCTCCAGCATTCATTGGGGGAGGGGGGTGGATGAAGAATTAGACAGCTTTCTACGTGAAGCGCTCTTCTGTAATGCTATTTACTATCTTAGGTTTTCACATTCACTGAAAATGAGTTCAGTTCACAGGAACATAAAATTCCAGGGCCTGTCCCTCCCTCAGATACCATGATTTCTCACTTGGTGTGTAACGTTTTCTTCTGTTTCTTCTCTAAAGGAGCTTTTGAGCTTTTTAAAGTTATTTTTCTCAGCTGGGCGTGGTAGCCCATGCTCTTAATCCCGGCAGAGGCAGAGGCAGGTGGCTCTTTGTGAGTTCAAGGCCAGCCTGGTCTACATAGTAAGTTCCAGTCCAAAAAGAATAAATAAATAAATAAATAAATAAATAAGGGCTTTTTCGTTTGTTTGTTTTAAGGTTAGTTTTCTCATCTCTGTGACAAAATACCTGACAGAACCAACTTAGGGGAAGGAGGATCTGGTTTTGGCTCATGGTGCAGTCTGTCCGTGGTGGTGAAGCTAGGGAGGGGAGTTTGTGGCAGGAGAATCTGGTAATGGCTTCTCACAGTCTGCAGATTCAGAAGCAGAGGGCTGGGCTGGGCTGGGCTGGGCTGGGCTGGGTTGGGCTTAAGTTGGCCAGATAACATGAGCTTGTGGAAGGGCATTCCATAATCAAACCATAACCAAGCTCTAAATAGAATGAGCTCTGCACAAGAAGCACAAGATGCATAGTTCCCCATCCATCTGGAACTGTGGATTTATTGGTTAGCTAATCAGCCTAGAGTCTACTTGTAAGCCAGGATGTTCAGGAATATATTATTTTGAGAAGGCAGGGTGAGAAATAAATACATTGTACCCATCTCTGAAACACAGACTTGTTTCAGAGATGGAGAACTGGCAAGAGAATGGCAGTCATGTGCGTTGTCAGGACACAATTGAATTAAGGTTCAGTTCATGAAGTTGAAGGCTCCATGCTTAGATCTGGAAGGCAGAGTTCATGCTGTTTTTGCTCATTTCCCACATCACATCCCTCTCAGGAATACCATGGGATCTTGGCCTTAATTATTGAAGCTTATATGGTGAAGCACCTGTGTATGCCTCTTTGCCCTCCCCCTGGGCTTTAGCTGGAGCACTTGCCTACTGAGGCTCTGGGTTGGGTTTCCCAACACAGCAAATGTTTAAAAAAAAAAAGAGTTACTGAGCTTATGTATCTTTATTGAAGGAGAAGCTGAAAATGAGAGATAAGCAGATTTTGAGTTTGCTGTTCAGTCATCTACTTACTGTTCTGTGAAATACATTTATAGTTTCTACTCCTTTTATCACTCATAAGCTCAGGTTTGTGAGAATCATGGAAATCTAGGAAAAAGAGTAACTTCATGTGGTGGCACCACGGAGTTCAGCAATGCAGCTTGTTTACCCTGAGCACAAAGCACTTGTAAAATCATGTAGCAGCCTTCTGTGCTGACACATGCCTCTACTCAGAGCACTCAGGAGGCAGAGGCAGGAGGATCACTACAAGTTCAACAGCAGTTTGGGCTACATACAGAGACCTTGTCTCAACAACAAAAATAAAACAAGTTACATAGCACAAAAGAAACACTTAAACAAAACAAGTGTGTAAAGGTGCTTGTTTGCTGCTAAGTCTGAGGACTCGAGGGCCGTGCCTAGAATCCACGTGGTGAGAGGAGAGAACCAATTCTAGCATGCTGTCCTCCTCCCCTCAGCGTTACCCTCTTATCTCTGCAAGTTCATTTTAGAATGTACTAGATGAGATTTGAAAGTTGTTTGAAAACATGAAAATGTCATTGTATTTTCCCTTTATCCTATAAAAGTCAGAGAGAAGGACTTGAGAATTATAGGGACAAAAGACAGATAAGCAAGAAAAATAAGAATTCTCAAGTGTTCCTGAAAGATCAGGTTCTTATTTCTCAGTCCTCATAGGGGATGAAGAGGGTGAAATTACAGTTGTATGATACTTCCAGGAAGGTGAATGCATATGGAGAACTAATGACTTCTTGGAAAAATAAATGGACCTCTAGGAGATTTTGATAGTTCTGTGACTATTAAAATTGTTCCCGGGGAGAGCATGACTTCCAAGAGTTTGAGTGTATTTCCTGCATGTATGTAAGTGCAGCCGTGTTTTATAATGCCCACGGAGGTCAGGAGAGGGCTTTAGATCCTCTAGAACTGGAGTTATAGTTGTTAGCAGCTATGTGCGTGCTGGGAATCAAAACTGGGTTCTCTGCAAGAGCAGTCAGTGCTCTTCACTGCTGAGCTATCTCTCCAGCCCTGAGCTTTGGTTTTTTAAAAGACTGCTTTTAGATAAGAGTTTTCAAGAACTCTAATGTATTCAATTTAAAGTATTTTATTTTTGAGACATGCTCTGACTTTGTACTCAGGCTGGCCTTGAACTCCTAACATTCTTCCTGCCCTCAGCCTCCCAAAGGCTGGGATTACCAGCATTCCTGACTTTAATTTGTGTGGCTCATTTGATGCCAGTCATGGTGCACATGCTGTAATCTCAATACCGACAGATGATCATCATTTAAAGGGCAGCCTGAGCCAGTTACTTGGAGAATACCTGTCTCCAAACAACTGCTAATAAAAAGAGTGGCTTATTTTGCATGTGATCAAGACCAGATACAAGTAGAGGAAGGCTTTCTGCAAACTCATGAGTACACCGGTTGCCTTGTGAGGGTTTTTTAAGTGTCCAGCTAGAAATGATCTTTCACTAGGCTCACTTACAAATTGCTGAAGGTGGAGCTGTAACTACCCTTCCCAGGACTGATATATGGCCTGGAGTGTGGAGTTTGGCAGCCTATTGACACAGCTAAAGATGGATGCCTTTTGGATCAAAGGGATGCCATTAGGGCATGTTTAGGCTGGTGGAATTGAAGAGTCATTATAGAGAGAGTAGTTAAGCTCCCTCCCACCCCCACCCCTAGCTTTATGAGCATGGTTCTGTCTTGGCCCAGTTTGCTGGCAGTTCATTCTGCTGAAGCCAACAGTGAAGAATGTACTTAGTGTTAATCAGTGACTTGCAGAGTGGAGAGAATGTTGCTTATTTCTGTGATTGCTCAGCATATCACTGGTTCTTTCCTGCTTGGACAATGTGATCATTTCTTTTGAATTTCGTACCTCATCAATTGTAGTCCCTACTTGAGGCCGGCTCCCTCATACTCCCTAGGAAATACTATCCCTTCTCTCCTGAAGTACCTTGCCCTGCACAGTATAGCTTGAAAAGCACTACAAAGCAAAGCAAGTTTTCCCCCACAGTGTGCTTCTCATTGAAATAATTTATTCTGCTTTGGGGTGGTTGATGGATAAGGGGAGATTGGAGCTAAAGGATAGCCAGGTATACGAAGCTCCACAAAAAGCCATGTATTTATTATTTATTTATTTTTCTTTTATGTATATGAGTATTTTGCCCGCATGTGTTTAAGTGTACCATGTTTATGCAATGCCTGTGGAGGTCAGAAGAGGGCCCTGGATTCCCTGGAACTGGAGTCAGGGACAGTTGTTAGCTGCTATGTAGGTACTGGGAAGAACAGACACTGACTGCTCTTAACCTCTGAGCCATTGTTCTAGTCCCTCATTAAGCCAGTTCTTTATGTAGTTTTGAAGGACTCACTGAAACTGCATTTGAGACTGAGGTTGAAATACGTGCCCTTCTTGCCTCCCTGAGGAAATAAGCAGGGCCAGGTGACTGTGGGGCTCTTGTTGAAGAGACCTTAGGTATCTCTGGAGCTGTAGCCGCCTTTGGAGGGTTTAAGCTGCACTGAAGTAGGCTGACCTGTGGCCTTGTTTTCCTGTCTAAGAAGGAAAATGGGCCACACTAGTAGAGATGGATAAAGAACTGGACTAATCAAAGGTTTTAGCCCTTCAGAGCTACTGCAGACATGCTCACAGTTTCGATATGTTTTTCTTGAGCCCTGCTTAGGAATTCAGTCTTCTTTTGCAGATGCTTCCTGGAACTAATAAAGGTTAGAAATTGTCATAGACTTTAGATGCCAGGACAGGAGTGATTTCACTGGATGAAGAGGGGAGATTGTTGTCCTTTGATCACGTCCCTGGTCTCAGTTCTGGATTTTCTGCTGGCTTTGCTCAAGTCCTTCCAGAACCAGTGAAGCTGCTTCTTCAGTGTCACAGCACATGCAGACAGGCTTCTCTTAGAAAGGAGCTGCAGGCCACTCATTATCTTAACAGCAGGGCTGCAGTGGCAGTAGAGTCTTGATGGTTCAATGGCTGAGAGAAAATATTCAACACTTGTATATGAGAGAATGACATTCTGTTTTCATCTCATTAGGCAAACACGAGAGCCACCGTGCCGAAGCTGTCTGAAGCTCTCATTTTACGATATGAGACATTCTTTCCAGACCCTGCACTGAAGCCATGTCCACTTAGGATGGCATGTTTGTCCCACACATGTTTTCTGCAAATACATTGCTGCAACACGCAGACCTTTGGTTAGCAGTCCCTGTCATTTCACTTTCCATGGATTCACTTATCTCTGACCTGAGAATAGTGGAAAATTCATTTTAAATGATGCTACTAGTCTGAGTAGTGTGATGAAATTTCTCGCCTCTCTTCTTGCCTGGGGTGTCAGTCATTGGTTTGTCCAGCATATGCATGTTGTATACCCCCAATGCTCCCTAGTCACTTAGTAGTCATCTTGGTTAGCCAGTGAACTGTTGTTATACTTATTGCAAGGCTTATGTTCAAATAGCCCTTATTTTGCATTAAAATGACCCCAAAGTAGAAGAGGAATGATAGGCAATTTGAATATGCTAAGGAGATGCTCTAAGATGTTTCCTACAGGTGAAAAGATGGATTATCTTGACTTAATAAGAAAAGAAACACCTAGTGTGCTAATGTTGTTAAAGGTGTGTAAGAAGAAAACATGGTATATATAAGGTTTTGTATCAGCTCTGCTTCTAGGCATTCCTGGGTATCTTGGAATGTATCCCCCATTTTGGGGCGTGGGCGGGGACTGCTGTGCATACACATGGAAGGTGACAGACTATTGTGAGTAGCACTCGTGAGCTGACCCCTTCCCCATACCATACCCCTCAGTTTGGTTTGATCTAGTGATATCGTTAGGTTTCTGCTTTCTAACCTAAAAAATGGCTATATACCATCTTGTGCTTGAACCTTAGCAAGAAGTGAAGATTATTCAGGATATTTTGGCCATCCTCAGAAGGGAAAGCAAATTCCATGCCTTTACTTTAATTGCCTACATTTTGAAATACTGTCATTTCCTTGCTTTATTTAAATAGTGACATGGATCCTGAGTGGAGATGCTGAGTCTGCAGTTTAGAGAGTTCCCATTTTCCAGTGGGAGACTGTGCTAGTGTTCTGGAATCACAAAGCACAGTGAAAAGGTGGAGGAGGACTGCTGTTATGTGTGAACTGTGACAGATTCTTCAATTATGATCACGTTTCCTCATCTTTAGGGAACTGTCACTTAGTCTAGACCTCTTTTATAAATGTGAACTGTAGGGAATCTTCTATACAGAAACAACAGAGTAGAAAGAACATTTGGTTGGTGATTGCTTAGGTACTTTGTACCTAGGTTGGTACTTGAAACTTAGGTACTTATGTTTTGTTCAGGTTACTAAGTAATTTCTGCCAGAATCCCAAAATAAATTCTTTAAACTTGTTCCTGAAAGAAACATTTAATAGCACTGAGTAAC
>NW_008329127.1:340759-349255 GCF_000622305.1 Nannospalax galili | reverse complement strand
TTTTTCTTTCTTTCTTTTTTTTTCTTTTTAGACAAGGTCTCCCTGTAGCCCCAGCTAGCCTGGAACTCAATAGAGATTCGCCTGCCTCTGCCTCCAGAGTACTGGGACTAAAGGTGTGTGCCACCATGCCTGGCTAACATTGCTTATTTTTATTATTTGGTGGTACAGTCACTGTTTTTCATTGCACATCAGAACAGTCTTAGCGTTTTAGCTCTAGGCATTTATTTTTGATATAAAAAATGGCTATATTGTGTTACGTATCTTTTTTAAAAATACAAGTGCAGGCTGGGTGTGGTGGTACACACCTTTGGTCCCAGCACTTGGGAGGCAGAGACAGGCAGATCTCTGAGTTCAAGGCCAGCCTGGTCTACATAGTGAGTTCCAGGCCGGCTGGAGCTACAGGGAGACCCTGTCCCACCCCCCCCCCCCCCCGCAAATAAAAAATAAAAGTACACACCCTGAGTTGTAATGAGGTTGGTGGGGTTCTTTAGAAAGTATTTCTGTGTTTATGTTACCACTTTCTGCAAACAGTAGATTACTCACTGGGACTGGATGTTAGTGTAGGCCTTCCAAATTGGCCAGTGGCAGTCATTGCTTGTAAGAATTAAGAATCCCTTTAGAAATGGAGTCTAAAGACTCTTATTGCCATCTATTGGTATTTGTGGCTACTGCACAAGATTGTCAGTAGGAGGGGGAAAATGTCTGGGATGCCTTTTCTGTTTGCCTTTAAATAAAGCAGATCTCTTTCAGAGTGAACTGGGTGCTTAAGAGGAAGAGGATGACTGAAATGAAAACTTGCTTTGCTTGCTATAGGTCTAGTTGGTGTTGTAAGTACTGCCTTTGTGCTTTTGTCTGCATGTGCTGAATAGAATTACTTTCCCATTATTGGGTTGGAAGCCTGTATGTCTGGCCATGTGTTCCACCGTGCACTTCACCTTAGCCTTCTGCAGGGCTTCAGTCCACCTCCTACACAACAGCACCTCATGGTGGTAGTGGTGTCAGGGAGTGCTGCAGGACTGATGTCAGTTAGGACTTAGGACTCCTCCCATGGGCAGCCAGAATGAATGAATGCACTGTGTAGGCAGCATGGTAGAATGTAGTTTGTTCATGTGTTTTTCTTTTCTTTTTTTTTTCTTTTCTTTTGTTCTTTTTGGAAACATGATTCTCACCTTACAAGGTCATTCCGTCTGTTCTCTTTGCCAGGAGATGGCTGCCAGGAGATTTTTGGCAGCTCTCAGTTGGGTTTTGAATAACCTAAAATTGAAAAACTAGCTAGGGTTCTTGTTGAAATGATATTTTTAAAAACTGCATTGGCAGCCTCACCCCAAGTCTGAGTAGAAAGGCAAATGGATGTTTTAACTGGCACCTGATGGCTTTTAGAGTAGAGAGCACATTGGATAGTATGTTCACGCCTGTACCAACAAGAATGCATGAAGAATTTCTTTGGCCAGATCCTGTCCAGCTTCTTGATACTTCCACATGTTCTTTTGACTCTTGTCAATCTTTATTACTCCCTTTTGCCTTAAGATGCAGTTTTGCTTAGAGACAGTCATGAAATGGGCAGCTTTGCTGAGAAGAGTGTTTGCTACCCAGCTCTGGGTTTAGTGTTGGATCCCTGATAAGGAAGTTCTGCACTTGGGAGTAGTGGGACATACAGCTTTGCCTAAGTGGCAAACTGAAACTGACACTTATATAACTGACACGTAGGTGACATCTGTGGCTCACAAAAGAAAAGGGCTTTGTTGTCACTTTAATTCTCGATTAATAATGATCCCTCTTCAGTGTGATATGGTTGCTTTCTGGAACACAAAAGAAGTCAATGTCAGATGTTTCCTTGATCATGACATTCATGATTCCAGGCAGGTTGGTTCTGTGACATTACAGGTTGCCACATAACATTATTGAATAATTTCATTAATTGAATCAAAAGCTGTACTGCATATTACTTTTCATATAATTTGTGTTGGGATGTCAGCACCTAGCCTGAGGTTTATGTGTGTCAGCAAATGTTTAACTTGGAAGAAGCTGTTCTAGCTTTTGTATTCAGTTTTAATAGCTTCAGTTGTTCTGTTCTCTTTCCCATCATCATTTCCTAAGACTATTAAAGGGTGCCTCTTTTCTCACTCATGCCTCTGTTCTAAGTGAGTAAAGTGTTGGTGAGTAATGATGACAGCTTCCTGAGTTGCTTTTGATGTTGCCACACCTTCTTTCTCCTTGGGCCAGTTTCTTGATAGGTAGAGCTGACAGATTCCCTGTTGGACCATTTATCTTTGGAAATAGGGTCTGGTCTATCCTAGGCTGCCCTGAGATTCTCTTGTAGGCTGAGGATGACTTTGAACTTTCCTTGTCTCCACCTCCTGACTGGGGTTGCAAGTGTGCACCACCAGGCTTGGTTTATGTGATGCTGTGGATTGAACCCAGAGCTTTGTGCATGGTAGGCACGTGTTTCCAGCTAAACTGCATTCCCAGCCACTGACAAATAGTTAGTGTTCCTAAGGATGTTTCCTGAAGGAGGCTAGTATATTTGTGTAAATGAGTTATTAATTTCTCATAGGAAGCGTTCAGTGTTAAGAGGCAGGTATTGATAGTATCACTATTTTAAAATTGTGATTATGATATATTCTTAAGTACATCATGAAGCACATTGTTTTCTGACTCTTGCTTGGCTTTCTGGAGTGGTATGTGATATTCTTATCTTTAATCTAAAGATGACCCTGCTTTGTGTTTTACACCCAGCAGTTAGGAAACTGGTGCTAGATATCTTCAACTTGGGCAGTTTGAAGATTTAGACTCTTAATTTCCACTGTGTACTGGCAGCTCTTCTCAGCTAGAATTTCCTAGATTGTAGGCACTCATTATAGGAATTATCTCTCCAGGTGACCCTTGTTGTATTGCAGAGGCCAAGCTTGGAGATAAATGGAACCTAATTTGTCCCCTAAGTTACCTTGATCTTTTTCTTTCTTTTTTTTTGGGGGGGGTCTTTTTGGGTCTTTTTGAGACAGGGTCTCTGTAGCCCCAGCTGTCCTGGAACTCACTTTGTAGACCAGGCTGGCCTTGAATTCACAGAGATCCATCTGCCTCTGCCTCCTGAGTGCTGGGATTGAAGGCGTGTGCCACCATGCCTGGCTGATCTTCATTTTTTAAAAAAAAACTTTATTTTTTTGAGACAAGAGTCTTGTCATACTATAGCCCAGGATGGCTTGAAGCTTAAAATTCTTCTCCTTCAGCTCCTTAATATTGGGATTACAGGCATGTGCTACCATGCTTGGCTTAACTTATTTTTAATACTTTGAAAAAACTAAGGCCCACATTGATATGGATGAAAAATTAGTTGAGTCAAAGCCCAAGTTTTGTGATCCTTTTACTCTTTCCCTGTTTCCTAGTGGACCAAGCCAAACCTCTTAAGGATTCATTGGGAGGGATTTCCCCCAACAGAAAGCAAAGGCAAATCCAGCTTCAACAATCTTCACTCTAAATAGCTCTCCATGTAATTTAATTAAGACAAGGACTGCAAATATTTACTATCCTGTGGTTTTTAGCATAAACAAAACTATTTCATCTGTTTATATGTAAAGAAAAAACCAATTGTGAATCAATATGGCTTGGTCTCAAGAAAGCAAGCCTTCTATGGAGCAAAACTTTCTGGAGTCAAATGACCTTTCTTTTGGTTATTGCGTGATACCGTCAAATGCCGATTGCAGCCATGAGAATAGGGTGGGATGGTGCTTGGAGGGATAGCATCTGTGGCTAGTGTTCTTGTTACACATTTGGTAGTGAATTGGTCTTTGCTGGTCCCTGGGTTCAGTTGAGGATGTGTTTATTTTCTCTGTACTATTCAGGATGTTTACAGCCATCCTGTGTGGTTTGCCTGTGACTGCACTTGCATTTGAATTTGGTGGGCAGCTTGCCCTGGTAGAGGGTATCCCCTCCCCCCAACCTCTAGCACACACACATGGGTGCACTTGTTTCTTTGAGTAGTTGCCAGGTTTGTAGTGTGTTTGTCTAGGAGTAGAATAGAGTGAGTAATTATTTTGAGGATGGAAACACAGGAAATTTTTTTGAATAGGTCTTTCAGCAAGTTGGCAGACCATCAGGACCGTCCCCTACATAAGCACAAAGAGCAAAGCTGTGCTGGTCATTTTACATCTGCCAGGCGCACAGTTTCTTACTTAGAAATGAAAAGACCCTCTCTTCCTACCTTCCTTACCCTTTGTGTAGAATTGGTATGTAATCTAAGTAATTGGATTTGCCAGCTTACATATTTAATATTGGAAAATTGAGCTAATAAAATGTTGTGCTGTGCATATCCTTCAGCCAGGGACCAACTGTGTGAGGACCACAGACTGCTTGGTCTCATCAATTCCTGATTCTTCATTTGAATTGCGCGCATGCACTATGTCCTTCCTGGGTTGGGAAATGATCAGAAATCCTGGTTAGCCTAGAAATTGCTATTAATGTTCTAGTTAGGTCCACCCTAGAAATGGATGCCCATACGTCATAAGTAGTATACCTGGTTGCTCTGCACGGTAGATGACTGAGAAGACCTGGAAGAACAGTCCCAACTTGATATGAGGCTCCTTGTGGAAGACTGCCCAGGAAGTATTTAAATGAGTACAGAGATAAATGAGTACAGAGATGGGGCTGTTGGATTTGCTGTTAAAATCCAAATGGACTTTTGCAGCTCATCAGAGAGGTTCATTCACAAGCCCCATCTCAGTTTGTTAACTTTCAAAACAATACTGATTTATTTATTTGCTTAATGACTTTTTGATTGATTGATTGCTGTGTTTGAGATCTGAACCTAGTTAGGGCGAAACAATACTGAGTTATCTTCCCAGCCCAATACTAATATTTACATAATCATTTCTATAACAATGCTGGCTCAGCAGTTTAGAGCACTGACTGATCTTGCAGAGGACCCGGGTTCAATTCCCAGCACCCACATGACGGCTACGAACTGTCCTTAACTCCAGTTCCAAGGGAATCCGAAGCCCTCTTCCGACCTCCACGGCATTGTACAACACAGGTGCACTCACATACATGCAGGTAATACACTCATCATACACATAAAAATAATAAATATATAAAAAATGCCTTTTTTTTTTTTTTTAAACGTCTAGGGCTTTTATTTCTTCTTGTACATTAAGCCAAGAATTCATATGGAATGGGCTCCAGCAGCTCAGGCTCCTTTCCGTTGGTTTTCACAAAGTGTGCTTCTCTGGGTGGGGTGCGCCGGCGCTCCAACTGAACCCAGGTTCCTTTCTCTTTGGCTTCGTTTCTTTTGTGGTCATTTTCCTTCACACGCTTCAGGAAGCTGTCTCGGCTCTTAGAGTGCTTAATATGCTCAATACGCACATTAATTCTCTTGGCAAGAATCTTGCCCTTGCTTGTTTACAACAATGCCAACAGCATGCTGAGTGACGTTGTAGACTCTCCCAGTCTTGCCACGGTAGCATTTATGAACAGTACCCATTCCCTTAATGTCTACAATATTACCCTTCTTGTAGGTTTGCATGTATGTGGCCAAAGGAACAACTTCATGTTTTCTAAAAGGCTAGAGAACATGTACTGGGTGACTCCTCTTTCCCTTTGTGTTTTGCCATTTTGGCGAATCATTGGAAGATGGCTGCTCTGGCAGAAAGAACAGTGCTACTTTTAAAAAAGCCCTCAAAATGATTTTTGAAATTTATTGTATGTGTATATACACGTGTGTGTGTGTATGTGTGTGTGTGTGTGTGGCCAGTGCACATGTGCATGCATGGAAGCCAGAGGTCAATAGCCGGTATTTAAATTCTTCTTTGATTTTTTTTTTTTTTTTTTTAATTTTTTTGCTTTTTGAGACAGGGTCTCCCTGTAGCCCCAGCTGGCCTGGAACTATTTTATTTATAAATATTTTATTAGTTTATTTATAAATAAATATTTATTAGTTTTGGTTTATGTGAGTGTATTGCCTGCATGTGTGTAAGTGCACCTGTGTCGTGCAGTGCCCGCAGAGGTCAGAAGAAGGCGCCAGATTCCCCCAGAACTGGAGTTACAGATAGTTGTTAGCCACCATATGGGTGCTGGGAATCAAATCTGGGTCCTCTGCAGGAGCAGTCAGTGCTCTTAATCACTGAGCCATCTCTCCAGCCCCTCTTTATTTTTTTAACTTTATTTATTTATTTTTTTTGGAGACAGGGTCTTCCTGTAGCTCCAGCTGTCCTGGAACTCACTGTGTAGTCTAGGCTGGCCTTGAACTCACAGAGATCCACCTGCCTCTGCCTCCCAAGGGCTGGGACTACAGGCATGCGCCACCACGCCTGGCTGATTTATATTTTGAGACGAGCTCTCTCATTGAACTGGGAGGTCACATTTCTGGATAGACTGACTGGCCAGTGAGCCCTAGGGATTCCTGTCTCTGCTTTCCTAATTCTGGAATTCCAGGCATGAGTGCCCAGTTTTTGATGTGGGTATTTTTTGATCAAACTCAGGTCCTCATGCTTGTGCAGCAGACACTTTGCTGACTGAGCCCTCTCCCCAGCCTGTTTCATTTTGAGACATGGCCCTTCCTATGTTGCTCATACTGGTCTGGCCTCAGCCTCCTTAGTACTGTTTTCAGGTGTTTCAAGTGATTAAACATTCAACTGTTGGCAATACTACCTAAATAAGGGGAATTTGCCTTGCATGGACGGAGAAGGGAGAAGTAGTTTCTCCTCCTTGAAGCTCATGCAGCTTCATCAAGAAGTACAGGTGACTCCTACTTTAGGGTAGTGGGCCTCTCCGTGGTACATGACAGGAGCTTCCTCCTGGTCAGGCAGACTGTGACTGTAGGCAGTTGTATTGTGTGAGAATACATTGAAAGACCTGTGACTTAGGGTGCATTGAGGCACATGGTGCCAGAGAGTCATACTCAGACCTTATTTAGCTCTTGATTGATGCTGGTGATGATGGTCACATGTCTCACTTACTTCTAGTTAAGAGATGATGGCGGTAGCAGCCACATGAGCAGGTGGTTAGTTGATTCTTGTTGAAATTGAGTTCCAGTGTGTCTGTTTTGGAGACAGTTCCACTGGGTTGGCCAGTTCTTTTACCTGGAGCAATACAACATGTCCTCCCTCGTTGGTTGTTCTTGAGTCTATGGCCATACGTCCTGCTGTCTCCTTGGCACATCAGGACTGCCATCAGTCTGTTCTGTTTGTCGTTCCAGGACCTTTATGTGCTTCGTTGTCAATCTCCTAAATAATGCGTGAGGAATTGTGTAGTAGTAGCAGTAGCGTGGTGCTCTCCTGATCCTTGCAGGCATTCATGGAAGTCTGGTCTTGTGTATGCAGTAATATATTTCTATCAAAATAGGCCATGATGAGGAGCCTTGAGTAAAGTGCTATGTAGACTTGCAGAAGAACAGGGGAATGGGTTTGGCTGAGTGCTGGTGATGTACTACTGTAGGATGGTCGAGGCTCTGATGAAGAGACTTTTGAGCAGAGACACGAACCAGGGAACTACTATTAAGAAATCGACAGGCCTCTGTGCTTCTTAGCCTTTTGTCTAAGACCAATATAAAGGATAACAGGCCTGGAATGTTCCCCACTTTGTCTTTCATCGTTTCATCCCTCTCTGTTTATTTTCCTGTGCAGTCAGGGGGGAGCTTGTTAAGATCCTTCAAAACACCCAAGCTTTGGACATTATTCCAAATACCAGACAGAAATAGTGACCTGGACTTTGTGTTCTTGGGAGCTCACTATTTGAATTTTGCAGTCCTTTGAGTCATATATATACACACACTATATATGCACCTTTATACTAGAGAGAATGTTACTGGTTTTTTGCTTATGAAACAATTTTAAACATTTAAATATTTTTATTAATTTTATTAATTTAAAATTGTTATGTGTATAAGTGTTTTACCTGCATGTATGTAAATGCACCTGTGTTGTGAAATGCCCACAGATGTTAGAAAAGGGCATCAAATCCCTTGAAACTGGAATTACAGACAGTTGTTAGCCACCATATAGGTGCTGGGAACCAAGCCTGAGCCATCTCTCCACCCCCTTGAAGATATTTTCAAGCAACATCTGTCTGTCACCCCATTGCCCTATTCCTAGTTTTTTAAAGGCGATGTTACCTTCTTCACATATCTAATCATACATAAATATGTTCCCTCATCTCTTCCTCCCCTGGTTTTTATTCAGTCTGTTTGTACTGGCTTATAAGGTGCTTTGATTTAATTGGCTCTGTGGACAGAAGGATACATTTGTAGATATATCTTCTTTGGAAGAATTAATAAAACCCAGACGTGGAAGGGAATCATGCTTTCAATGCTACTGCTATGGTTTGTGTCTATGACAGGCACTGGCTTTAGCGCTTGTGCTGGATAGCTTTAGTGTCAGCTTGACACACCTGGGTTGAGGGAGCCTCAGTTGGGGAATTGCTTCTATTGGACTGGCCTGTGGCCATGTCTGAGGGGGATCTTCTTGATGAGTGATGTGGGAGGGCCCAGCCCACTGTGGGTAGTGCCAT
>NW_008329127.1:262644-340710 GCF_000622305.1 Nannospalax galili | reverse complement strand
GGAGCAAGTCAGTAAGCAGCATTCCTCCATGTCCTGTGCTCCAGCTCCTGCCTCCAGGTTCCTGCCCTGAGTTCCTACCTTGAGCTCCCAGATGAACTGTGACATGGGAGATGTAAGCTAAATAAACCCTTTCCTCCCCAGGTTGGTAGTGGTCAGAGTATTTTGTCACAGCAATGAAGAACAAACTAAAACAGCGCTCTTCTGGGCAGTAGGCAGTACTGTGAAGAACAGCTTCATCAAGAAACACTGGAAGTTCCACATTCTGCTTTTCATTTTGTTTCCTTTCATGCTGTGTCTTAACCAGGGAGCAAACCTCAGCCTTGTACTTGCTAGTCAAGCACTGTTCCACTGAGCTGTATCCTCATCCCATATTATGGTTTTCCATGCAACAGTCTTTTTGCCTCCCCTCAACCCCAGGAGCCCTGTTCTCTCCCTACTCCCCTATCCCATGTGACTCTGAACTGCTCTCAGACTAAATAGTATTTGTGTGTTAATTTTTTTTTTTTTTCTCTCTGATAATGAAGTGGGAGATGATGTTTCTTTGGGAAAATGCCAGGCAGCTGATGGAGGCATCAGAGTAGGGGCTTGATGTTGTGAGTACTACCAAAGGTCAGGGAGATTCCCCTTACCTGTGAGATAAATGCTTGTGGGATGGCTGCAGTCCTACCTCCCCTATGAGTGTGTTGGGCAGCATTCTCCTCCATAAGGGTAAACCTATCTCTTCTATTCCAGCATCTTTGAGTACAGTCAGGTTCTCAGTACTCTCCACACCCTCCTTTCCTTCTAAGACAATTTTCAACAGTCTCCTGTCCTTGAATCATATAGTTACTTATGACTGCCTACTCCAAGGATTTGACTCTTTGTGTCCCTCAAGCTCTTTAGTTGGATGAGGCCAGCAGAGCAAAGCCAACACCTTTGAAATCTCAGTCTGCACTGCCTGAGGAACAGTTCCCTCTGGACTCAGTTCCTGTGTTCATCTGGGTCTCACAAACGCTTCCTCACTTGGGAGCAGAGCTTGGCTTGCTTTCTCGAAGCTGTAATTTATTTTGCTGCCACATTTTATTCTGAGATTGCCTCATTTCTCATGTTTCTGGAGTAGTCATATGAAGCACAAGGTGTGTTCATTTGAACAGGGGTGGGGCAGAGACTGGAGCGTCATACTGTGTCCCACTCTGCCACCTATGTTGTCTCTGTTTACTTGTTTGTTGGTTATTATGGCTTCAGCAGCTTCTTGTGTACTGCATTCATTGTTGCTGACTTTCTTAAAAAGCAGGAAGCACTTAACATCCTGTTCACACTCAGGCTGCACTTCCATAAAAATGTCAAAAGACTCTGAATTGTGTCCATTTAGTACACATGAAATCACCAACAAAAAGACCAAAGTTTACCAGGCATGGTGGTACAGGCCTTTAATCCCAGCCCTCCCTTTGGGAGGCAGAGGCAGGCCTGAGACCAGCCTGGTCCACAGAGTGACTTCCAGGCTGGGACTAAGGAGACCCCGTCCAAAAAAAGAACAAGTTTTCCGAATTCGAATCCATATTTCTTTTGCTTTAAAATAGGAAGCTGGTCGTGGGGTAGAGAGTTTTGTTAGAAAAGCTAGATAGCTCCATCTGACGGCTGCACCTCCCAGAGCATCCAGTGTGTCGGTAGCCTTTTGGATGAGGCACTTTGTAGACTCTAATGGTTTCTAGTGTGTGATTCTATCGGGTGCCATTGTGTTCGGTGTGAACAAGGAGAGGGAGCCACCTGACGCTTAAAGCAGTTCACCACATTGCTTGGTCTTTGGAATATTGCAGTAAAAATTTTTAAATTTTATGTGTATGAGTGTTTTGCCTGCATGTGTGTAAGTGCACCACATGCATGCAAACCACAAGGGTCAGAAGAAGGTGCCAGGTCTCCTGTAACTGGTGTTAGGGACAGTTGTTAGCTACCGTATTGATGCTGGAAATCGAATCCTGGGTCTTCTGGAAGAGCAGCAGGTGCTCTTAACCACCGAGCCCATGTGTCCATCTCCTGCAATAATTTATCTATGTCAATTCTATTGCTAAAAAGCTATGAGTATAATTTTTCTTCGAAAGTTTAAAGGGGCAAAAATTAAAAACAAAATGTCTCAAACTCAGTTTGAGCAGCTCTCTTAAGATCTTTCCGTCCTTGTAGACTCTTTCTCTACACATATTATCTGTGCACTAAATTATGGCACATATGTATTTAATATCTGTTTATAAAACATAGCCCTGGAGCCAAATTTACTGCACCACGAGCAAACTGTAGTTTTATGAGAGGCACCAAACCTTGACTAGAGTTGGCTTGAAAGGCCATCTTTTCTGTCCTTCTATGTCACGATTTTATTGCTGTGCATAGGTCTATATTCTCTAGTCTCTGCTTAATTTAGTTTTAATTTTCTTCTTGCTTTTGCAGGCCCAGGCTGCAAGCACAAAGGAAGTTTGCTCAATCTCAGCCGAATAGTCCCAGCACAACTCCAGTGAAGATAGTGGAGCCTTTGCTACCCCCGCCAGCTACTCAAATTTCTGACCTCTCTAAAAGGAAGCCCAAGACAGAAGACTTTCTCACCTTTCTCTGCCTTCGAGGTAAGCCTGCAATGCCAGTTTGTATGGCAAGAAGCTGCCCACTTCAAAGAAAAGAGAATAAAGGGTGCACAGGGATGGATGGTGGCTTCACTTTGTGTTGGTTCCTTGCCACATTTGAAGGCAATTTTTGTTTAAGATTTATTTTTTAAGGTCTGTGTGTGTGTGTGTGTGTGTGTACCACTTGTGTGCAGGTACCCATGGAAGCCAGAGGAAGGTGTCAAATCCCCTGGAGTTAGAGTTACAGGCAGTTGTGAACCACCCAGTTTGGGTGCTGGGAACTGAATGTGGGTCCCCTGAAAGAGCAGTAGGCACTGAGATGGTGGCGCCATCTCTCTAGCCCCTTAAGAGCAATTTTAAGTGAGAAGCAGTACAAAAGGATTTTCTTTGAAGGTGTTTGAAACAATATCCTTTGAGCCTTCATATTTCTTCTGTTCTTATTTGGTTTCTGTATCCTCATCAGTGAACAGATTACATAATCAGTAGCTTTACTTGTATAATTTTGTTTTTTTCTCATTTACCGCTTCAATATTCCCTATTGCTATACATATATTATTGATTTTAGTTTGATTTGGTAATTGTGTGTGTGAAAGAATTGTGGGTGGGTACGAATCTTTTCCTTGTGTTGCCTAAGGCCTATCATCAGTAAGCTATGCTTCCTGGGGTCTCTCTGTTGTCCTCTCTAACCTATGCTACATTATGAAAAATAGATGTAACTAGAATACAATGAACAGGGAACATGTTAGTCCACACATGTGAACAGGACTTAACCATAGAGTGCATGGTAAGGATAAAGTTTTACACAAAGTTTGAGTTTCTGAAGAAGGATAATTTGGATTTAAACAGAGATGAGGAGAAAACATTGTCAGGAAGATTGGGGAGCCTCTTGAGGACATTCAGGCCATGAGTGGTGGCCAGAGTAAGATAGCCACTAAGTCGAGAGTTCCCTCAGTGAGCTTAGTTAAGAAGAGAGTGGGCAGGACAAGTCTGCTTTTGCACATTTGTAGAAAGACTCAGTTTCAGGTTACTTCTGAAATGTGTAACAGAATGATTTGGAGCACTCATTGTCCACTTGGTGTTCTGTCGCTTCTTAGGGCATTGTTATTTCCTTTATAGGGGCATTGCCCCCTGCCTTTCTGAAGCAGGAAGCTTGCTCCACTTGGGCACCCCATTGCTGTTTTCATAGTCCCCATATGACATGCTTGCTAGGGCTTCTTCATGTCCCAAGTTGAGATCAGGAGGACACCATGTGGACCATGGTTTGCCTCACTTTGTTGTGACACCCTACATGGTCACCTCATATACTTCCTGTCCCTCTCTCTCTGCATCCTCACTTGATATCTGGGGGTAGAATTGTTAAGGAAGAGAGAATGGTTTACAGTTGACATTATAAATGTGCCGACCATTGTATTTTCTTTAAAAACTGTTTTGCAGTTAGGGAGCACATGGATTTCAATGAAAGGCAAATTTCCACCAGTTCATCTTTTAGCTTTTGCAAAGCTCCTTGGTGAAAGATTCCTAGGCTCCTAAGTTGTGAATGCAGAGATGGGAAGGAAGTGGTGAGAACAGGCAGTGACAGACAATGGCAATGGCCCTGAGAGAAAAGAAATGCCCAGCAGGCTGACCTGAAGACTGGGAGGGGGTTAAGAGTAGAAATGGGATGAGGTGCTTCAGAAAAGGAATATGAAGAAAAGAATCTGCAAAGTGTCCCCAGTACCATCATCAGCAAGAGGTTAGTTCATCGACTGTTATGACAAGACTCTGTTTTGTGACTTTGATTGTGTGACTTCTTAAAGCACCTGAAGCTAGTTTTTCTTTTCTTTTTTAAAAATTTATTTATTTATTATTTTTTTATTTTTGAGTGTATGAGTGTATTGCCTGCATGTATGTAAGTGCACCTGTGTCATGCAATGCCCATGAGGACAAAAGAGGCCATCGGATCCCCTGGAACTGGAGTTATGGACAGTTGTTAGCTGCCATGTGGGTGCTGGGATTCAAACCCCGGTCTTCTGCAAGAAGAACCAGTGTTCTTAACCGCTGAGCCATCTCTCCAGCCCCCTGATGCTAGTTTTTCAAAAAAAGGTACTCATGCCTTAATTATGTTGGTTACTTCCCATTACAAAAAAGAGGGTTTTTTTTTGTTGTTGTTGTTGTTGTTGTTGTTGTTGTTGTTGTTTTTGAGATAGAGTCTTGCTGTGTAGCTCTGGAAGACCAGGAACTCATGATATAACCCAGGCTTGCCTCAAATTCTCAGCAGTTTTCCTTTCTCAACTTCCTGAGTTCTGGACTTACAGGAATGCTCTCCCACACTCAGCTAAAAAGGTTATTTTGATGTCACGTGTACTTTGCTTCCCTGCAGTAGTGGTTTGTACTTAGAAAAGATACTCTTGTTCTTTTTTAAAAAAATATTTTAGTATTTTTATTATGTGTATGTATGCATGTATTGCCTACATGTATGTAAGTGCACTTGTGTCCTGCAATGCCTGAGGAAGTCAGAAGAGGGCATCAAACCCCCTGGGACTAGAGTTACAGATAGGTGTTAGCTGCCATGTGGGAGCTAGGAATTGAACCCAGGTCCTCTGCAAGAACTGCCAGTGCTCTTAACCACTGAGCCATCTCTCCAGCCTGATAATCTTATTCTTTAAGATGACAGAAAATTGTTTTGTGGGTTATGGAGTGTAGTCATGTGAGTCTTCACTGTGAACAGGTTACATAACTTTTTTATTAGTATTAATTTTTTGTCTTTTTGAGACAGGGTCTCCCTTTAGCCCCAGCTGTGTTAGAACTCACTATGTAGACTAGGCTGGCCTTGACTTCACAGAGATCCACCTGCCTTTTCCTCCTGCGTGCTAGGACTAAAGGCATGAGCCACCACGCTGGGTTATAACTTGTTTAGGTGGTATAGATGGGTAAGTAGAATCAGGGACTGTCTTGGTGCCACGAAGTAGAAGAGAACCTGTGTGCCTGCATGTGCATTAAAACAAAACAAAACAAAAAACCCGAAACACCTGTTTCCTGTGTTCTGAGACATTGGGTGAGGTGCAAAATATTAGTGGTACCTGGATAAAATCTTACCAAGCACCCAACTTTGAGGTTTCAAAATTTAAGCATAAGAGAACCACCTTCTCATAGGTAAATTCACCTTTGCAACAAAAATCTAAATTAAGTGAAACTTGGGATATGTGGAATGATCTCCTTCATTTATGAGCTAGGCAACAAAATGTGTGGGTGTTAGGTCTGAGGTATTAAGTAAGAGTCACCCTAGCTTTTTCAGTCTTTTGTTAGATTCAGTTTGTTAGACCCAACTGCAGAAGTCTCAGGATGCATGAGATGGTACCCTCGTGGTCTTGGATCCTGGATGGGCAGAATCATGTATCTTAACATGTAATTGCTTTAGCTGTTGAAAATTTGTGTGTTGAAGTGTATAGGAGTATGTATATGACCCGTGTAATGCGCTTCTTTAATAATAGTTTTCTTTGAATTTTAAATTAAATTGTTAAAACTTTCTAATGTTCCATGAAAGTGTTTCTCGTTCTCCTTGGCAGTATCAACACAAAACATAACTAGGCAGAAGATTAAACTCAAAATGTTTTCCATTTCTGGGGCTGGAGTGATGGCTCAGTGGTTTAGAGCACTGGTTATTCTTGCAGAAGACCTGGGGTCGAATCCCAGCACCCACATGCTGGCTAATACCTGTCAGTAACTCCATTTCCAGGGGATCTGGCGCTCTCTTCTGTTCTCCGAGGACATTGCACAACATGCATGCAGGCGTAACATAAGACTCACACACGTAAAAATAAAAATAAATAAATACAATTTTTAAATGTTTCCATTTCATTTCTAGAGCCCTCCACTGTTGAGTGCCTCCTATGACTCTCTACTAAGCAAACCTTCTATGTGCACATACAGTATTTAAACGCTGTCCGAAACAGTGTTGTATTTTTGCAATATCATGTAAATGCTGTCATATTTTAAGAGCTTGATGGTGTGGACTGTTTGTGGACACTCAGAATTTATCTAATTCCTAATTTATATGGCAGTATATTTCTGATATCAGTGGCTGACACACTCTGTCAGTGAAATCTGAAGCATTTTCAGGCAAAGTTGGCAGCTGGGATCCCATTAGCATCCTTAGACCTACACTCTGATTCCATGTCTTCTTTTTTCATACTAGTTTTGATCCAGATAGAACTTAGGAGCCCTGATCCTTGTATTGAACCTGAAGAATGTCATCAGTCTGTCACCCTTGGGTGACAGTAGTGGGAGAGACATTGGTCTTTTCTTTTTCAGATTTTATTTTTAATTGTGTATCTCTGTGTTGGGGTGTGCAAATGTGCGTGTAGGTGCCATTGGAGACCAGAAGAAGGTGTTGGGTCCCCTAGAGCTAGAGTTACAGATAGTTGATATAGGTACTACGGACTGAACTTGGATTCTCTGGGAAAGCAGAAAGCGCTCTTAACCACTTAGCCATCTCTTCAGCCACTGACATCAGTCTTAATAAACTCATTATATATAAGAAAGAAAGTCTGGTGCAGGAATAATTAAGGAATCGAAGACATGAATGGGATGCTATGACCAAGACTGCATTTCTCCAGGCCTCAGGTATCAACTCTGATAGTCTCATTGGTGGTGTGGGATATGGAGGAGAGTAAGCGATAGGTGACAAATGGGGTGTTTTCTTCTCTGTTGTCCATCGATATGTCAATCCCCAAGACCATGCCTTCTCCCCAAGACCCTCTTCAATACCAGGAACAAAAACTTCTGACTAGGGACACTGTAAATACTGGGATTGCTGTAACTATTCCTGCGGGGTTATAAAGCTTTAGAGATTTTTTAAATTTCTGTCTCAAGACATCCAGAGACTAATCCAAGTTATCAGGGTCGGTTCCTTTCCTATTTAATGCCATGCCCTAGAATTTCTAAAGGAAAGCTGGGTGGAATGAACATTGGAGCAGGGCCTGAAGTGTTTGCCTGCTATGCATTTATCTTTAAATAGCTGCTTTGAAGAAGCCCACATGTCTCTTGCCAGAGGCATAATTAGTATCTTCCAGGGTATACACGGGGAGGAGAGCTTGTATGCGTGCCGTGTGTAGTGACTCGTACCATCGCTGTATTTCCTGTCACCAGTTTCATTATTCTTAATGAGTTCTGTCTTCCTCTCTTTGTTCTGACTATAATTATTAAGAGATTTAAAAGAGTTTAATGCAGCAGAGCAATGGCAGGTTAAATGATTCTCTTATTTACATTTTTCTCTTTATAGGGCACTGCAAATGAGGGGGATTCCCAAAGGGGAATCATGAAACATACAGTAAGACAGTTCATTCTTAGGATGGGGGCTGTCTCAATGCAGCTTCATTCTCTGCCCAATGAAGAGCCTTTGGGAGTGTGGGAGGGGGATTCCTAGTACATACCCTCGCTGCCAGCCATTTGAAGCCATGCTGTCTTGTTTGGGGAATGACTGCCTTCTCCCCCCGTCCCCCCCTTACAGAATCTTCCATAATCTGCTACCATTCAATTGCTAATTAATTCAGCCAATTTTATTGAACCCTTTTTGTGGCTAGACACTTAGAAAACAGATTACACACAATAAATCAGAATGAAATGGTAGGTAAAATAGACTATAGTTTAAAGATATGTAAGATGCCAGGGTAGGGGTGTGCTGCATGCCGCCAGGAAGGGAACACTGCTGTAGGCAGGCTAGAGAGACTGCAAAAAGAGGAAGGGGGCATTTGAGCTGGTTCAGTGTGTTAGAAACCTTTGTTGGATGGTTCCAGAGCTGGGAAGGAATTCTGCAGAAAATTATGCCAAGGCATGGGTTGTAGGATGGATTGGGTTAGTTACTTGGAAATTCTGAGGTTAAAACAAGGAAGTTAGGTTGTGGGGTAGGTCTTAGTTCTAAGCCTTGGGTGAGATAATGGCCTTCCACCGAAGTTCTCTTCTTCTGTGAGTTGACTGACTATGCCTGGCAGGTTAGGAAGCGGCTACTGGTAGAGCTTTGGAGCATCATTGAGGCTGTGGGGGATAAGGTTAGTTTGGGGCTCAGGCAGAAGACTGACCTTGGATTGATGGTGTGTTTTCCTTTCAGTCTGTTTGCTCATTCATAGAGTGGGTATATTCTGCTCTCTGTACTCTGTATAGTCTGCTAGTAGGTTAGACTAAGCTAAGAGGGCATGATACGGGTTCCAGTGAATGCCTAAGAGTACATTTGTTATTTCACATTGAGTATACGTATAGCTGGTAGAGATGTTGGAGGATTAGTTCGAGATCTGGTTAGAATCTTTCTTCTGTCTTTCTCTCTCTCTCTGTCTTTCTCTCTGTCTCTCTCTCTGTCTCTCTCTGTCTCTCTCTTTCTCTCTGTCTTTGTGTCTGTCTCTGTCTCTCTCTGTCTCTCTCTTTCTCTCTGTCTTTGTGTCTGTCTGTCTCTGTCTCTGTCTGTCTGTCTCTCTCTCTCTCTCTCTCTCTCTCTCTCTCTCTCTCTCTCTCTTCCAAAGAAAGGATCTTCACTGTGTAGCTCTGACTGGCCTGGAGCTCACTGTGTAGTCCAGACTAGCCTCAAACTCACAAGGATTCCCTGCCTCTGCTTCCCAAGTACTGGGATTAAAGGCATGCATCACTGTGCCCAGCCCTAAGTAGAACATCTTAAAAGGACCCCTGGATACTCACTCTATGGTGGTAATGGAAGAGAAAACTGACTAATGGAGTTTTCCCTGCAGATGGTGCCTGACCTTTTCTAGAAGGAGCACATATTTTGTTATATCACTGGCCTTGGGTATCGAGGAGAATTGTAAGTATAGCAAGTACAAACGTTTGGGATGATTTGGAGATCACAGAATGAAAGGGGATTAATTTGCTAGAAAGAAATTAAATCTCCCACTTGCAAGAAACACCAGTGAACTTTCTTGAACAGAAAAAGAGAGGGGAGGAAGATATGCTGTGGCAGTGGTACCCAGGGCTTTTGAGGTCCATGAGATGTTTAATCTAAATTTCTGAGCATGGAACTGTGAAAGTGAGCTGAAACCTGCCTGACAGTTTCTGTGGCTACCCTGCCCTCTACTCTCCCCAAATCACATTAGCCTGACACTTCTATGTTCTGTATCCCCTAGCATCTCAATTCTGCTGAGGAAGTAATTTGTTTGCTAGGATAGTAATGAAGAAATCTGAAACCTTGGAATTCTTGATCTGAGAAAGATGGATCCCTTATAATTAATTGCCTTGTGACCTTGGAGCTGAGGGTTGGCCTGGCTTCACACCAGCTGGCCTCATGACCATGTCTTCCCTGCAGGAAGAGAAAATAGACTCCTTCTCCCTGCCAGGCTGCTGGCTCAGGTTCAGGGGTACTTTCCAGAATTCTCTCTGCTTTTCTCCTCAGTGTCTAGGGAAGCGCTTAGTATTTCTTGTGCCTTTTGAAATCCATTGAGAGACAAAGGATGTGGGATGGGGTGGAGCTCTCTTAAATCCTGACATTGCTCCTGTGTTGTCCAGTACCTTGCTGGCTGTGTGGATTTCATCCTATGTGTTGCTTTCAAGTCCCTGCTGCCTGTGCCCTGCAGGAAACCTGTGTCTAGTGTATCTGTGGGAATCTGAAAAAGCTTTGCTTAGCTCATAAGGTCATATATAGACTTCAGTGTCTGGAGCATCTGGCATTTAGTAAATTTAGCTTTCTAACTTGTTTATACTTCTCAGCTTGAGGTAAAAGGCTAGAAGTTGTACAGGTGTGATTTGTGAATTCAGGTAACATTGAGTGAGCCACAGACCTCGTGGGGTTTGACAGGATGCATATGCATATATATTTGAAGTTCCCTGTGTAGAGGCTACTGGGCAAAGGCTACAAAGTGCTAGGCCAGCCTGCCTGATGTTGGGGGTTCAATGGGGAGAGAAGAGTGGTGCCCCCACATGTTCAGTCAGTGCCTTGGCTTCATTCCTAGGTGCGGATGCAATTTAGGGCAGTGCCCCAGATGGATCTCCCACCCAGGAAGTCATTGCCTCACCTGCTGTTTATCTCCAGTGACTTTTCATAGCTGCAAGTGTCACAACTCTCTTCTACTTTCTCCTTCCTTCCATCCCTCCATCCCTCCTTCCTTTCCTCTTTCCTCTTTTTCATTTTTATTTGGTGGTGGTGGTGGTGGTATATATGCAGTGTTGTACCATATAGCTCTGGCTGGCATGGAACTCACAGTATAGACCAGGTTGGCCTCCGGAATGCTGGAGTTCAGAGTGTGCATCTGGCTACTTTTAGCTTCTTTTTTTAAAAAAAATATTTTAACTTATTTTTATTTTATGTGTATGAGTGTATTGCCTGTATATGTGTAAGTGCACCTGTGTTGTGCAGTGCCTGAGGAGGTCAGAAGAGGGCATTGGATCCCCTGGAACTGGAGTTACTGGTGTTTGTTAGCCACCATGTGGGTGCTGGGAATATTACCTAAGTCCTCTGCAAGAGCAGCCAGTGCTCTTAACCGCCAAGCACCACCCCCATCCCTTTTTTTTTTGGTCTTTTTGAGACAGGGTTTCCCTGCAGCCCTGGCTGACCCGGAACTCACTATGTAGACCAAGCTGGCTTTGATCTCACAGTTTTCTCTCTGCCTCTGCCTCCTTAGTGCTGGGACTAAAGGCGTGGGCCACCACGCCCAGCCCTACTTTTACTTTTTCTAACCATGGAGTTCATTTTTTATTTCTACATGCTACCCTAGCACCTGGCCTGCTTACCTTTCTGTTTGGGAAAGAAGATAGAAAATTCATTGCCTATGGCCTCACCTATATAAGATATGATAGGTTTTTGTTTTTATTTTTTCAAAATCACATTTATTTATTGAGGGGAGGCAGTTCATGTTTAAATGTCAGAGTACAACTGGCAAGAATCACTTCTGCAGTGAGGGTTCTAGGGTTCGAATTCAGGACATTGGGCTTTGCAGCAAGTGTCTTTACTCACTGAGCCATTTATATTGGCCCAAGTGACAGATTATATAGCTGTGAGTTGTTTTTGAAGCCTACTGATTACTATGATACTAGGATTAACCTAATAATGCAATTTGTTGTGAACTGCTTAGAGTGTTTCTGCATATAATGCCTTACATCTTTGTGGTCATAAGACCAGCTTTGGATAAAGGCACTATTCCTACTGCATAGGTGCTAGAGCCAGGGCTTTATCCTAGAGAGAGTTAGATGCCATGGAGACTGTTTCTATGGTTGGCATCTCTTCTTATTTGGTTATGATTGGCAGGCAAGGCAGCTCCTTCCTCATTAAGAGGTGGGGCTTCTTTTGTGTAAGGCCTTTACCTCAGGCTCTGCTACACATAGGCTTGCTGGTGCATGATGTGACTTGATGAAAACCTTTTAATATTAACATAATTTAAATTACCGGTGTTTTTTCTTTAGAAATGCTAGCAATTCTGTATTGCTACAATGGAGAGAAATCGTTTAAAAAATGAACTTGAATTGCTTTAAAGAAAACAGTAGCACATGGAAGATCTTGGTACAGCATGGTATGCATGCAGATGGGTGACCCCTGGGAAATACTGTCAAGAAGTCCATTTTTGGAGATTGTAAAGTCTGACCTGGAAGGGGACAAGGGATTGATCGCCTTATGGCAGCGGTCCCATATTTTTTTATGAGGAGCTACGTCTTTATGTGTGTGAATGAATGTGAAATGAAAGCGTGTGTGGAACAGTGCCCGACACACACCTCATTGGATTAATAGAGTAAATATTGCAATTACTGCTGCTTCTCCAGTTTCATAGTAGAATGGAGCTTTCTCCTTCCTCCAGCTCAGGAAATCAGTAGGTAACTATTCCTCAGTCTCTGCTACTTCCTTTTGAAGTTTTGCTATTTTAATGTGACACGATGTTAAGGACCGATGACTTTATTCTGTTTGTATATCCCAAAATTGAACCTGAGAAATGCAAACTCAGTTCCTCCCCTCCTCCATGTTAACTGGGTCCAGTGCCAGTCTGCCCTTTCTAGCTGAATGGCTTTGTACAGGAGGGACTCCACTTTAGGTTCTTTCCAAAACAGAGCAGAACTAGGTTTGGCTTATTACTAAGATTAAGAATTGGTTAAAGGAAAGAAGGCAACGGAAGGAAGGCACATCTGTGTATGTAATTCATGGAGAAGAATCCCACTTTATAGAAACTAAAGCACAAATTAGAGAATGCAAACTTTTGGATTAAGACAATTTCTGTTGTGGTTGTATCATACCACAGCTTGATTTTTGTCCAGATGAAAACATTTGGTTTGTACTTCAGTAAATATTGTGGAGACGTTGCCAGCTAATTTTGAAAAGTAATGAAATGCGGCTTTGGCAGAGCACAGATGCATTCCGTACTCCTGACTCCTCTTATCTGATCCAAAGCTCATTTTTTTTTAATACATTTGCTAATGTACTTTTGAATCATTGGGAGAGAAAATTGTGCCTATAATTTTAATAGAAGACTATTTATAGTCATCAAGTATGAACTGCCCACCCAAACCAAAACAGCAGCAACAAACCCCGCAATACTGTTACTCCTCCGTTTCATTGATTACTTCTTTAAAACAAGTGTTTGTGAAGGAGAGAGATGACATAATTCTGCGTGATTAGTTTGCACCTCTTGATAACTGATGTCATGAGGGTGACTTGTGTCTTAACATGGAGAGGCCACCCTGAAAATGGAAAAAGATGATTCAGATAGATTCATTGTGCCCTAAATCCATCTTGCTCCCACTGACATTACTGTGGCTTTGCAGCAGGTTAGGAAAGAATTAGGTCTTGTTCTCAAAGTGTTCCTGGTTCTGAACCACCTTTGTCTCAGATCTCTTTTTTTAGTATCCATTCTCTTTTTTCTTGAATGCTGGACTTTTCAGAGGACTGTCCCATCTAACATTTGGAGAAGTGAGGTTTCCTTAATAATCTGGATATGAAATTGACCTCAAAGAGCCAGGAGCTATACATTACAAAGTTGTGCAATGAACAATTTTATTTATTTACTTATTATTTTATTTTATTTTATTAATTTTTGGCCTTTTTGAGACAGGGTCTCCCTGTAGCTCCAGCTAGCTTGGAACTGGCCTGGAACTCACAGAGATCTGCTTACCTCTGCCTCCCGAGTGCTGGGACTAAAGGTGTATACCATCACACCCTGAGTATTGATCAAATTTTAAATACATTTTATTGACTTCTAAATTTTATGTCTCTTTGTTGACTTAGGAGTGATACAGTTCTAGAATACACCTACTTACCTTTTATATATTGAAGAATAGGAGATGATTCACCTCAGCAACAAATAATGTAGACACTTTATGCTTTGAGGGTTTGAACTCCATTTTCCTTCCTGTTCTTTTGTTTCTAGCAGATTCCTTCTCTGCCCTTTCAATAATCAGCTGGTACCTAGGTGAGAAAGAAATAACATGCTTTTCTCTAAGAAGGTGCTTTTTAGCTCTGCTTGAATATTTTAGATTGCTATTTAGCTATTTTCTAGGTATTACCCTATCCAGTTTTTTTGTTCTGTTTTTATTTTTTGGGGTGTGTGTGTGGCTTAATGTTTATGTATTTAGGTATGTATATGTGGTGTGTGTGTGTGTGTGTGTGTGTGTGTGTGTGTGTGTGTGTGTGTGTTTGAGGCAGGGCCTCCCTGTAGCCCCATCTAGCCTAGAACTCACTATGTAGACCAGCTGACCTTGAAGTCACAGAGATCCGCCTGCTTCTGCCTCCCTAGTGCTGGGATTAAAGGCAAGTGCCATGTGCCTGACCCTATCCAGTTATTGAACCTCAGTTCTTTTACTTTGGCTCTCCTCTTCCAGAAATCTGTCTGTTCTCCCTATGGATGGAGAACCCGCTCTTGCACCTTATTGTGTGCTGATGTTGTACCTTTAGATCTAGACCAGCATGCTAGGCATTGAGATAAAACCAGAATCATGATTTAGGTAGAAGATAGATTATTTTTGCCCCCAGAGTATGCACATGAAAAGAAATCATGTCTTTTGGTATCACTGGTTTGTTATATATATTGCTAGAAGATTTTGGTTTGAGAACATGATGCCCAGAAGTTCCTCTCTTGCCTGGCCTTCTCTTTCCTGTATTGCAGTTTTCTTTTCTTAGCTTAAGTTTTACCAGAGCCTCAATGCAAGTGCACGTTAATTCCCTGCTTGTGTCCATCCCATTCCCACATTTGTTCCATGTGCAGACCATTTCTTATTGTCCTATTCCCATGTTATTCTCAAATGACCTCCATTGCAGAACTTACTGCTTTCTCTTCTGAGGGGAGGGTGATAAGGTCTGGAGGCTCTCTGGCTGTCTCCCTGAATTCTTGAGGACCCCCGCCCCCTTCCTGATAATGCTCCCTCCATACTGAAAATGGGAGGTAGCTGTAGGAGGCACCTCAGAATCTCCACACGGACCTGCTGTTGTTATGTATGTGCTATATGCCATCTATTAAATGACTTATCAAAGTACTCATATTATCTGCTTGGTCTGCTGCTTGGTGGCATTTTGGAAGGTTCTGGAGACTTTGAGGGGCAAGACCTGACTGGAGGAAGCATGTCACTATGAGAATATCCTTGGGGCTTCTGTCTTGTCCTAGGCCCCTCCCTCCCTGCTTCCTACTACATGAGGTTAAGTAGCCTTTGCCACATTCTTCTGCCACCATGGTACTCTGTCTTAACCATGGGTCCAGAATCAACAGAACCAGGGACTGTGGCCTCAGGCCTAAAACTATAAGCCAGACTGACTGTCTTTCCTTCTTAAGTATTTATGGCAGGTATCTTGTCTCAGCAACAGAAAGTCTAATACAGCATCCATCTCTTTCATTTTACCCTGTAGCCAGGGCACCAAGGTGCAGTAAAGGAAGACTGTTAACTGTTCAGCATGGATATTTTGATCTGGAAGGACTGTAATACCTATTTACTTTATTTGACAAAAGAGGGAAGCTCAAATATCCCAAACTTTGAAGTATGGACATTCTTGCATGTTGGCCTGCAGCGTAATGCAAAATACCTGTGTATGCATGCCTGATGTGTAACAAATAAAGACAGTATGTAATGTGCACTGGAATGAGGTGGTTCTGTAGTAAAATAATTAGCTGTGGAGGCACCCTGTGCACAGGTGGGAATGGTAATTCCTGACTGAAAACCACTTGTTAAGAACTGGGAAGGATAGTGCCCTTAATCAGCATTGTCCTAATAATTACAGGACCATTTACAATGGGGGGAGGGGGGACTCCCGTGGACATGTGGCTATTTTCTTATTTCCTTTAAATTTTTTAAGATTCCTAGTTTCTTGACTATATCTTACTTCTTTTGTATGATAAAATGATTTTCCTGAAGTCAGTGTCAGGTTTAAGAACCTTTCTCTTGTTAAGAACCTGGTTTTGAATAGAATTGATTAACGAGGCAAAAGTAAAACAGGAATAGCTTTTGTCAGATCTCTGCAACTCTACCATCCACAGAGGATCTTTTGCAGCCTGTATCCTTTTAGTATTTTATTGCAAACTAAAATTATTTTTAAAAAATATCTTACTATTTTTATTTTTTACATGTATGAGTGTTATGCCTCCATGTAAGTAAGTACACCTGTGTCGTGCAATGCCTGCGGAGGACAGAAGAGGCTGTCGGATCCCCTGGAACTGAAGTTATGGACAGTTTTTAGTGGCCAAGTGGGTGCTAAGATTCAAACCCAGGTCTTCTGCAAGAAGAACCAGTGTTCTTAACTGCTGAGCCATCTCTCCAGCCCCTGCAAAATAAAATTATTTTTTATTGCTATTCTTCCCAAAGTTATTACCTATAACTTAAATTGGATTCCCTCTCCCTTCACCCCTCAAGAAAATCTGGGTTTCTTGTAGCCTAGGCTAGCTTCAAACTCAGACTCAGATAGCTGAGACTAACCTTGGACTTCTTCCTGATCCTCCTGCCTCTGCCTCCTCGAATTTACAAAGAAATATTTTTATTGACCTCAAATTTTTGCATATTAATTGTTGGTAGGAACAACTGCAAGCAAAGGAAGGGTGAAGAGGGGTGCCTGTTGGCTTTTGAGTACTCCCAAGCTATACAGGAACGTTTCTACACTATTGTAATGACATTTAAGACGTGTACCAGAATTGTGCAAAAGAAGAACTCTAACATTAATCAGTTGTTCTGGTGTTTGGTAATAACTGTCCCAGCAATATTTAATAGAGAGAAACATCTAAGGATATCATCTCTGGAATTTTTGGTAACCTCTGGAACCAAAGAATATACCAATATCTTGATTGTAAAGAAGAACTGTATAGTACTTCTCTGTAATCGGGCCGTCCTCTGGTGTTATAGCTCTGTCTTTAGTAAGAAACGGCAAATTCGAGCAAGGAGAGATTAAGATGTAAAAGGAGTGGGAGGAGTGGGTTCTTCTTTAAGATTGCTTTGTTTTTATAAACCCCATGCCTTTAGTGTTGCACAGTAATTTATTTCAATTACATCAGAGTAACTTGTCAATACTTCAGAGTTTAGGGGAACCTATGCCTGTCATTTACTATTAAGAATATAAGACAATGACCTTATGAAGTCAATATTCAATTTAGAGGGGGGCAGCTTCCTTCTCTCTGTCTTTTCTTTGATTTTTTAAAGTTGTAAGTTCAGTGCATAATGGAGACTAATCTTTTCTTCAGCAGTGTAGGTGTTTTCATTTCACTCATTTTCCTGTGTGGTTCATCCCTTGCTAGCATTTGTGGTTGTTTTTCCATGGGAACATTGCAGATGAGATATTTTAAATTTTAATTTATTATGTTTGGTGAATGGTATCATCCTTCTGCTGGGGAATTTTGCTTGAAATCTGTTAAAAGGATGCAGATGGAGTTGCACTTTCTGGGGAATATTTTAAAAATAAAAGCGGCAGCAAAGATGAATAGTTTTGTTTAAACCTCTCAGTTGATCTACTCCTTTTGGAAGGGATGATGTCAAGGTTGGTGTGTGATTTGCCTGTCTCATCCCAGGTTCTCCTGCGCTGCCCAACAGTATGGTCTATTTTGGAAGCTCTCAGGATGAGGAGGATGTCGAGGAGGAAGATGATGAGACAGAAGACGTCAAAACAGCCACCAACAACGCTTCATCTTCATGCCAGTCAACCCCCAGGAAGGGAAAAACCCACAAGCATGTTCACAACGGGCATGGTAGGTCCATCATTGAGGCTGTGTAAGGACAATAAAAGCCAAGCTTTGAGTGAGAGTTAGGCAATATTATCTGCTGAGAAGAAGGTATAGCTGGGTAGTAGCCAGATACCTTCTGGGTACTTCTTAAGTGCCAGACTCTTTATGAACAAAGAAATTATTAGAACAGCCCAGAGTATTATAGACATATACAGTAAGATGAGTATAGATGTTCTGTTGTAGAAACTGATAAATTCCATAGGAACTACAGGTGACAGGGGTCAGAAGAGGGAACATGTAAAATAGGGATCATCAATAAGATGTGCAAACTTTTATGATCAACTTTTCATTTTGATTTCAGCAGGTGGATATAGTGAAGAAAAAAGAATGCACATTTCTTAATATCTCCCACCCCCTTTCCTCTATTCCCCTACTCCATAGAGAAAGAAGGCAGCAGTCCAGGGACATGAGGTTGAGTATCTGAGATAGAGTACTCATCTGTGTAAACAACTAGCCAGAAAATTGCCTAGTGGTTTTTCAACCAGATAGGACTTGGAGTTATGCTTTGAAAAGGCTAAAGTGGCCTTGATGAAGAGGATTTTATAAAGGACTCGAGGATTGAATTACATTTAAGTGGCCAAAGGCACAGTATACATCTTTGAACATCCTTGAGAAACACTTTCGATGATACGGTTTTGTGTATCATAGAGGGAGGGTACTTAAAACTAGGTGGTCATTCAACAAGGCTTCTTGATACAATTCTGTGAGGCTTCTCCTGGTGTAATGTGTTGTAGAAATTTATTTTACAGTAAACTTGGCTTTAAATGAATGACACACTAAAATGGATACTTTATATAGAAGTTTATTCTTATCATGTCTTGCTCGCTGTACATGATTATATGCACCATGCACGCATATGGCTGGCAACATGGTATGTTAGTTGAATACAACATCACCACAAACAAGGCAATTGTGCTCAAGTGTCATGTTGGCTACCACACCATCAGTGATGGGAGTTTCTGAGTTCCATTATAATCTTATGGGTCCACTTTTACAATGGGACTCATTGTGGGCTAAAAGGAGGCTGTGCTGTGCTGTACACAGGTATCTGAGGAAGAGGAAATATGAAGAGGATGTGAAGGTAGCATGTCGAGAGGCCTTGTTAACTGACTGGAATTGCATGGTGCAGTGGAAAGGGAATAAGAAAAAGAGTGAAAGTGTTGAGAATGATAGCCTGGAGATGTAGTGGCTCTTTTTCTGTTGAGCTACTCCACTTGATGCACATTTGAACACACATTGTAAATTTAGGGCTTGGATAGGACACTGGAAGTAGAGAGGTCCTTTTTATAACTGGCGGAAAGTCAGTGCTGAGTTTAAGTGATTGAAATGCATCCCTAGGCTCCCGCTTACCTTTTTGGACTCTGAGAAGTAGATACTCAGAGAATGAAATGTGTGCCTAGCATTCATTTATTCTAACTAGGCATTGTCAGGCTTTCCTCTGTCAACTTAATACTCTTCATCACTTAGGGCTGTGCTTAGGTAGCATGTAGAAAAGGTTGAGGCTATGATCCCGTTTTAAGGACTTGCAGTTTAATTAGGGAGATGGGTCTAAGACAAAGTGGCACCTAAATTTAAACATTGATGAAAAAAGCATGTTACCTATAGCTATGATCATCAGAGAATCTTAAAATTTATTATCATTACTACTACTAGTACTGCTACTACTACTACTACTACTACTACTACTACTACTACTACACTGTGTGTGTATTTCTCTGTGTTTGTACTCACACACGTGTCACAGCATGGATGTGGAGGCCAGAGGACAACTCTGGATTTCTATCTTTCCTTCCATCTTTATGTGGTTCCCAGGAGATTGTACTAATGTCATCAGGCTCGCATCATCAGACAGTGAGTGCTTTGCCTGCTGAGCCATCTTGTTGGCACCATCAGGGAATCTTGATGATTAAGAGAGCTGCCTTTGAGTTGGCATTCAAATTCAAGTGTATGGATGGATTTTGAAGGGAAGAAAAGAGTGTGGTGGAGCATTCCCTACTTATGGGATGGTAGTATGTTGTCCTACCAACATGGCAGATATACTTGTGAGGGAAAGTGTAATTGTGGCTGAGAGTGTGCTTTGGAAGCCTGAAAGGTCTGGTGGAAATTGGTTTTATATGCCCTGCTAGGCAAGAGGAAGAAGTCTAATAGAGAGCTCTAATAGGGAGCTGTTGGCAGCAGAGATTGGTTTTAAATAAGAAGAAAAATGATTAGAGTTGGAGGAATCTACCTAGGAAAGAGCTGGGTAAGAAACTGAGCTTAGGAACTTTGCAGCAGTTACAGCTCTTTGCACAGACCTGAAGAAGAGACAGTAGGATTGCGGGGGGTTTGATTTAGGGGATGTTAAGGGCTTTAAGATTCTTTTTTTTTTTTTTTTTTGGTCTTTTTGAGACAGGGTCTCCCTGTAGCCCCAGCTGTCCTAGAACTCATTATGTAGACCAGGCTGGCCTTGAACTCACAAAGATCCGCCTGCCTCTGCCTTCCAAGTGCTGGGATTAAAGGCGTGCGCCACCACACCTGGCAAGATTCATTTTTATTTTTAATGATTTGTATGTGTGAGTGCAGGTGCCCTTGGATGTCCATTGGATCCTTTTGGAACTGGAATTACAATTGTGAGCCACCCAAAATTAGTGGTGAGAATTAAATTCAGGTCATCTGGAAGAGCAGTATGTGCTCTGAACTACTGAACCATCTCCCTAGCCCTGAGTTCATAGCTTTATTACCTGGTGAAAGACACTAGAGCTATGGAGAGCAACCCCGTCATGTTGGAGCTGCCTCACCATGGATGAGCTTTCTGAGATACTATGAAAAGAGACTCACAAGGATTTACCTTTTCTATTTTGTGAAAGAATGTAATGTAAAGTTTTTTTGTTTTTTGTTTTTATCAGTGGAGAGTAAATACTTATGAACAAAATGTGAAATCATGCTTATTTTCTGTTCTTTTCAGTATATCCATATAATAGAACTGTATTTTGTAAATATTCTGTCTTACTGGCCAATTGGTTTCCTTAAGATACATTGCTTTTCACCCTCTTGTGATAGGACAGTGAGTCATCTGTGCTCAAGATGGGTTAAATCAATCCTGTGTGTACTTGGTTACTTGTCATTGGGTCTTCATTTCCTTTCACTAGTGTTACAGAGTTCAGGACCACCAGGAACAACTACCCAGACTCAGAAAGTTCCAAATCAGCTGAATTAAGCTTTTATATTTTTATTAGAAATTTAAAGAAAAATCCTCAGAAGGACAGGCAAGCTGGTCATCTTGGCAGCTGCCTTGAGGAGGAGAATGGAGGGGAGAAGGAAAGAAAGGCATAAAGCCATGCAGGTTTATAGCCTGCATGGAGGTCAATCATGTGGCTGGTTGGTTGGCAGCCACATGGCTGGGAGATAGAAGCTTCAGAGAAAGTAAAGAGATATAAGATGCTAGGGACAGCCCAACACCTTAAAGAAAGCATGTTTAGAAAGGAGAGCCGTGAAGAAGAAAAGGAGAAATTACGCTTCCCTGAATTCTTCAAGGAAGTGGACAAACTCAACGGACTACAAGGCTGTAGCTAGTTGGAAGTTCTACTTTAGTAGGTGGGATTCCAGGCAGGAAAAACTTGCTGTCTCATTAACACACTGGGTATTCCCATCTATTTAGTATAACCCACCTTCCTAGGGGTGGTTCTATGACTAGATGATTGACCAGTTAAACTTGCACAAAATAGAGGGGTTTAGGGTATTATACTAGCTTACTTGAATTTACTGATGAGACAGGGTTCACCTAGGTGAGTCTCCCCTAGATTCAGTCCTAGTATTAGCTAAGCACCAACTTTTATGTACATGCATCTTCAGTTGTTTTTTCATGCAAGCCTTAGGGTGAAAGCATGCTAGGGCAGTGAGGATCAGCAGCACCCTGAGGTGTGTATGATGGGGTTGAGGGTGAAGGAGCTGGCTTTCTTACCTAAGGAACAATGATAACCATTCTGACTTGACTATTGTCATTAGGGTCAAGGAAAGGGTATCCCTCTGTCTTCATCTATAGAGACACAGACATTCTGTGATTCTCAACATTTGATATTGGAATGAACATACTATGGTGATTTTCTTTGGGGGGGTTTCTTACTAATGCAAACGTTTTAGTAAACACTGGGCTCTTTTTATGTACTAATGAATTTTGGTGTCTTGTTGGTTCAGTCCCCCTTTAAAAAAAGTTCTATGTGTGAGTGTTTTGCCTGCCTGCATGCATGTATGTGCACTATATACATGTAGTGCCCACAGAGACCAGAAGAGAGCTTTGGATGCCTTGAACTGCAGTTGTGGGTGGTTGTTTGTTGCCCTATGAGTGCTGGGAATGGAGTGTTGGTCCCCTGAAAATGCAGCAATTGCTCTTAACCACTGAGCCTTCTCTCTTGCCCTACCTGTTCAGTTTCTGTGAATGTTTTTGTCATCATATATTAACCAGGATCTGTGTGTGTGTGTGTGTGTGTGTGTGTGTGTGTCTGTCTGTCTGTCTGTCTGTCTGTCTGTGTCTGTGTCTGTGTGTTGGGAGTGCAATTCTTGAGCTTCTAATTAGCTTTGTGTTGGTCAGGCATTTATATAACTTATCTAATTCTTCGTTTTCTCTTCTGTGACTCTAGCAGGGTGGGGTGGCTTAGCATTTATTTGTCTCTTCATTGAGTTACTTTCATCTCAGCATAAAAAAATAACTGAGGGTGTCTCATGTACCACAGAAGTACCACTCAGATGTATGAGCCTGGATGATGGCCGTTGCCTGTGTTGAAGGGAAATCACTTTTGCAAGATCATTTGTTCAAGTGGATCAAAGTTCATGATTAGAAGTCTGTCCTTATAACCCACCATTTTTGTTTTTGTTTTTGTCTATTTATTTATAGATAGGGTCTCCCTGTAGTCTCAACTGACCTGGAACTCAGACAGGCTATAGACCAGGCTGGCCTTGATCTCACAGAGATCTGCATGCCTCTGCCTCCCGAGTGCTGGGATTAAAAGTGTATACCAACACAACTTGCTGTCATTCTTGTTTCTAAACAGTATATTTTTCTTTTTTTTCCTCTCTTTTCTTTTCGTCTTTGTGTGTGTGTGTGTGTGTGTGTATGTGTTATTTTAAACAAAGTCTCCCTGTAGTCCCACCTGGCCTGGAACTCACTATGTGTAGACCAGGCTGACCTTGAACCCGTGGAGGTCCACCTCCTTCTCCCTCCTTCCGTCCTTCTGTGGGATTTAACCCAAGGCCTCATGTGTGCTAGGCAAGCACCAGGCCACTGAGCTTTATCCTCAGTTCTCTTTTCATTTAGATTTGCTCTCAATCAGTCCTTGAGCTTGTGATCCTCCTGATTCAGTCTTCCAAAGTGGCTGGGGTTATGGGCCTGTGTCACCAAGCGTAGTTCTTTTTAAGTCTCTTATAAACATTGGAAGATGAGTATGCTGTTGGCTAGTCTTATTTTCTTTTAATCTTTTTGAGACAGGGTTTCCCTGCAGCCCCAACTGGCCTGGAACTCACTTTATCGACCAGGCTGGTCTTGAACTTACAGAGATCCACCTGCCTCTGCCTCCTGAGTGCTGGGATTAAAGGAGTGTGCCACCATACCTGGCTGCTGTTGACTACTCTAATCAAAATGTGAGTCCCTGTGATGGTTGATCTTGTCAACTTGGTTCAACTCAGAAGCACCTAGATTAGTAAAGCAGTCCTTTGGATGTTTCTGTGAGGGCTTTTCCAGTGATGATCCTACCCTGAATGTAAGCAGCCCCACTCATAGTCTTGATGGCCGGATTGAATAAAGGGAAAAAAAGGAGAATGCCAGCTCCAGGCACCATAATGTGAGCTGCTCTGTTCCCTACAACTCTGAAACCAGGAACCAGGGTAAATCTTTCTTCCTTTAATTTATGCTGGACATCCCTTGGAACCAAATCATTTTTACAAGAAGCCTTTGAGTGGCTAACCTTACGTCAGTGAGAATTCTGTTTTCACATTTTAAAAAATTTATTTATTTTGGGGCTAGAGAGATGGCTAAGCACTTACTGTTCTTGCCGAGGACCCGAATTAAATTTCCAGCACCCACATGGTAGCTAACAACCATTCATAACTCCAGTTCTAGGGGATCCAACACTGCCTTCTGATCTCCTTGGACATTGCATGACACAGGTGCACTTACACACATGGCAGGCAGTGCACTCATATACATAAAATAAAAATAATAAATAAAATATTTAAAAATTTTATTTTTTGTGTGTTTTGCTTGCATGTCAGTGCACCCATATTACACAATTCCTGCAGATGCCAGAAGATGGCATCAGTCCTTGGAACTAGAGTTAGGGCAGTTGTTAGCCACTGTGTGGGTATTGGGAACCAAATCTGGGTCCTCTGCAACAGCAGCCAGTGCTCTTCTCTGCAGAGCCATCTCTCCAGCCTGTATTTTCACATTTTATAAATGCATATGAAATGTTGGCAAATACTCCTCATGACAGTTTGTCTTTCCTTGTCATCTTGATTGAAGTTCTTATTAAATTCTGAGGAAAAGTCCCAAGAGATTCTTTGTAATAGAATCTGTTTGAGTACCCATTAGTTATTGGGGGGGGGGTACTTACTAAGGTGTAATCTACAACAACATGGTAGAGATTCCTACATAGAATTCACTTGCAATAGAAAATGTTCTGTAGGAAATACAGAAGATATCTAGTTTGGCATGGGATTAGGCTAGTGGATTCTTTAGGAACTGGCTAGATGGTTGATTGTACATAGCAATAAAAATGCAATACCTCAGGCTAACTCAGGGCCTTGAGCCTGGTCTGCTTCTGGTAGTTTTATTGCATCCAACGGCCTGCATGTGCAAGCTCTGAGACAATAAACCTTAAAAGTTCAGAGTTTGCTCCCTTTTAAAGGTTTCAGGCCATGAACAGTTGGCCCTAGAGCCTTTGGGTCAGGCAGCATACTATGGCAGAGGAAGGTGCACACTGCATGCCAGCTCAGAGGCAGAGGAGAAAGAGGAGTGGTCAGAGTCCCAGTATCCCCTTCAGGGCCACATATCCAGTGAGGGACCCAACATCTTTCTACTTGGCCACCTCTTAATGATTCCTTCATCTCCCAAAAGAACTGAAACCAAGCCTTTAAAACATGAACTTTTGGGGGCGAGAGAGATGGCTCAGTGATTAAAAGCACTGACTGCTCTTACAGAGGACTGGACTTCAGTTCCCAGCACCTATACGGTGGCTAACAATCTTCTGTAACTCCAGTTTCAGGAGATACAGTGCCCTCTTCTGGCCTCTGCAGATATTATACAACATGGCACACAAGCAGACAGAACCCTCATATATATAAAATAAATGAAACTCAAAAAATATGGACTGGGGAGGAGCATCTCATATTAAATATGGCAAAGCCTGAGGTTTGGTGTGCCGTGAGAAAGATGTTCGTGACTATTGGAGTTCAAAGGTGGTCCTTCTCAGCTTCAGGAAAATGTTCTTTTCTGAAAGCACCTACAGAACTTTCGATTTGATTAGATTCACATGACACCAATTTCTGATTGCATCCCAGTCAACACTGGGGCTGCTCTCCTTGGTATCCCAGTCATGGAGTCGGCACTTGGATCTGTCACTCCGCAGAGTCAGCCAAAGGCCTTGAAAGTGTTACAGTCCACATCTAACCGAGCTACTGTGTTATGTCCTTCAAGACTTTGACGTTGTCTGTCACTTCAGATTGTTCTTGGTGAATTCAAAGGGGATAATGCTTTGGGTTAGACTATGTCCTCAAGGTTCCTAAACAGGGAAGATTCAATATAATTTGTAGGTAAGAAGGGTGCTTTTTTCTTTTCCCATGCCCCTGTTTCATCCCTTCATTTTCCAGAAATTAAAATGTAGCCTTTGGATGGTCTCCATTTCCTTGGATCTCTCTCTGCCTATGGTGTGAATGTGTGGGCTCAGCTAGGTTTCCTGCTCTGAGTGTGAGTGCATTTTCTGTGTGGCCAGGCAGCACCTCAGAACTGTTGGCTCTTTTGTAAGAGATAAATTGGGGCAAACGTATTGCTTTTTCATGCTTCTTTATTGTTTCTCTTGTCAGATTTGTACTTTGTTCTCTTTTATATGGTGGCAGTGTTGACACATGCCAGGAAACCCAGCAGCACCCGTGTCCTCTCCAGAGGGGTCACCCCCACCAGAATGCAGGGAGATAAAACACACAGAGAACAGTGTAGCAAATGGATTATTTCATGATTGAAATTTCAAGAAAGAACTGTTTTATTTTTACTGTATTGAAGATTCCAGAGCCCCAGCTGGCAATGGTGTATCTGGTTTTACGTTCTCTTCAAACTGAACAGGAGATAGCTCAGGGCATGGTGTCATGACACCTGGCCTCCTAAGAAGTAGCAGGACAATGTAGCCCTTCTGTGACAGCATCTTGTACTGTCTCCTTGGGCCTGTGTGACAACATTCTTGGATTAGGAGTCTGGGCCCTAATGTCTCCTGTAAGATTCAGACTTCCCCTGACAGAAGCTTAGTTCTGTAAACCATACATAGGGCATCCCAGTGGAAAGGGGTTTGCAGGCTAAGATACACAGTCTAAAATGACTAGACAGCACTCCAGAACTTTTAACCTTGGGTTACAATAACAATGCCTCTAGCCACTTCCATTTCAGTACTCCTCCATTTCCAAGCTAGTCTTTAAAGTTTTTTTTTTTTTAATTCATTTATTTTTATTTTATGTGTATGAGAGTTTTGCCTACACGTATGGAAGTGTACTAAGGTCGCACTGTGCCCACAGAGATCAGAAGAGGGCATCAGATCCCCTGGAACTAGAGATGCTGACAGTTATTAGTCGCCATGTGGGTGCTAGGAACTGAACCAGTGGTCTTAGCCACTGAGCTGTCTCTCTCTGGAAAAGACCTGGGTTTGGTTCCCATCACTCACATGGCAGCTAACAACCATCAGTACCTCCAGTTCCAGGGATCTGATGCCCTTTTCTGACCTCTGTATGTACTGCACGAAATGGGTACACTTACATTCATGAAGGCTTAACACTCATACACATAAAATAGAAATAATAAATAAAATATTTTTAAAAATGAAATATTCTTACGTAGACTGAGCCTCAGATAATGCCAGCAATAGAGCCTCCCAGTAAATTACGATACGAAAAAAATAACAGTCAAAACACTGCTTCATGTGTATTTATAATACTAGTTGATATTTGAAGTACTTTAGTTTTTGAAAAGGGTTCATAACTTTTTTGTCCTCCGCTCCCCCAGGAGTAAGTAGATAAGGTGGGATTGATTATTAAATGAGTTTGGAATGAATCTGGCTTTGACATTTCAGTATTGTCACTGTGGCAAGCCCTTTGTTACCTTCTGCAGAAGAGAACTTGGTGAAATTTCATTGGTTAAATCAGTCACATTGTGTTTTTTTCACTTAGGAAAATTGGAAGGACTGGGAGAAAGATTATTGTTCCTTTTTGTGCACATCTTTTTCTGAAGAGGCATATTTCTCAGAAGCCTTTTTAAACAACACGTCATTCAACTCCCAGCTGGAATGATTTAATTGCTTTTGGATTCACACTGGGGGCATTTTGTGTAAGGACCAAAAAGCAATCATTTGGACAAGTTTACTGCGTTCATGCTCTGTGGTTGCCTTCGAGGTGCCATGAGCCTCCTCTGCCTAGAGTGGTGGAAGGGGTTGTAGAGCAGGATCAGGGTCTCACTTAGCAGATGAATGCTGCTTCTCCAGTTAAGTGTCCATGGGGTATCCTCTTCACCTCCTTCTAACCTATGGCAGTTTCATCTTTCCTTTTGAGGTAAATGATTTTCAGTAGAGTTGGAATCTAGGATGGGAGTTTATCCTTGAAGAGCAGTAGTGCTTGTAGAATCGTCTGCCAACACATTTGAGGTACTGTTTCTTACAGGCCACTTGGTGTAATAATGAGACTACAGTTTAGAAGCCAACCCACTTAGGAAGCTGCATCCTCTGACCACATTTTGATGCTGCAGATTTCTTTTCTTTAAAAGACATGCCATGGGGGCTGGAGAGATGGCTCAGCGGTTAAGAACACTGGTTGTTCTTGCAGAAGACCCGGGTTCGAATCCCAGCACCCACATGGTAACACCCACACCCCAGCACCCATATGGTAGCATCCAGTTCCAGGGGATCCGATGGCCTTTTCTGTCCTCTGTGGGCATTGCATGACATGGGTGCACTTACCTACATGCAGGCAATACACGCATACACATAAAATAAAAATAATAAAATATTAAAAAAAAAAAAAAGACATGCCATGCGGACCATTTCCCTGGGTGCTTGGCTAGTTGAATATGCCGTATTGGCCATTATCAGTTAGCTTATGTGAATGAAAAAATCTGGAAGCCTAGAATAACCTTAGAATTGCTAAGAGAGTCCTAGAAAGTTCATGTGTCTCAAATGTCCAGCACACATTGAGGATTGAGAGTCAGCTGGCATTGTTGAATGTGAGTTGTCTTAATGGTAGAAGGTCTCCAGGAATTCCTATCAACTTAGCTGTCTGATCCCAGTTGCTTATTATTCTAAAGTATTTGTTCTGTTGAATTTTTTATTTTTTCTTTCTTTCTTTTTTGAGAGATAGGTTCTCACTCTGTAATTAGCCTGGAACTGGATATATAGACTAGGCTGGCCCCTAACTCCATCTGTGAGGCCTGTGTGCTGGAATTAAAGGCATGGACTACTGTCCACTGTGCCCAGTCCCATCCAGCTTCTTAAAGAAGCATATTACACACCCAGGCCCGCTGGCCAGGGCCCCACAGGTTTAGCATGGGCTCTGTTCTATGACAGTCAGTGAAGAGGCATGCCTGGGGGTATATTTGAAGCTCCTGACTCCGATACCTTCTTCTAGCTGGTGTCCTAGTCAAATATTGATTCAAAGAACTGTTAGGGTTGTGGGAGAATAGGGGTTGGGGTTTGACCCACTGGGGTTTGAGACTTCTCTTGGGGTAGAGAAAACTTTTTAAACCTTGCATTGTGTTGATGGTTCCAGATCTCTGGGCACATGGTAAAGTCCATTGAACCGTGCTCTTTGAATGAGTGAGTTACATGATGTGTGACTTGTAGTTTTTAAAGACGAGGAAAAACATCTGAGATTAAAGGAGGTGAAAAGCAGTACCTGGCACTTGGTGCCTTCTTAACAAGTGGAAGGTGGCTGCTGTTCTGCTCTGGTCTCATGCCTTGGGCTCATCCAAATGAATCTAGCTAGAACATCCCTCATAGTTCTAGCCACACTGAATTTTATTTTCTGAAACTAGTAATTTTGCTCAGTGTACCTGGCTTGGGTATACACATTATATACACTTGTTGATGTTTACCAAACTGCTCAGTATTGAATACTCTCAGCCCTATCTTAAGGAGAATCTTCAGCTGTTCCACAAATTTTATAGTTCTCTGACACATACAGAATTTAAAAAATATGTATGTTTTATTTTTTATGTGTATGAATGTATTTCCTGCATGTATGTAAGTGTATCCATATCATACATTGCCTGTGGAGGTCAGAAGAAGGTGTGGTCCCCTGGAACTGGAGTTATGGATGGTTGTTAGCTACCATATAGGTGCTGGGAATGAACCTGAGTCCACTGCAAGAGCAGCCATTGCTCTTAATTGCTGAACCAGCTTTCCAGCCCCTCTTCAGACTTTTTGAAAGTCATTTCTTAACCTGGATGAAGGCTGGGTGGAAGTATGAGAGACTAATAGAATTGTGAGTTCAAGGTATTGATTTGTGCAGCCTTGAAGACAGTCCTTAGTACAAGCTAATTTTCTGTCTTTTTTGCATTCTGTTTCTGCCACATCCATTTATGACAGGGCCAGGACTCCAGTGGGTCAAGGCAGATACTGTGTAAGGCAGCCATGTGCAGCTGCACACAGTCTGCAGTCTGCTTTGCCGACCCATCCACCATAGCCCAACCATCAGAAGCTGTGAGGAGATTACCAGTGTGAAGCCAAGGTGTATGCAGGTCATGTTCTGCCTCCTACTACTGCAGAAGCTTTTCTAGCCCCTCTAGGCATCGAGTAAAGCCAATTGAGTAAAGTACGTTAGCACACACTAGTTTCAGAAGTTAGCCATGTGTCATGGCTGGCCACAGTAGTCTAGAAAGCTGAAGTTGCCCTGGCCCACAAGCAGCCTGGCACAGGGAATCTCTGTACTATATTTATTGCTACTGCTGCTGCTACTGCTACCATTCTTGGTCATGGTGACCAGTCAGGTCCAGCTCAACCCATTCATAAACAGAACCCTGATCAGGCCTGATTGTTACACTGCCTAGGGGCTGACCCTACCTGGACAAGTGCCAGGATCTTCTATGCAAGGCCTGCCTCCTGTGCTCCTGGACTTGAAGCTGGAACTTCACTGTGAACCTTGTACAGGACAACATGGCAGGCATGGCCCTAGAAACACAAGACTTCTACCAAAGGTTGCTGGTTCTGACTGGTGGCTAGCCCCACCTTCTCTGTGTATTACAGAATAAGGACAGAGCCTACATTCTGGCCCACTCTACTGCCTTCTATTTGCTCAGCCTGATTCTCTCTATGGGCTCCAATGGTTGGGTAGGTCAGGCCCTCTTGGGCCTCAGAACCAGTAGCATCATGGATCCAAAGTTTCTGGCACCAAGTTGCCACATGCATGCTAAAACTTGCTCTGAGCTATGTAGTATACCTACATGCCAGTGGAACTTAACTCTGAGCCATGTAGCTCAGGTGGCCTCCTCATCTTCCTGCCTCTGCCTCCCAATCACTTCCTGAAGAAGTGCTTAGGTTTCTGTTTGTTTTGTTTTTCAGGAGTAAGGATTGAACCCAGGGCCTTGCACGTGGTAGGCAGCATTCTACTGCTGAGAATTCTACCACTGAGCTGTGGATCCCTTTCTCTACATTTCTTTGTATATTTTACCTGCTACTTCTGTATTTTAAAATTCATTTTTCTAGACTCATTTTTATTCTGAAATGGTAGTTGTCCTTAACTTGCATAATGTACTTTGTTAATGAGGTATACTGAGGTACACTCTGATTTAATTTGCATACTTTTTTAGGGTCTCTCTCTCTCTCCCATTGTATTACAAAGCTGAGCCAGAATTCTTATCATTTGCTTTAGATGTTGTTGCCCTTTGAAAATGCATTAGCTTCTGAGTGAAGTGTTTTCTGAAACCCCAAACTGCAGAATCACTATTTGTCTGTTCTTCATATGTTAATGATTGACCCCTTGTGGATAATGCATGAGTTTGCTGTGTCCTATTTCTTCAGAACTTGAAGCATGGGAACCCATTTGCCCAGCTGTTCTGTTGTCCCTGTAGTATGTTGGAGGATGCAAATACCTTGAAACCAGACTAAGGCTAACGCTCATCATTTTATCAGTGTTCCATTTGAGGCTAGGATGACCAGGAAACCCATTTTTCAGCGACATCGTGCAACCCTGATTTATGTTCTCGCTGTTATCCTGACCTTTATGTTCTCATAAAGGTCTTACAGCCTTTAAACTATAGTATCACAAGTTATTGGGAACATTGTTAAAAACATTTTTAAATGCCAAATATATGCGACTCTGTAGTTATTTTATAAAGTCGTTGCACATAATATTCACAGTTTTAGATCTTGGGACAGCGACAGTCAAGCTGTGATTTGAAAAAAATATCCTGTGGCTTCACAGAATTTAAATTTTTCCATCGTAAAGAAAGGAAATTCACTTGGCATCAGATGTTCCATACACAAATTCCTTGTTGGGCATGTGGCTCTTGCTTGTAATCCCAGCACTTGAGAGGCTGGAGCAGCAGTACTGAGAGTTCCAGGCCTCCCAGAGCTCCAGGCCTCCCAGAGTTCCATACCTTGTCTGTTGGAGGAAGAAGGAAAACCCAAAGCCAAACCCACATATTCCTTCCCTCTCATGGTAGCTATAATTTGAGTCAAGTTCCAGACTAGTTTTGCAGACTTCCAGTAAAGGAGTAGAACTTGATTGGGATGCTAGGGCTAGGTCTAGGTACTTAGAGACTGCTAGAGGTTCTGACTGCTGAATTGAGCTTGGTGATAGCTCCCAAAGCGAGCAAATGATAGTGCAGCGTCTCTGCACCTGGATGGTCCTTGCTGCTCTCCCTGCTTTCTGTGTGGATGCTCTATTGATTTAGTGAGCTGTTTTGGCCCAGGGCAAACTGGGTTACAGTACCCACATGCTACAGTAAAATACTTGTGAACTGTTGGCATAGGTTGGCAGACATTCCATTGTTTTCAGGCAATAGCAACTCAAAGTTGAACTGGCTCCAGAGAAGCAAGTGCAGCTTTTGTACAGTAACAAGGCTTTAATGCCAGCCAGTCGATAGAGTCTGTGTCTTGCTCAAGTTGGGACGCCTTGTAATAACATGAAGCTTATATTTAAATGCCTGGCTTGGTATCAGAAACTGGCTTTGGATCTCTTTTCCTTCTGAAATACATTTCTTCTTAATCTTCAGTCCTCCACCTTACCACCTCCATTATTTTGGAGGGGGTTAGACGGGGCAATGTCCTCGTTATTTTGGCAGCTGTGTCTGTTTTTAGCCTTGAAGGTGGTGTTTTGATTCTTTCTTGCTTGCCCCATGTTTCCTCATAAAAAAAAATTTACTACCCTTGATATATTTGCATAACTCCTTTTTTTGAAGAACATAAGACATATATGTCGTACAAAATACTTCAGTGAGTCCTGGAGGGCAGATGAGGGGAGCCATCTGGTTTGTCCTTGAGGGACGTTGGCTCAGATGTGCTGGTGAGGCAGGGAACTGGAAGTTGAAATTTGAGGCCTTGGATGCAGAGATTTTAAAGACTCTTTTCATAGGTTGTCTTAAGCCTGTCCAGATCAAAATGTGTGAACAAAGCTCATAGGCAACATGGTTTAGGTTAGACTCCTGAGGATTGTACATGTGAATTAACCTCATGGAAAGTGTAGCTTTCCACTTCTCAAATAATTGCAGTAAAAGATGTTGCTAAGGTAACTTATCTTGCCCAGGTCTTGTTCATTCTGAATTGGGAACAAATCTTATCCTTTCAAGGATAAAGTGACCCTCAATCAAAATACTAGCCTTTGGATTTAAAGATTTTTGTTTGCCATGGTGTGAAAACACTTGTCTGTAGGCCATTTAACTTTTCAGAGTATGTGTATACAAATCAATATATCTTTCTCTGTTCATTAATGTAAAGCTGTTTGTATCTGGGTACAATACAATTTCCTAATACAGCTCACCGTGATAGATGCTTAAAGAACTAGTCCAGTTACTCCTTTTAAATGGGGATGGTGTGTAGAGAACTTCTATACATTGAAGCCTTTCTGTCTCATGTTCACAGTAAGTGATGTGCCCCCCCTTCTTTTCTCTCCCTTTCTTGAAAATCTTACAAATCAAGACAAAAGATAATTACTTGGAGGGGTAAAGCTGGCAGGTTCCCATGACACCTTAAAATTAATAAGCTGTTGAGTACAAAATATACCTTGTCTTTGCCTCAGTCTTCTTTTCCTAGTCTTTCCCTCTTCCTTTCTACCCATTTAACACATGATATGACTTTGGCCGTATTTGCCATTTGGTGGCGTATATTACTGCTATAAAACAGCAAGATGGTCATAGCAGGATTCATTTGAATATCTTTTTTTTTTTTTTGTCTTTTGTCTGCAAATCCAAGTTGATTTCATTCTGCTTTTAATTTTCATGTTTGAACATGTCCTCCTTTCCAGGGTATCTTTGCTGTAGTTGCAGAGCAGCTGGGCTGTTCATTATCTTAATGGTACTGGCCCTTTCCACTCGCTGCAGCCAGCACTGCCTTTGCTTAGCAGCCATTTCCTGAGGAAGGCAGCTCAGTGGGGGTTGAAGGTGCTCCAGTCGAGCCAGAGGATGTGCCTTCTCCCTTTCAGTTACTGATGGTAGGGCTAGTGACCCCCTTTTCCAACTCAGCAGGACACTGCTGCCTGTCCACAGCTTAGAGCTGGTTGCAGTCCATGATTCATTTACAAAGAAGTACTGACACTCCCAGTGCAGACTTGACGCCATACCTGGCTAACCTCTTCTCTAGACACAGATTTTCTTTTCCCCTTCCCTGAATCTTGAGTCTCTTAATAGGAAATAGATGTTTCTGTTCTTCCCTAGTTATACAGGGAATATGAAGGCTTTAAGCTACACAGTGGCCTTGCCAGGGGCAAATTTGTGTCACTTCATCCCAGAACCAGTTCCTTGGAATATAGAGGCTGTCACAGACATCAGCTCAAGGGGTCAGCCAAGTGGTCGGAGACCAGTACTGGAAGACCTGGTCTGTCACCGTGGCTCCAGACATTTAGTCTCAGGACTCTTTTTCTAGCCCTAAAATTGATGGGGGTGGGGGATGGGGGGCACAAGGGGAATCATACTTTTAAAATTCATTAGTATTTTCCATATTAAAATAAAAACTGAAGGCTTCCTCTTCCTTTCTTTTTGTTGGGGGCAGTACTGGAGGATCAAACTCAGGGCTTTGAACATCCTGTATAAGTGCTCTGCTACTGAACTGTGTCTCTAGCCCTAATCTGAAGGAAATTTTGAACATTCTAAATAATCATAAAATAATTTCTATGGAAGTGATACAACCTTGATGACACTATTGACATGGATGGTAGCATATTTCAAAACCAAAAAGTTAGCTGGAAAGGAGTTACATTATTTCATCATTTGGGATTTCTTCTATGTCTGGCATGTATGTAAGTGCACCCATGTTGTGCAATGCCTGCAGAGCTCAGAAGAGGATGTTAGATTACCTGGAACTGGAGTTAGGATGGTTGTTAGCTGCCATGTGGGTGCTGGGACTTGAAGAGCAGCCAGTGCTTTTAACTGCTGAGTCAGCTCTCCAGCCCGAGGCTTTAAATCTTATTCCAGGTCCTATGTATTGATCCTCAAGGTGGACATGGTCTTAGAAAGTGACCACAGTCAAATGATCCTCAATAGAGTGGCTTCACTTAGTTTTCTTGATTTTTATGACATTACAAAAGCAATATGTATTTAGTAGTACTAGCAAATACACCTTGAATATTGAATTTGGGTCTTTTCCTAGGCTAGTGATGATGTACTATCCAGTCTTGTCTTTGGTGCTAGGAGTGACTAAACCTAGCAGCCTGCTAGCCCTTGACACTACAAGGTGGTGATGAGAGTTTGTGTGGTTGTTTGAATGAGAACACCCCTCATGGGCTCCTGTATTTGAGTACTTGGCCTCAGTTGGTGACACTCTGTGGAGTTTTAGGAGGTGTGGCCTTGCATGAGGAAGTAAATCCTTGGGGTTGGGCTTTAAGAGGTCACTGTCTCACTTCCAGTTTGCCTTTTCTCTGTTTCCTTGGTGAAGATTTGAGTTCTCAGCTTTCTGTGCCTCTTGCCATGTCTCTCCTCTCTGCTCCCCCACGGTAATGGACTCTCCCTCTGCAACTGTAAGCCCAGAAAAACTCTTCTGTAAGTTGTCTTGATCATTGTGTTTTATCACAGCAACAGTAAAGTACTTAATATAGATGGGAAGATCATAGGTTAAATGCAGCTAATGGTACTTTCTGTAAACTGAATGGTATATTTTACCATTTTACAGTAGGTTTTCCACAACATAATCCCACCATAAGCTGAGGAAATACAATGATTTTTCCCCCTCCCCAACTTTAAGTACTCTTTTTCTTAAGGTAAAATGTTGATAGTCTCTGAGGGAATTTTTCTGTAGTTTAAAAAAAAATTATTGTCGTTGTTGTTACTGTTTTTGAGACCAGGTCTTCTCACTCTGTAGCCCGGGCTGGTCTTGAAGCTGCAGTGTTTCTACCTTGGCCTTCTGGCGGTTAGGATCGCAAGAGGGAGCCACCGTGCCTTATGCCTAAAAGTTTTATGAATAGATTTAAAATAAAATGTCAGCTAAAATAAATAGTTCTTCTATTTATAGGGTTTTTATTCAGTTTTGTCTCATTTTGCATTCTTGCTGTGTATTTGGATGCTGGTTATTTTCTTGAGAAGTGTTGAACTTTGGTTACAGGACACCCAGATCATGGGGTAGGCCTTCTCTACTCAAGGTGTTAACTTCATTTTCCCTTTCTCTTTTCTAGTATTCAACGGTTCCAACAGGTCAACACGGGAGAAAGAACCTGTTCAAAAACACAAAAGCAAAGAGGCCACTCCCGGGAAGGAGAAGCACAGCGACCAGAGGACAGACAGCCGAAGGGAGCAGGCTTCAGGAGCCCAGCCCACGGCGGCACCCTCTGCAGGCTCCTCAGCTAAGGGGCTCTCTGCCAACCACCATCACCCCCCTCCACATCGGTCGGCTCAGGACTTACGGAAACAGGTAACCCTTGGTCAGAGGGGACCTCATGGATGCCTGGGAATGCCCATTTCACTCACCAAGGTGACCTTAGCCTGAGGGAGCTGAAGCAGGGCATGGTGGGCAGGCTGGGCCAGGGGAGCCACTCTACACTGAGTGTTCCATCCTGCAAAGGTCATCCTAGCCTGCCGTCGTGGCTCATTTTCTCTCCCTGGATGCCTTGATCTTATCAGGGTGACAGGAATGTGTGGGAGAGGAGACAAAGCAGCAGTCTTTCTTATCCCTTTTCCTGCTCTGCCTTGGTTTAGACTGAGGGCGAAATTAGACTTTGAAACAAGCCTGAAGATGGCATAGTCTGGGATGATTGTGGTCTGTTTTCCTGGTTTTGTTTTTTGACTGTTTGTTTGTTTTTGGTCTTTTTGAGATAGTGTCTCCCTATAGCCCCAGCTGTCCTGGAACTTGCTATGTAGACCAGGCTGGCCTTGAACTCATTTATTTGTAAGTATATGTGTTCATGTGTGTGTGTGTATACACACATGCGTGCTTGTGCATGTCACAGCATGCATCTGGAGGTCGGAGGATAACTTTTGGGAGTTAGTTCTCTCCTTTCACCATGGGCTTCAGGTATTAAACTCAGGTTGTCAGGCTTGGTGGCCAGCACCTTTACTTGCTGAGTCATTTTACTGGCCTTCTTGTTCTCTTTAATACAAAATTATGTTCTCTATGCCAGAACTTGTGGACAGGTAAAGCACACTGCTGAACAGTTTGCATTGGATGGGGTGTGACTGGGTGTATTTATGGCACACAGGTATGAGGGTCCTACAGACCAGTGGAATACAGATATGTGTTCTGATGCCCAATGGAGTCACGTTAGAGAACAGAACTGCTCTTGGGGTAGCTCTTGAGACATTAGAGATTGACCATTGCTGCTGTATGGAAAATTTTCTGACCCTACACAATATTTTCTCACAGCCCTGGGACGGAGGAAGTAGGGTCATACAGGCAGATCCTTGGGGTGCACAGTGAAAGGCTAACTGTTCTAGGACGGGTAGCAAACCTTTGCCCCTTCATGGGCCTGTCATTACTGGGGTTGGTGAGTTGTGGCAGGACGTCAGACCATTGATGGCTTCCTTTTACCAGGAGCCTTAGCAGAGTTGCAATTTTCCCTAGAGGTGAAGGACTGTGAGCTCTAAAGATGGGTTTAGAGCAGGGTAGGAAGGGATCAGGAAAGATTTCTTGCTTGACTGACAGTATTCCAATATGACTAAAAGATGGTCACCCTGGTGAGAACTCATCCATTGGTTGAGGGATCGTTCCCCTGGTCTTTATGTTTCTGTGTTCCATAGCGGCCCAGTTCTCTTAATCTTGACAGCTTTGCTGGAGAGAAAGCAAGTGGTGTTAGCATAGTGGTGGTCACAGTTCCTGAAACAGGCGCTGCTGTTCTCCCAGAGATGGGCACAGAGACTGACTGTGAGAATTGGTCTCTATCAGTAGCTTGTATTGCTTTCCAAACTCTAGGCCCTGATGCTCTGAGGCACAAAGCATAGGGGCGCGTACCCTACTTTGGTTCTGTGTGTCTAGTGTGTCATTTCTATCCCACTCTCATAACAATTGGTCTGATAGGAGCTGGGACAAACTCAGTTCTAGATGTTTCTGCTTGTGAAACAGAACAGAATTAAAAATGGATCAGCAGTTGCTGGTATGGTAGCTGCATGCTATCTGCATCCAGATGGGGTTGGGCATTAAAAAAAAAAATTATTGAGAATTCCATACATGCATTATAAGGTGTTTTGATCAAATGCATTCCCTCCCCTCCAACTCCTCCCATATCGCCCCATCACTTTTTTCTGATAACTTCATGTACTCTTTCTTTTTTTAATGGGGATTTTTGCTACTCTAACATTCCCCCCTCTGAAGAGGTAACCCTAAAATCTTTTAAGGATTAGATAATAGCTCCCAAATACTTTTGACATTTTTTTTGGTAACACCTTTGGAACAGAGTATGTTGCTAAGAGGCCTAAAGACATTTTGACTTTTAGCCAAGAAACTACTTTTCTTTGGGGTCATTCTACCCTAACTGCCTAGCCAATTCCTACCTCCTATTCTTATCACACTGTCCTCTGAAGAGGTTATGCAGGGGTTGGGCATTTTCTAAACGTCTTTTATTCATTCATGCTTTCTTCCATCCAAGTTCTTACCAATCTTGCTTATTAGCTTTGGAGATCACATGAGAAAGGGAGTACTGTTTAGGGTATGGTTGAAGACCAGCTATGCTTTATAATGTGGCAGGCACATCATGTGTTATTTCCCGTCTGCCTGTCATGAAATTAATGCAGTAGCACCACAGTATGGGCCATTTTAAGACTATAAGTCCACTGTGTTGAGGTGAGTATTGAGATCTTTTTCCTTCCATCCCTGAAGACTTGCCTATGGGGCAGAAAGAAGTTGGGGAGGGGGGTAAGCAAGCGATAAATACATGACTTAACATTCACTCAGGATCCCAGCCTCTGTCTCCTCCATTCTATCTTTTCTTTAGACCTCTGTAACTGAACAGGAGTTTTTAGCCCAGGTAAATAATACTCAGATTGGAGGGGAACAGCAAGTACTTCTTGCCCTGGGAATGTCTCTGCCGTGTTCTGTGGTGTATTCACATATGATCTGTTCCACCTGTGGTCTGGAATGTTGAAGGGAGACCCTGATGGGGAGTGGACTCCTGGCTTCTGAGTTCTACCAGTCTTGCCTTGCTTTCTTGGTTCAGAAAGAGTGTCGGAAGTGTCATATGCTCAGGTGGGGTGACCCTGCAGACATGGAAGGGGGAGATCCTTCTCCCAGAGTCTGATCAATCTGATGGGATGACTTATGGCTTCAAGTTCTAGTTTTGTTCTGCCCCTGACCTCCACTGAGATTTGAGATGTGATAGTCACCTTCCTAGCTCCATTGTCCATTCAGAGACAACCATGCCAGCTCTATGCATGAGAACATTGTGAGAAATGAAAGGATAATTTGGAAACCATCAGATCTTGGTAGTTAAGTGCTGTGAAGGTCAGTACAAGCAAATTGTAGATTCCTGTATGACTACTTGATGTAACTGGTTAGACTCTCACCTGCTATGGGAAATGTGGATGGTTGGGGTGGAGGTTTGTGATTTGCAAGGGATGCTGCTGAGCAGTCAGTCACTCTGCCCTGCTTGCTCTTGTGGACTCTGGAGGGCTGACTTTCTCACAGCAGAGTAGCTCCCCCAATGAGTAATGATAGGTGGCAGTGGTCTTCAGGCTTAAAGACCCTGGATCCTGAGACAGTCCACATGGACACAAACTTGACTGTCACCTTTTTTCTCTTAATATGAGGGTGCAGCCTGTGGCCAACAATGCCACTCTATTCTCCATCAGAGCCTCTAGAACTGGCGAGATATGTGGTGGATTACTTCTGACATCTTTTAGCCGGGCGTGGTGGCACGTGCCTGTAGTCCCAGCACTTGGGAGGCAGAGGCAGGCGGAACTCTGTGAGTTCAAGGCCAGCCTGGTCTACATAGTGAGTTCCAGGATAGCTGGGGCTATAGGGAGACCCTGCTTCAAAAAGACAAAACAAAACAAAACATATATTGGAGGGCCCTGCTAAAAAGCCACCTCTATGCTAATCTCCAGTGAATTAAGACATTTTCTTTTATATGCACACTACCTTGGGAGGTACAGTTTGACCCCTGGCCTTTCTCAAGGTGTGCTTTTACATGTCTGGGTATTCTGTTGCTCTGAAGTTCCGTGGAAGAGTGATAAGATGCCAGAGTAGAACCTCAGCCCCATTCAACCCCAGCACCTGCCTTCATGTCCTCATTTTCTTGGGTCCCGATTAAATACTAGCTTCTAAGGAACAAATACAGGCTAGGAAGTGACTATTTTTATGCTTGGTTGGTGGGTCCTAGGTTTTTTCTAGTAGCAGTGGACCTATTTGGGTTGTTGGTCCTGTTTTATGTCTAACTAGGATACACAGCAGGCTTGTGGAATGGCTTGATTGCTGTGTTAGCTTGCCAGCTGGGTTGTGGCCTCCAATGGAGGGTATATATAGACTATTGAATGAGAGAGGGGTGGGTATGGGTAAGGATTCTTGCCCTAATTGCCTTTGGTCTACATTAAAATTTATTGTTCTGTGTTGAGAAGGAGACTGTATAGTTTTCCTGTTTCTTTGAGGGCATGAAAATGTTATAGTTGTGAAGATACTGTTGACGATAAATTATGAAAAGACAGTGAAAGAGTATGATACTGTAAATTAGCTGAATACACATCTCAGCAATGATCTAATATTTGGTTCCGCTGAAGTCTCTCAGCTGTGAGGTGATCCTTTCTCCATGAAAGATATGACAGAATTGTACCGCAGTTTTCTTCAACTGACAGAAGTCCAGGTACTCCCTAAAGCCAGAGTTTTAGACTCAAGAGCCTTCACCATTATTTAACGTGGACTGTGGGAGATGTTGAGTCTTGGCTTCCAGCCATCCCCTCTGACATAGTTTGGTGGCCTCATCCACGACTGCATTTGGCCATCTTTCTTGACCAGGAAGCTGGGCTGCCCTATTCAGTAGTCTTCCCCTTGGGTATCACTGTGATGAGGGCTGTGGTTTCCGCTGTTTCTCAGTAATTGTGTATGTTTTAGGCCATCTCTTTGGAGATGGTGGTGGCAGTTATAAAATCCTGTGGATTTTAATCCTTAAAATCCTGTAGTTTTTAAGTTGATGTTGTAGATGAAAGTGACACCCAAAAGACTAAATGACATGTCAAAGCCAGAATTGATAGAAGAGTCACGGTGCGAAGCTGTCTACTGTGCATTCATCAGGCCCAGCAGTAGCTTCTGGCAGGGACATTCATCGTTCTTGTTCCAAAATCAGCAGTCCTCTGGGGCCTACCAGACCCATTCTCTGCATTCTCTGTATGAAGGAATGGACCTTTTGTTTCACAGAAATTTATCCTGGTTGTCTCCACTGTCGGACAGCCAGCACGGGGAGGCTGCTTCTATTTACCTAATTAACAGAAAACCAAGCAGGTTTTGCCAGGGCTGAGACACTAGGAACTGTATGTACAGAAGTGGGTTAGGCAGATTCTGCTTTACAGAGACGTTGGGCTTGTGCATCCAGTGAGGCCCCTTGTTGAGTCTCAAAGATGATGAGAGAGAACCAGGCATGATGGTACACGCCCTTAATCTACATAGTGATTCCTAGGCCAGCTGGGACTATCGGGAGATCAGGTCTCAAAAAAGATAAAACAAAGATGAGAGAGACAGCAGTCAGCAGCTGCTGGTCGGCAGATGCACCTCTAGGCCTGGCCTGTGTACCAGAGCCCAGTCACATGAGTGCTGCTGCTTTTTCCCTCCCATAGTGTGCTTGTTTTGTTCTTTGTTTTTTGCCATGGAGGGTTTTCTGTTCTATGGGCTGGCTGTGCTGTTATGTGGAGCACGTGAAGAATAGTGATCGTTTTTTAAGAAGGGATCTGTAGTTACATATTTCAAACTGTATGTACTACACACGTTCTTCAAATGGGCTAGATCTTTCTGTTATAACCTCTTAAAGACACGGGACAGGTACTCAATAGGCCCATGCAGGGGTCTTTACTGTGGCGCCCCACATTTCCCAGAAGGGCCATGGGAACAATTGTTACAATTGGAACAGTTCTACACTGTAGAAACAGGAGGCTCACCAGACCTGGCTACAGTTTGGTGCAGAATGATAGGTATGTGGTATGAAGGTCTTACACCAGCATCACAAATGCATTCTTAACGGCTTTCTGTCTTGCTTGGCTCATGTCCTGGTGTCTCTTCTGTGCCAGGCTGCAGGAGCTGGGTCTGCTCTGTCACCAGCGGCTGTGACCGTTGCTCTCGCTGTTGTGTTGCAGGTACTGATTCTCTCTCCTCTGCTTCCACTGCCTCTGTAGGTTTCTAAGGTAAATGGAGTCACTCGAATGTCATCTCTGGGTGCAGGTACAACCAGTGCCAAAAAGATTCGAGAAGTCAGACCTTCACCATCCAAAACTGTGAAGTACACTGCCACAGTGACCAAGGGGACTGTCACATACACCAAAGCCAAGAGAGAACTGGTCAAGGAAACCAAACCCAACCACCACAAACCCAGTTCAGCTGTCAACCACACAATCTCAGGGAAAACTGAAAGTAGCAATGCAAAAACCCGCAAACAGGTGCTATCCCTCGGGGGGGCGTCCAGGTCCACTGGGCCTGCTCTCAGCAGCCTCAAGGCCAGCAGCAGGTTGAACCCAAAGTCATGCACTAAGGAGGTGGGGGGGCGGCAGCTGAGGGAGGGGCTGAGGAATTCCAAGAGGAGACTGGAAGAGGCACAGCAGGCGGAGAAGCCGCAGTCGCCCCCCAAGAAGATGAAGGGGGCAGCAGGTGCTGCTGAAGCCCCTGGCAAAAAGGCCTCAGCGGCCACAGCAGAGAAGTCTCTGCTGAATGGACACGTGAAGAAGGAAGTGCCCGAGCGAAGTTTGGAAAGGAACCGGCCAAAGCGGGCCGCAGCTGGCAAGAACACACCAGGCAAACAAGCACATGGCAAGACAGAGGGCACCCCCTGTGAAAATCGTTCTACCTCGCAACCTGAGTCCTCGCACAAGCCGCATGACCCACAGGGCAAGCCAGAAAAGGGGGGCAGCAAGTCTGGGTGGGCGGCGATGGACGAGATCCCCGTCCTCAGGCCCTCCGCCAAGGAGTTCCACGACCCACTTATCTACATTGAGTCGGTGCGGGCTCAGGTGGAGAAGTACGGGATGTGCCGCGTGATCCCCCCTCCTGACTGGCGGCCCGAGTGCAAGCTCAACGATGAGATGCGCTTTGTCACGCAGATCCAGCACATCCACAAGCTGGGCCGGCGCTGGGGCCCCAACGTGCAGCGGCTGGCCTGCATCAAGAAGCACCTCAGATCTCAGGGCATCACCATGGACGAGCTCCCCCTTATAGGTAAGGTTTTGGGTTGGGTAGCTCCCCTCTCTCCTCTTTGTCATAGTCCTGGCTGAGGTGAAGTAACCGAGCTCCTTGGCTGGTTTCCCAGTTCTGGTACAGCCCCCCTTCTCCAGGTTCTAGATGCTTGAGGCAAGAAGAATGTCGGTGTTGATGGGCATGGGCATGGGCATGGGGCCTCCTTCCCTCTTTTTGTTGGAGCCCCAGGCCTTTGCTGGGCTGCCTTCTGCTGCCCTGCAGCTGCTGCAGCAGAGCAGTGTCCAAGGAGGTGCTGAGGAGTGCAGGCTGCCATCAGAAGTGCTGCGGGCTGGTGGCTTTAACATCAGACATTGCGGTTTTCCAGTCCGATGTTGGCAAGGTTGGTTTCCAGGGCACTCTCCATAGCTTAGAGAGGGCGCCTACTCCTGCTGTCCTCCCGTAGACTTACCTGTGTATCCGTGCCTTCATCTCTCCCTTGTAAGGACATCAGTGAGGTTGGTGTAAGGTCCGCGTGGGTGACCTTGTTTTAATTTAGTGGCCACTTTAAAGCGCCTTCTTCATAATAGCATCACAGCCTGGGGTCTTAGAGTTTTCCACTTCAGTGTGCTGGCTTCACAGCATTGTAGTCCAGGCCAGTTTTGTGCCATTCTTGTCCTTATTTGTCCATCTCCATTTTTCTTGGAGCATCAGTTTGATGACCAAATGGGACCTTCTCTGAGCCATACAAGAGGGACAGTGCTCCCAGTGGTGTTCCCTCAGCCCAGGAAGGTGACTTCTTCATTTTCCATCTAGGTGGAGTCTAGTAGTGAGGTCTTCATGTAAATACATCTGAGGTTTTGTGCTTAAGGTGGAAATCAGGGCCTTGAACATACTAGGCACAAACTAGGCGCTGGGATCCAGCCCCCAGCCTATATTTGAGTTATGATCCACGTTTGAACTCGTTGCCTTCTGAGGTAAACAGGTGCTCTGTGTCAGGTAGAAGGCTTTGGGCCCTCAGGCACTTGCTCTTTCTCCTGGATTGAGAATAAATCCTCCTCTTGTGAGTGAAAGACTTGGGTGTTGAAAGGAAGATTGGTCTTGGTGAATTTATGATGAGGTGTTCTGAGCCATGAGGGAACACTGTTGGCCCCAAGAAGCGATGTCCAGGTCCTGCCCATCTCTTACGATTACTTTGTCCCTGCCACCTCTACCCTCTGATACGTGATAGTGCCCTAGTCTGTGCTGGACCCTCAGGTTGGGGACCCTTGCTGCATGGCTGCCTCTTTCCTTCCTTCCATTTGGTTTGCCCCTTACATGTTACCTTGAATACCTTCCTAAGATGGTGTCTTAATGTCTTATCTGAATGTGTGTGGTCTCCTGGTCCTCAGCCACAGCCTCTTCACAGACTGTAAGCTAGCTTTTTATTGTTCTAAACCTGGAGCCTGGCATAATTCCTGGTTCATACTAGGCATTCAGGACCTATAGGTTATAGAAGAAAAAAATGTCCTTACCAGCCACCCCGTGCTTTCCTCCCTCATCACTTCAGGAGGCTGCGAGCTTGACCTGGCCTGCTTTTTCCGGCTGATTAATGAGATGGGCGGCATGCAGCAAGTGACTGACCTCAAAAAATGGAACAAACTAGCAGACATGTTGCGCATCCCCAAAACTGCCCAGGACCGGCTGGCCAAGCTTCAGGAGGCCTACTGCCAGTACCTGCTGTCCTATGATTCCTTGTCCCCAGAGGAACACCGGCGGCTGGAAAAGGAGGTGCTGATGGAGAAGGAGATCCTGGAGAAGCGCAAGGGGCCTCTGGAGGGCCACACGGAGAATGACCATCACAAGTTCCACCCCTTACCCCGCTTTGAGCCAAAAAATGGGCTCATCCATGGTGTTACACCCAGGAATGGCTTCCGTAGCAAGCTCAAGGAGGTGGGGCAGGCCCCACTCAAGACTGGCCGTCGGCGACTGTTCGCTCAGGAAAAGGAAGTGGTCAAAGAAGAGGAGGAGGACAAAGGTGTTCTTAACGACTTCCATAAGTGCATCTATAAGGTAGGGCTCTGCATGGTGCCCACAACACCTACCACTGAATGGATGGGACTGAGAATGTGGGCCCTGCTGTGGTGGAGCCCAGGGGAGGCTGACTGCTCTGCTGGAGTGAAATGCTAGTGTAGTCTTAGTCTGTTTTGAACTGTTGTAAAGGAAAATTCATAAACAAATTTTGGCTCATAGTTCTTAAGGCTGGGCAGGCCCTTATCAAGGTGCTGGCATCTGGTGAAGGCCCTCCTATGTAGGAGCTTGGTAGAAGGGTTCACCTCTAGTGCTGTCACTATGGAAACTTTACCATGCACTTTGGAGGAGATACACACTGATTCCATAGCTCATGCCACTAGCCAGTGTTCTGTCTGAAGTGAAGGTGTATCAGGATTAGAGAGAGCTGGAGCTGGCCAAGGAGGCTGGGCTGTTGGATGGTAAAGGACACAGGTCTGGGGCTCTGCATCTTTTTAGTATTAGGTGTGTTGTTTGCCTCTCTGGGCTCTTCTGGCTTCCTTTAAATTAAATGGTTTGTGCTTGCTCATGTTCCAGGAACAAGGCAGATGAGGGTGTGGCTCAGTGTGTCCTGTGCTCCTGGTTCTAGGCCTGCCTTTATGGGCACTGCTTCTCTCATGGCTGCCCAGGCTGAGGCCCTTGGGCTCTGAGAACACCCTTTTCTCCCTCATTATTTTGTATTCCAATGTCCTGCTGTGTTTCTGCCCCAGCTGAGCACTGCCAGGTGTAGAGATGTAGAGAACTGGGCCTAATAAAGCTATCAACATGAATTTCACCATTAACAGCAGTGCAGGGAAGAGGAGGGAGAGAGACTAGAAAGTAGAACTGCTAAGCCAGGCGTGGTGGCACACACCTGTAGTCCTAGCACTTGGGAGGCAGAGGCAGGTGGATCACTGTGAGTTCCAGGCCAGCTGGGGCTAAAGGGAGACCCTGTTTCAGAAAGACCAAAATAATAATAATAGTAATAGTAATAATAATAATAGTAATAATAGTAATAATAATAATAGAAAGTGGAACTGCTTATGCTGTTCCAACACAAGTCCCTGAGCCACTTTGCTTCACTGTCCAAGAAAAGAGTTAGCAGCACCTCTCAGCAGCTGCCTCCCAAGGCTTACTTAGGGCTCCCCTTGGCTTGCTGCAGGCGTGGGGAAGGACAGCCCCAGGCCAGAGGCTGTCACCGCCCCCCAAATGAGGCCTCTGCAGAGTTACCTGATGCAGACTTGCCCTCTGGTTCCTTTTTGGATTTCCTGGAGGGAAGTGTTCTCTGAAGAAGTCTTGGCCTCTGTTGCATTTCTTGGGAGTGTTGAGGTACACTGGTTTCAGCTGCACTGGCTGGCCAGTACTCACCTTTCCCATCTGTCCTCCAGGTTTCTGTGGCCCCTCGCTTCAGGTTCCAGATTATCCCACTGCAGTGACTGCCACCATAAATGATAGGACCACACAGAGGAGTCTCTTCTTGAGGCTAGGTCAGCTGCTGAGTTTTCAGCTTAGAGCTTACTTCTGGGCTTTGGGTATTACTCCATCTTTTTATAGAAAGGAAGGGTTTGGTCTCTTTTGGTCTGGTTCTTTATCCTCCTGAACTACCAAGTAGAGACCTGGCCTTGGGGGATGGAGAACAGCTACCCACAGCCCTCAAGCATCCTTCTGTGCCTCTGAAACCTTTCTATGAAAAGGGAGAAGTGGCCCAGGAGCTCTAAGTGCTTTATTTGGCATTTCCTGAGTGCCAGCAAAAGTTGTCTTCATTAATTCAAGCCACTCAATGAAGTCTGAGATTCCAAACCACCACCTTCTGAAGGGAGAGATGCTTTCCGTGTTTGTCAGTATTTAAGAAGGCCAGTGCTGTGGGAATGTGTTGGATGCAAGGAAGAGTTATTTTGTCTTGTTTTTATAAACATGTTCTGTTAAAAAATATTTTTAGATTTAATTGGAAAAATCTGATGAGCTTAGCCAAGGTATACACCCTGGGACCTTGACCGCCAGCACTAGCTTCCTGTCACCTCTGTTCATTGTGTTCTGTTTTAGTTAATGTAAAGTTGGGGCCTCCCTGCAGTTACCTCTTTATTTATTTGAGAAAGGTTTAGAGTTGCAGGAAAGTTACCTTCTCAATCTGAGACTCTCGTCCCGTTCCTTGGCTTGCTGGAGAACAAGCCCAAACTCCAGTCTCCATACTCTTGGCTGTGGTGTGGCCCCTGGAGAGGCTGTAGCTGGTTCTTGCTTTTTGATGATGCTGTCCCCCAGTGACAGGAACTGCTCTTACCAGCTCATGTCAAAGCTGCTGTAAACCTGCTCCCAACTCTTGCTAACATCTGAATGCTGAGACCCCAGACTGAATGGATGCTCACAAGGCCAGAGCTGCAGTCTGGTTGGCACACAGCTTCATCTCCAGGCCCAGAGCTAGGCCTAGTATATAAGGTGCTCAGTCGGTTTCTGGAATTGGGAGTAATATGCCTGTTCAAGGAGAAGGTGGGGACTCCCTTTAATTAAAGCCCATGCTTAGATCTATGTTAAAAACTATTCTGTACCAACTACACCTTTGCTTGTTTTAAAGTTGATTTTATTTATTTATTTATTATTTAATTTATCTTTTTGAGACAGGGTCTCCCTGTAGCCCCAGCTGTCCTGGAACTCGCTATGTAGACCAGGCTGGCCTCAAACTCACAAAGATCTGCCTGCCTCTGCCTCCCAAGTGCTGGGATTAAAGGGTGCGCCACCATGCCCAGCTTAAAGTTTATTGTTACTTCATGTGTTATGAGTGTTTCACCTAAATGTATGTAAGTACACCACTGTTGTGCAGTGCCCATGGAGGCCAGAAGCAAGCATTGGATCCCCTGAAACTGGAGTTAAGGATGGTTGTGAGTCTCTACGTGGGTACTAGGAGCCAAATCTGGGTTTTCTGTAAGAGCAGCCAGTGCTCTTAACCACTAAACCATTTCTCTAGCTCCGCAAAAAAGTTTTGTTTTTTTTCATAAAGGAGAAAAAGACAAGACCTTTAGAAGGATTGCATCTGAAAACAGCCCATATTCTCAGGCTAGATAAGAGGAGGAGTTGTCAGCAGGTCATTTTTATCAGAGTAATGTGTGTAGTGCTTCGGAAAGAGGATGGCAGGGTGTGCGTGTTGGCCCTCCTTGTGGGTCGCGCAGAGGTTGAAACTTCCCAAGTTCAGGCTGCTCTCCCAGCCAGTTTGCATGTGAGGAGACTCCTGACTAGAAGTCTTTTCATGGGTCTCAAGCGTCACTGTCTGAGATTTCTGGTCATGGTCACTGTAGGTTCTTATTGGGCCCATAGCCTTTATCCTTCTTGCATAGGGAGTTCTGTCTGGAGTTCAAGATGCATTTGAAGCATCCCTTAGACTGTTCTTTTATGCTCATTGAGTTTTGTGTGTGTTTCCTGGGTCTGGCAGCCTCTCTGTGTCTGGGGAAAAACCGGTCAGGTTGCTCGTCGCAGTTGTCAACAGATGCGCTTGTCCTTCTGTGGTCTGTGGTCCTGGGGATTCTGACTTAACCCTTATCTAAGGATTTTTTTCTGCCTTGGGGACACAGTGTGACTTGTCACCACAGGAAAGTCACTGGGCAGACATCTGTGACCACCAGGTTTGTGTCATGATTTGAAGCCCAGGGCTTAGTGTCACATCTAAGCTTTACTTTGCTCTTTTTCTTTCAGGGAAGATCTGTTTCTCTAACAACTTTTTATCGAACAGCAAGAAACATCATGAACATGTGTTTCAGCAAGGAGCCTGCTCCAGCTGAGATCGAGGTGAGTCAGCTGACCGACCCGCAGAGCCTCCTGTGTTGAGTGTGCACTGGTGCAGCTAGAAAATCAGTCTAGTAAAGATGATGGGATTCCCTGGCCTCTGCTGGAGGTGAATCTGAGAGGTGTGTCGGGATGCCCACCACCCATCCAGCTGGCAGCTTTTATACTCTCTGAGCTGCCTCTCACCCAGCCTTCCTGTGAGTTGTGCAAGAGAATGTTTGGAATCCTCTGGAAGCCATGGTATGCTTTGCCCTCTTCTGTTCACGTAATGGGATTGGCAGGTCGCCATTTTTGTGTCACTGCCAACTCTCTTCTTTGAGTTAGTGCAAGGCTGGAAAGACAGTGAGCTCTTCTGTGCCCAGACCAATTAGGGGCCACTGTGCATGAGGCACTACAGGACCAAACTGGGGGTCTGTTTATTTACATTCCCTGGCTAGAGCCCAGTGGAGTTCCTGTGACCCTCCCGCTGCTGATGTAGGACCCCAGCAGTGGTTGCTTCAGGAAGGGGGAGAACCCATCTCTGATCCTGGTTCCAGAAAACTGCTTTTGGGAGGAGGCAGGTGGTGTGTGTGTGTGTGTGTGTGTGTGTGTGTGTGTGTGTGTGTCGGGAGGGGGTGGGGGTGGTGATCTCTTCTGATGTCAACCAGCTTCCTGGCCCTTTGGAGAATTCTTTGTGCTTAACTCTGGGGCCTGGCATCCCACCCTCATCCCAGGTTTAGATCTCTCTAGGCCATGGGATGTGGCCATTACACTAGACTGACCTGATTGATGCCTGTGTGGCTATTAGAGCTGCCTCCAGACCCTTCATGGCATTGTGGTAGACATGTCAGATGAAAGACTTAGAGGACCGTTGGCACTAGAGCTTTGTTGTCCCTCCCATGTTCATGTGTTCCTGGCTCAAAGGTGCTGGCCGCTGTTAAAGTCCATAGCTCATTTTACAGGCTTCTATTTAGGGGTTTTGCTCTAGCAGTAACATGAATACTAAAACACAAAGTGGAAATTTGCTAGAACCAGATTCCAGCCTTCCTAGCTGGCGCCTTGTGCTCTGTGTCTTTCCTCTCCTCTGCTGACAACAGCTGGAGGTGCCTGCTGCTGCTGTGGAGTGAGTCGCCTGGCATCCCACCCTCATCCCAGGTTTAGATCTCTCTAGGCCATGGGATGTGGCCATTACACTAGACTGACCTGATTGATGCCTGTGTGGCTATTAGAGCTGCCTCCAGACCCTTCATGGCATTGTGGTAGACATGTCAGATGAAAGACTTAGAGGACCGTTGGCACTAGAGCTTTGTTGTCCCTCCCATGTTCATGTGTTCCTGGCTCAAAGGTGCTGGCCGCTGTTAAAGTCCATAGCTCATTTTACAGGCTTCTATTTAGGGGTTTTGCTCTAGCAGTAACATGAATACTAAAACACAAAGTGGAAATTTGCTAGAACCAGATTCCAGCCTTCCTAGCTGGCACCTTGTGCTCTGTGTCTTTCCTCTCCTCTGCTGACAACAGCTGGAGGTGCCTGCTGCTGCTGTGGAGTGAGTCTCCCTCCCTCCTTCCCAGAGTGCTATGCCTCTGCTGGAGCTTGGTGGCTATGAGTCTCAGCTCTTAGTCTCCCAAGTCACAGGATTGCCAGTTCTTTCCAGGATAGAGAGAAATGGTTTTTGGCCATTTGGGACTGTAGCCAGGACTCTCTTGTGAGGAATCAAAAGTGTCTCCCTGCTCTTGGGAGCTGAATTTCAGGCAGATCCTGGATGCTCACTGAATGGAGTTTCGTTCAGGTCTGTCCAGGGGAGAATATATGCTTCTGGAATGGTGATTAAAAACAAATCAAGACATTACCTCAAAAGGAAGTGGCATAGCTTGTCCCTCTGATAGAGTATATGCAACCCATTTCTTGTCGCTAGCCCTCCAGCTCTGCTGGTATCAGCTCAGACATGTGACAGTATGACCAGGCTATATATATTATTGGGGATGGGGGGACACTTGTGCCACAGTGCACCTATGGAGGTCAGGACACCGTTGGAGTCAGTTCTCTCCTTCCACTTTTACATGGGTTCTAGGGATTGAACTCAGGTCACCAGTTTCGTGTGCAGCACCTTTACTGCTGTTCCTGTATCTATCCTAACACTCTAGGGATGCTGATTTGCAGCAGAGTGCTGACCCTATACAGCAGTGTGTCTGTCAGTTCCCAGAGTGTGACCAGGTGCACTTGTGCCATGAGCTAGATGAGTGCTGCCCTTAGCAGGTTCTACGTGGGAGCACAGGAAATCTTTTCCCTCTTCCTCTCCCTGCTTTTTGTTTGAATTTCTTTCCTGTAAACTGCAGCTTAGTAGCTTTGCTTTTTTTTTTTTTTTTTTTTTTTTTTTTTTGGTCATTTTGAGTTAGGGTCTCCCTGTAGTCCCAGCTAGCCTGCTGGAACTCACTATATAGACCAAGCTGGCCTTGAACTCACAGAGATCTGTCTGTCTCTGCCTCCTGATTTTTTGGTTTTACTCTGTAGCCCAGACTGGCCTTGAACTTGCTGTGTAAGCCAGGCTGACCTCACACTTACAGAGATCCTGTTGCCTCTGCATTCCAAGTGCTGGGAGTAGAGGTGTGTGCCACCATTCTTGGTGACAGTCGCCATTTTAATCTTCAGTGTGTGTGCATGTTTGTGTGTGTCAGCATTCACTTTCCACAGGGTGTGTGTGGGAGCCAGAGGACAACCTTGAGTGTTGGTCCTTGCCTTCTGAATTTTTTAGGCAAAGTCTCTGTGGACTGATAAGTATATCAGGCTAGCCTGCTCAGGAGCTTCTGGGAAATCTATTTCCATATCCCATCTCATCCTAGGTGCTCTGAGATCACATGCAACACATTACAACATCCAGTTTTATGTGGGTTCTGGGGATCCAAACTCAGTTGTACATTAAGTGTACATTTCTGTGGCATTAAGTTGATTCACATTGTACAGCCATCATCATCTATCCCAAACCCAAATTCAGTACTCGGTGCCCCTTAAATACTTTCCAAACCCCTCCCTCAGCCTGGCAGCCCTGGCCTGCTTTCTGACTGGGTCTCACTACTCCAGGTCCATACTGTCTTTTTGTTTAGTGTCCTCAAGCTTTAGGTAGATTAATGCTGATGGTATGTATAAACCCTATTCTGTTAGTCCACCCTTCCTCATAGTACACATGGGTGGCTTCCCTGGGATAGTGTTTATCTTTCTGTTGTCATCCCAGCGGAAACAGTATATACTGAGACTCTGCAGCCTTGCCTAAATGGAGTGTCCCCAGAGACACAGAGGTCCTACCATGGCTATCTGTTAAGTTCTCAGGGTGGTACCCTTGGATTACCTCCCATCTTACCTGACATCATCTTGCACTACACATGGTGTCCCAGTGTCGTGAAGTGCCCTGGGGCTTAGGCACAGACAGTGACTGTCGTTTCCTCTTTCCTACAGCAAGAGTACTGGAGGTTAGTAGAAGAGAAGGACTGTCATGTGGCAGTGCACTGTGGAAAGGTAGACACAAATACGCATGGCAGCGGGTTCCCAGTGGGAAAATCTGAACCCTTTTCAAGGTAATAATACAATCCCTTGTCCATGTGCTAGTTGGGCACCCTTCCCCGCCAGCCTGTGACAGATCTCATCTTTCCCTTGCAGGCATGGATGGAACCTCACCGTCCTCCCCAATAACACAGGGTCCATCTTGCGTCACCTTGGTGCTGTGCCTGGTAAGCATAATGGGAACTACCCTCCAGCAGCAGCCAAGCACTGGTGGAGAGGGTCTGGGGTTTTAGGTGCTAAGTGTATATGCAGTTCCATTTTGACTTTGGGAGAAAGAGAAGAATACAGTTACATCTGTTAAAGTCAATAAAAACATGGACCCGCATGGTTAGAATCTAAGAAACCTAGTAGGCAACTTTGACTATTATAAAGGCTTTTGCAGGCTGAATCTTGACTCCTACAGGCTGTTTTTGCTGGCACCCACTATAAGTGGGCTAAGAAGTGAAGGGCGCTTCAGAAGAGGCAAAGCCAAGGTCATGGAGGTTCTGGTTGCCATTACTTCTTGGGGCCCTGGGGAGGGAAGGCTGAGAGACTCTTCTGCTCAAGCCAGGAACCCTGCAGCCTACCTTACTCACCATGGGCAAGGCAGTTGCGGCAAGCCTCTCCAGCTCTGGAGGTTTGGCACCTCCAGCCTTAGCTCTGGGGTCAGCAAGCTAAAGCCATGGTGTTGACCATCAGCCAGCATCTTGCTCCCTTGAGAGGCAGGATTCATTTCGGTGTAGCAAGCAGGGAGGAGTGGATGCCTTTTTCTTCCTGAGTTCTGTCTGGGAGAGGCAGAACCCTATTTTCCTGGAGGATACTGTGTTTTAATGGCTATCACCTTGAGACATTGTTACTCTAAAATGCTGTTTCTGCCTTTATGTTTAAGGAGTGACTATTCCCTGGCTAAATATTGGCATGGTCTTTTCTACCTCATGCTGGTCTCGAGACCAAAATCACCTTCCATATATCGACTACTTACACACTGGTGCTGACTGCATTTGGTGAGTACCTATCCCCAGCGGGCAGGTGGTATGGGCCTGGGCACCCAGGGAGGATGGCTCCATGAAGAGCCATGCTGACAGGGTCTGAGGCCTGCAGCAATTGGAGGATGCAGAGATTGCTGGCTGGGCTTTCCACTCTGTCACAAGAGCAACAGGGTAGCAGACGATGTTTCAGTGAGCAAGGCATACCCACTTCTGTGTTCTCTTCTGAAGCTGGTAGTCTGTTTCCCTGCTGGGACCCTCAATTACTATTGTAGAATTCCCAAGTTGCTTTCATGGTGGCAGTCATACAGTGCCACAGGAAGACTGGTCTGGGCAACTTCTCCAGGGTACCTCTTTGCAGGGTCTTGAGCCAGCAATCCAGTATCTTACCTGCCCACCAGAAGCTGTGTGGTCAGAACTGACCTGAGAGGCTAACTCCTGCTGTGTTGTGTCCCCATGAGTTGCACCGTTGTGTGGTGCAGTGGTCATTATTGGTCCCCTGTGGTCTGCTCGTGGCTGGGCTCTGGTTTCCATGTAGACAGCAGCCTGTGGGGAGGGCTGCACGTCAGATTATCATCTCAGCCTGCTGGTGTCACACTCTTCCCCGATAACTGCACTTAATGCCCTAATGTGTGATGAAATATTCTTTATTAAATAAACAGAAGCTGGGCTGGAGAGATGGCTCAGCGGATAAGAACACTGGTTGTTCTTGCAGAAGACCTGGGCTCGAATCCCAGCACCCACATGGCAGCTAACAACTGTCCATAACTTCAGTTCCAGGGGATCCAACAGCCTCTTCTGACCTCGGGCATTTCACAACACGGGTGCACTTACCTACATGCAGGCAATACATGCATACACATAAAATTAAATAAATAAATTAATTAAACAAAAGCTCAGAACTGGCCAGTGTAGGTAGCTTTCTGCTGGTGTTGGGTATGGGCTGTTCATGACCTGATGAGCAAGGAGGGGACTGTGTGTCGACTGTGGCCTCTGGTGTCCTGTAGTGCCTACTCAGGGGAGATGGAGGAGAGGGGTCATGAGGTGTGGGCAGCTGGATAGCTGTGGAATGCTGCACTCTCTCACGGGCAGTTTTACTTGGGTGAGAAGCTGTAGGGTGTGATTAAGGCCCTTCCCAGCATAGGAGTTCCTGGGGCCAGCGTTGCCCTCTGCGGTATTGGGGTCTCACCAGGCCTGTGACCCAAGGTCCCTTTTAGTTCCTTTCATGTGAAACTTAGGACGTGAAGTGGCCCATGATGGTTGTTTTTGTAGCTTGAGTATGGAGTCAGAGGTGGTGAAACTTGAGATTCTGTGAGTTCTTTGAAGTCTCATCACTGGGCCCTCAGTGGTAGAGAAGAAAGCAGAGCCAGGGATGTCATCAGAGAGCTTCATGGTGTGTGGTTTTCTTACATGTGATTTATGTTAGAAACTCTGTATTTAAATCACAAATCAGTAACCAAATATGTTTGCTTTGAAATTGTATAAACATTTAAGAAAAATACGTTAATGTGGCTGATACCCTCCCTTAGCAACTGAGACCAGGATTTGCTTCAAGGGTACAAGGTTGTATCATAGACTGCCAGGCGTTGGGGGTGTGGAATGGTGCTGAGGGAGAGGAGAGCTGCTGCCAGTGGTCCACAAGGCCCCTGCTTCTGTGTGCTCAGTGGTCATCAGGACTCTGCTGGCTTCTGCAGGCCCAAGTCCTCTCAGATCCTGCTCCACTTGCCTAGGCAGGAGTCACTTAGACAGCATTTCTTATAGGCCTAGAATGGCTTTCCCTTCACCAGACCCTTGGCATGTTACAGGTGACACTGTGTCCACAGTGGCTCCTTGGGACATCAAAAGAGGGTGCCAGGAAAATGCTCAACCCTATTACTTTGAGGTCTCTCTTTCCATAGCCTAAGCTGTCCATGTTTCCAGCCTTTTCTCCCACCGAGGCCCCCTCTCCTGATTCTACTTGCAGTGGTCTGTGCTGTCCCAGACCCGTAGCCTTCCTTGTGGTCACTCCGCTCCTGTGCAGGTCTCAAGCTGGGTTGTGACACATAGCTACTGGGTGAACAGAGCCAGAGTTCCCTAGACCTGTGGACTTTGCCAGCAGCTGTGACCTTGGCTGGACAGATGGCCTGTGAGAAGTGTGCACTGGGTTTGGCCCCTTCCCAAGTCTCTATTTGGAAAACCTAAGTAAGGGTTCTTGTACCTTTTCTCGCCAGCTGCCCCCGGTCCTCCTGGGATGCTTTGGCTTGGGGACACAGGTGCCCACCTTCTCCTGTCATGATCAGTGTCGAATCTTATTCCTACACCGGCGGACCAGACCTTTCTCTGCAGTCAGAGCACTTGCATAAGCAGAGGGAGTCTACAGTTGTGTCTGGTTCTGATTTATAAGGGGTTTCACCATCTGGCTTTGGTTTGAAGGCTTTTTATCTTTACCATGCGAGTCAGATCTGCATAAAAGATGAGCCATGTGAATCAGGGCTGCAGCTTTTTGTTGGGCAGAAGTGGCCAGCAGTAACAGCACCAGGCCCTGGGCCAACACCCCCACCCAGCTACCCTGAGGTTGGTCACTCACTACCTTAGAGGCCTTATCAAACCTCTCCTGTGTTTCCCATGCCCCAGGTATTGCATTCCTGCTGAGGAGGAGAACAAGCTAGAGGATGTGGTCCACACCCTGCTGCAGGCCAATGGTACCCCAGGGCTACAGATGCTGGAGAGCAATGTCATGGTAGGTCCACCCAGCGGGGGCTCCTGGGCCCTCCTAGGGCAGGAATTGGAGGGTACTTGAGAGCTGTTTCATACTGCTGCCCTCCTTAGTGACCTGTCTTTGAGTGGTAAAGAGGATGAAGTAAAATAAGTCGTCAAGGAGTCCAAATGACTCTAGGCATGGAAACCAGACCAGAGGAAGAGTTTTCTGCCAGTAACCCTGGACTTGGCTCTCTACAGGTGTCAGGCCTGTCCATTTGTGTATAAGTTGAGTGTTGACTTGAGGACTAGCATTTTGGCTCTGTGCTTGGGCTCTTGGGGCCCACGCCCTGAGCAGGAATGAGAGCAGAAAAGCCATGGAATGTGTGAGTCCTTGGGGGGGGGGGGGCCTTTGTTGCTGTCAACTGTGTTATGGCCAGCTGAGAGGGGTCTTCCCTGGCCTCTGCAGACCCTGCCTGTGCACACCAGGCCAGTTAAGTCGTCAGCTTCTGGGAGTGCTGGGGTGGGCCTAGAAGGTCTCCAAAAGGGTCATGGGGCAAAGAAGGAAGGAGCTATGGACTCACCATGGCCTCTGCTCTGCAGAAACCTGTTGTCGCTCTTAGGCTAGCATTGACTGGGATGTCTGTTCTTTACAGGTTTGGCCTTTTACTTTCTGAAAGAGAATCATAATCTAGTTCCTTGAGAGCAGCTCCTTCTGTTAGGGCTCCTGAGCTGGAGTCCTTAGGCCATGGGGCAGGAAGGTTGCCTGACTGGGTAGGGTGGGGCCTGTACCTCAACTGGTCCTGTCTCCTCAGATCTCCCCGGAGGTGCTGTGCAAAGAGGGAATCAAAGTCCACAGGACCGTGCAGCAGAGTGGGCAGTTCGTTGTCTGCTTCCCCGGGTCCTTTGTATCCAAAGTGTGCTGTGGCTACAGCGTCTCTGAAACTGTGCACTTTGCTACCACCCAGTGGACAAGTATGGGCTTTGAGACTGCCAAGGTGAGCAGTGCAGGTGTCCCGTCATTGTATGTGAACACAGATGCATTGTGTATGCCCAAAACTTGTAGGTACATTTAATGTTGGAATACAGCTCTGAAAACCTCAGCCAGCGTTCCATCAGCAGCATTGGGAGGTCGGGAGGGGGTGATCCTTAAGGGCTGGAGGAGTTTTCTAGGAAAGAAAAGCTCTTTTGGGTTTGTATCATGAAGGATTTTGACTTCCACTACTGGACAGCCTGCAGTGTAGGGGAGACCAAACAGAAGTGTGGAAGGTAAAACACTGGAACCAAGAACACAGACCATCTCTCCCCATTCTCAAGTTGCAGTGCCCACCTTACAGGTGACTGGGAGGTGTTAGGACTTCCCTGGTATTTCATGCTGTTCTCTAGATAAGCGTAGTGGCACAGTTGGTTTAGTCCAAGTACAGTTACCTTCTTATAAATTCAGGTGGGCCGCCTGCCATTAGGAACCTTGGAAGCTGCTTACTTAATGCTAATTGGCCCTTTGTAAAGGTGAGTTCTCTTTCAGGAGATGAAGCGCCGCCATATAGCTAAGCCATTCTCCATGGAGAAGTTGCTCTATCAGATTGCACAAGCGGAAGCGAAAAAGGAAAACGGTCCCACCCTCAGTACCATCTCAGCCCTTTTGGATGAGCTCAGGTACTGTAGACCTGGCTTCTTGGGACTCCAGGGGAAGCCCCAGAGCTTGGTGGGTGGAGGGCTGGCCTGAAGAAGCAGGTAGGAGTTCCCCCAGGACTTCAGGCCCACCCGAGGCTTTCAGGGCGGGAAGCTTTTTCTGTTCCATTTTATTTCCCATTTTCCTGCATGACTCAGAATCTCTCAGTGACCTGATACCAAAAGCATGTGGCCCCAAGGGGTTAATTCCTCTTGGAGTTGTGAATGGAAGGTGGATGTTGGATCCCCATTTTGTGGTAGTAGTAGTACCTCTAGTAGGTTTGGGGTGGTGTATAGAGAGCGATCAACCCTTGGCTTTCTTGTCAGACACAGATACACAGAGTGTGTAAGTAGTAACATCACCTGACACTGGTATGGGGCTGCTTTGACCTGGCCCATCTTGCATCCCACAGCTGCTGAGGGTACTTCTCAGCTTAAACCAGGTTAGACAGTCACCAAAGAATCAGGTACCCCTTACATCTGACCTGTGTGGATCTCTTCCCTCCCTGGCAGCCACATGGGGCCTCTCCTTCCCCTGGTGGTGCTGATGGGCAGCACAAAGATGTCCACCAGGTAGGGAGTCTTAGTAGTACCAATAAGTAGGTGAAATGTATCCTTGGCTTGAAGCAAGAGCATCTGTAACCCTAGGTAAAGCCCAGTCACCATGCAGCCTTGAGGCTCATTTTTGACCTTTTGGCAGAAGGCTCTGGTCCCCAGCTGGGGAAGGTTTGCTGGGATTCTCACACCATGGCTAGGCTTCCCTGTGTTTGATTGGTGGGCACATCCACCCCAGAGGAGGGATGGCATATCTGCTGGATGGAGAGCAGGGATCTGGCTGACCATTGTTCGAACAGTCTTCTGATGGCACCTTCCATGTCTGCACAGGGATACAGAGCTGCGGCAGCGCAGGCAGCTGTTCGAGGCTGGCCTTCACTCCTCTGCACGCTATGGCAGCCATGACAGCAATAGCACAGTGGCAGATGGGAAGAAAAAGCCTCGAAAGTGGCTGCAGTTGGAGACATCAGAGAGAAGGTGTCAGATCTGCCAGCACTTGTGCTACTTGTCCATGGTGAGTGTCCACCCATGCACTCAAACCAGACCTGCAGAAGGCCATCTCCAAGCCCACTGCAGAGCCTCATCCAGCTATCGGCCTCCTAGCAGCATGGTGGTGGGAGTGAGAGTCAGCTGGTCACACTGGGTCATATTGTGTCCAGTCAGGAAGCTGGGGGATGATGGTGCTTCCCCCTCCTTTTTATTCATTCTAGGAACCCACCCCACTAATGGTGGCACCCACATTCAGCTAAACTCTTCTGGTAATGCCCTCGCACACACCCAGAGGTGTGTTTGGTGATTTTAAGTCCCATCAGGACAGTGAAGGCAGCTGCTGTCAACCTAGGTGGGCGCTCCAGACTGGAGATGGAGGCTTAGTGTCTTCTGGCCCTGACTGTCTTGAGACACTTGGGAATCTCAGGTTTTTATTTACACTAAGTTTGTGCACACTTTTTTGTTCAGTGCTGATCACGTTCCTCTTCTTAGCCCTTGGACTATTTTAAAGGTGATTTTCCTGTTAGTGTCATCTCCTTGTTCTGATAGCCTGTTCTGTTCTTTTCTTAGAGGCACTTGAGCTTTATAAAAACCCTGTGCCTTCCCTGAACTGCCCTTCAGAAACAACTGCCAATTTAATACTTCATCCAAGTGTTACGGCCTCACTTTTCATTTTTATGTTTGTCTCAAAATAACGCCACACATACACAAAGTCTTACTATGTGTGTCTGACTGGCTTGGAACTTCCCTATGTAGACCATGCTGGCGCAAACGCACAGAGATCCCCCTGCCTCTACCTCCAGAGTGCTGGGACTAAAGGTGTGTGCCACAATTCTCGGGCTCATTTTTATGTTTTAACCATTAAAACGGACTTGAGGTCCAGATAAAGAAGAGGTCCACTGTCCCGGCCCTTCCAGGCCCTCTGTTGGTGCTCAATGTAGTCTCAGGTGGCAGGGCATGTGCTTGGGAGGCAGTGCTATGCAGGTCCTCTGGGTACTGAAGATGAGGAGCCCTGAGTGTTGGTAGTGAGTTTAGGTCCCCCATTGAAGCTCAGGAAAGCTCATGTCTCTGGCTAGATCTTCTGAGCTGCTCTGAGCACTGGCCAGAACTTCCTTCACTGAGAACTTCCTTCACTGTTGGAGCATCCAGAGGAGGAACGCATGCTGAACTAGCTTCTATACTTCCATTCAGGCCCATCTTGAGCCAGCGTTGTTTTGGTCAGAGACTGCCAAGTCTTGAATTTGAGAGCCTTCTAAGCACCCAGCACTCTATGCACTCTAGACTCCACCTAGAGTCTATGCTGAAGCACTCCGAGAAACTACAAATGGCCAAAGACAAGGCAGAGGTTTCTCTTCCCTGTCCTAATTGAAGACTGTGGCAGGCTTTGATTTGGGGTTCTCACCCATTTCCATTATTTGTGAGACACTGACCCCTGGCTTGGGCAGATATGGCCTCCTTGAGCTCAGCTATGCCACTGTCCCTGCAGGTTGTCCAGGAGAATGAGAACGTCGTGTTCTGCCTGGAGTGTGCCCTGCGCCATGTGGAGAAACAGAAGTCTTGCCGTGGGCTAAAGCTGATGTACCGCTATGATGAGGTCAGTTCCTACTCGGGCAAGGTCTGAGTGCCACAGCATCCTCCTCAGCCCTGGTGACACTGACTCAGTCTGGCCATTGCAGTGTAGGCTACATAGAGGCTGAGGGCAGCGAGGGCAGCAGCTGCCATTAACTTAGGTGGACATTGGTGGTTCATCTCCAGACTAGAGAGGTGGTGGTATCTTTTGGCCTGTTGTCCTGAGACACTTGGGACTGAATCCTCAGATTGCTTTTACTTCTCCAGCCTCATTTCACATCTTTCTGTTCACAAAGCCTCTTCCAGACTGCTCCTTTCACTTAGAGCATAGAGGCAGGTGGTAGAGGGCTGGTCATCATGCCACTCACCTTCCCATTGCCATTTTTGGAAGTGTGGCTCAGCATTAATGACCTCTCAAGAGAAGGCAGCCACCGAGGCCATCCATGTGACCTGATAGCCTGGTGGCTGTACTACCAGCCTTGGAAACCCTTCCTCTGTGGTTGTTTGTCTCCTACACAGCAGGATGCTGGCCAACATTCCTGACCTAGCCACCCCCATTTACGTGTTCAAGGTGTCTTCTTGACTGGCCCTGGGGGTAACACTGCTCTCACAAGCCTACCGTCACTTCCTTCCCTAGCAAGCTGCCTGCCTGCTAAAAGCTGACTTGCCCCTCCTGCTGACTCCATCCAGCTATGGATAGCCCTGGCCGGCAGGCCTTTAGTGTCCAAACACAAGGTTGATGGTGGTTCGCTGGGTCTACACCAGCCAGGTTACTAAGGAAGTGGAGACTGTGCTGCTGCCTAGTTCTTAGCCCTACAGGGAGAGGGCAGCTGTGAGTGGACACGTCATGAAGCCGAGTATGAGGTTCAGCCTTCTCTGCCAGGAGATGTGCTGGTCCCTTTTCTTGCAGATTACCTGTGGACTACGTGCTGATGAGGCAGGGAAGGGAGTGTTTGAGCCCCAGGGGATGTGATTCCCATGTCTCTTTAAGAAAAGGCTGTGATCGCATGAACATGCTTCTGCAGTTCTGAAGTAACCCTTGAGCCAGGGCCATGGAGGAGCCAGTGGCTGTCATGCTCCTTGCATGATGTGGACACCTGTCTGCACTGTATGATGTGGACACCTGTCTGCAGTGCCATCCCTTACTGGGAGTCCTGTCCATGTGGGACCTACTGTATCTTTCCTGAGGCCCTTGGCTTCTGCATCCACTTCTGCACATCACAATTGTGGCACCTTTTAAATGAACCCCAGGTTTAAACAGATGATCTCATTAAGGGAGACCATTTAATGTCACACTGGGTCTTCTCTCAACTCCTTGTGATTCACACAGCATGTATACTAAAACACCTGTTTGAAGGTCTCCCCCCACCAGTGTACCCCAGCTGCTGTTGGTCTCTTCAGTCTTCATAATCCCGAGGTACACCTGAGGAAAGCCAGGCCCAGACGCTCACAGCCTACAGCCCATGCTCCATCTCATTGATCAGCCCTGTGCTGGGATGCTCTGTATTTTGGTCAGTCTACCACTGCACACCTGGCAGCCTGCTGCCTTTCAGGACATCTTTTGGACACTTGCCATCACTGAGGATTCTAAGCTTGTGGTGTGCCAACGTATCACCATGTGGCCCCAAACCTTGCCTTCCTTGCCAAATCTGGCAGTAGAATCTTTTTGCTCCTCTCTCTTCACTCCTTGGCTGTGGTTCTCATGCATCTCATCAGATGTTCTTTGCGTGGAAGGCCACATCAAGGCCATTACATACTTGCCTCAGGTTTGCTGAGAATGGGTCAAGTGGTAGATCAGACTTCAGCACTGAGCTCCAAGTTTGGACAGCTGAAAGTAGGTCTATCTATCACCTCTTGTTCTGTGGCAGTTACACTTGGCTCTGGCAGAACATGCTTTAAAATAAATCTTAACCACATAAGTAGGAACGTGTCTCTGGCAGCATGTACCAGCAGTTTTTCCAGATGACTTGAAAGCTCTCTTCAAGCCTGGATTGGTTTCCATCACTATTAGGGCACCAAGTTGCCAGTGGTGGAAGGTGTGGCCTGGGGACTGTGCATCCCACGCACGAGCAGGTCAGCTTGGAAGCACTTTCCTAAAATTGCTACAGGAAGCAAACCAATGGGACAGGAAGCCCCGGTTTTGTAGGTCAGCATTTTGCCATGGTCAAAGTCCTGCAGAACACCAGCACACTTGGCAGTCTGATTCCTGGTCCCTGGCTTCGGTGGTGAGTGAGGAAAAGCGTGTCTAGGTGCCTCACACTGCCAAACACAGGGTTCTGCGTGGAGTTGAACTGCTGTGTGTTTGGGAACTTTCTAGCTTATAAAACCAGTATAAGCTCCTGTGTTACCCTTTGTACCTATGCCACAGACAAATCACTCCTGTTCAGGTCACTCTTGGACAGAGTCTACCTACCATCCTCCGCCCTGGGATATAAGGGTTCTCCGCCCTGTGTTCTTTCATCTCAAGGACTCTTGCTTCTTGTCTCCTGTGCACTGTTACACTCTGAGAGTTGAGCTTCCTGGACTTCAGGCCATTTGTCTGTTGGCCCTTGTAGGCAGGCTGAGGACAATCCAGGCAAAGCTTTGCAATGTCCCCCTTCTCCCCGCAAGCTTGACACAAGGGAGCCCAGTTTTCAGGAGGCTAACTGGCCAAGGCAAATGTCTTTTTATAATTAGGTCGCTTCTGGGGCCTTTCAGAGCCAGAGGTCAGACTTTAGAGTGAGCTGCCCTTGGACCACATGGTGCCCAGCCACTCTATGGATACATTTGGGCAGAGAGGTGGATGTTCTCTTGGGTGAAATATAAGGATATGGCTGTACAAGGATGTCCTGTCACTGTACAGGGAAGAGTTAAAGCAACACACATCTAGTTGCCAGACCAAGTCATGTGACTTGGCAGTGTAGGATAGTGAGTTTATCACCATGCTAGAGAACATAATCACAAAGCCCCAAGTTGGTGAAGACCTCAGTGTGGGACGCACTGAGCTAAGGTGCCCTCTCAGGAAAATGACTAGGTGTCACGTAGTATTCAAAAGCCAGCACTGTAGGCAGCTGATCTCCGCTGCCCTGGTCTTGAGTGCATAGATCTGGGTGCCTCATCTGGGATGAAGGTATCCCCAGACCTGACCACTGTTCTTCCTGGGTTTTTATTTGGACATTTTGTTTCATCATGGGAGCTTCTTTCCCTCTGTTAACTAGAAGGGACCCAGCACTTAGGAGGCATCTTTTTCTCCTCAGTGAGGCAGGCACTTAATTGTCTCTATGTACACATGACTGCAGGTGCTCTTGGAGGCCAGAGACATTGGATCCTCTGGAGCTGGAGTTACAGGAAGTTCAGCTGCCCAGCATAGGTTCTGGGAGCCAAACTCGGGTCCCAGGATGTGTTCTTAACTGCTGGGCGATCTCTCATCCAGTGCCAGAGGGGCTCTTGCTTAAGTGTTATCTTACCCATCCCAAACCGATTTCATCTCAGAAGACTTCAGCCATTTAGAAAGCCTGCCAGTGTCCTGTGCCACACACAAGTCCCCTAAGGTAAGGTTTAGGTACCCGGGCCCTCTGCTGCATTAACCCTGTGTGGTCTCTCCTCAATAGGAACAGATCATCAGTTTGGTCAACCAGATCTGTGGCAAAGTGTCCGGCAAAAACGGCAGCATTGAGAACTGTCTCAGTAAACCCACACCAAAAAGAGGCCCCCGCAAGAGAGCAACCGTGGACGTTCCCCCATCGCGGCTGTCATCCTCTGTGTCATCCAAAAGTGCTTCAAGCTCATGAAGACGCCAGCACCCATGGTCGTTTATATATTTTTTGTAATTACTATATTCTAGTTTGGAGTACTTGCTGTAGAATACAAGCTGTCTTTGCACTAGCTCTAAAGAAGATTTTCTTCTGGTTTTAGAGAACTAATTTTGTTTTAGCATTAAACTCTTGAAGTTTTTTTGTACTTAGAATACATAGATACTGCAGTCAGATTTTGGAAACTGCCGTACTCACTGTTTTAAACCCTTGAGGGGCTGTATTAATTTCTATTGCCCCTATGGCTGACAAAAGCCTTTTTGTTTTTTTTTTTTTTTTTTTTTTTTTTGTAACTGTTGGGGGGGAAGGCTTTTTAACCCATTTTTGAAGAGGGTGAAGTTTGGAGAACAAATTTTAAAACCATCCACTCATGTGAGCAGATTTTTCTAGATCGGAAAAGGGATAGGAGACACACGGGGGGGGGAGAGGGGGAGAGAGAAAACTTGAAATGGCTTTACTTTGGCTGTCTTTTCTTCTGGCATGTGCGAGGTGAGTTTGTAACTTTTGGAACCGGAGAGCCCCATTGTGTTTGCTGGGCGGTTATGGCAGCTGAAGGCAAAATGTGGAGGTTTGAGTGAGTAGGTTCTTGCTACCAGCACATCACTATGCATCCGTCTGAGGAAGAGAGGACAAAGACAAAGACTGCCTGCCTTGGAGGGTCACTGAGGGAGACCTGTGCCTGATTTCATTAGGAAATCCCATTCTGTTATTTTTTGGTGCTGTTGGCTACTTTATCAAAAACCCTTCAATAGCATCCTTGAGAGAGCCTGGAACTCACTATGTAGACCAGGCTGGCCTTGAACTCACAGAGATCTGCCTGCCTCTGCCTCCTGAGTGCTGGGACTAAAGGCATGTGCCACCATGCCCAGCTGTTGTTTTCTTTTTTTTTTTTTTTTAGGTTTTTTGAGACAGGGTCTCCCTTAGCCCTAGCTGGCCTGGATACGCTATGGAGACCAGGCTGGCCTCGAACTCACAGAGATCCACCTGCCTCTGCCTCCCCAGGGATTAAAGGCGTGCGCCACCACAGCTGGTAGGAAAACGTGTTTTTAAACAGCAAAAAAGTTGGATTTCAGTATTTGCTTCCAATGGCCTTAGTGTTTCAGAAGAAGGTAAAATATCTTTCATCTAATGTCTTGGACTCCTGAAATAAACCCTTTCAAAAGGCAAGGACCACAAGTAATTACAGTGTCTATAAAGTTGTCACTTGGGCAGGCTTCTGGGTACTTTCTCTGAATCCACTAGTTGCTTACAGAAAGCTGTTTTCCACATGTTCCTCACTTGAATCCTCTTCATGACCCATTCACCTTTAAAATCCTTACACAGAAATACCAAGTCTCCTTGTCAGGTGATAATAATGCCACCAGTATTTGTAGTTGGGTAATGTTAAAGAAGGCATCCTGGGTCCTATAAAATTATAGTTATATGCCGTGGTCTGAATGTGCTTCCCTGAGAGAGAAAAAAAAAAAGGAAAAAAAAAAAAGAAAAAAATTGAAGCCGTAAGCGCTTCCCTGTCGTCAACGTGCAATCTTTCTGACATTCCACTTCATCTCACCGTGTTTCACACCTTTACACGTCAGCATTAATCTTTCTCTAAATTCCTTTCTGATCACACTTAGAGCCACTAGGAGGTCTGCGTTCTTTTTGAATGTGAAAATGCATTTGCGCTCATCTTGTCTATTTTTTCTCTTCATGTTTTAACAAAAAGGAAAAAAATGAAAAAAAGAATCCCACCCCTTTTGTACATACGCCTGTAAATTGTTTTAAATACTTGAGCCTTTTCTTGGTGGGGGGAGGGGAGGGGTGAGAAGACGAGATGAAGAAAAGCCTTACATTTCAGTTTCTTCATCGGCTGGATTGGATGCTTACAGGGTTTTTCTTGTAACATTTCTAAGTGCTGCTTACATCACTGAACAACAACAAAACATGATAATGGAGTAGCTGTTGCCCTTCTCCGGTTGTGTGTACAGTATGTGTGGAATAAAAAAGGGAAACTGTTTTCACAAGCTGTTCTTTGTTTCATAATTGGATCAGTCCGTAGCTACCCATATTGCACTGAGCTTGCCAGTGGTGACTGCCAGGAGAGTCCTAGGATCCACTTTGTTGGTTGTTGTTGCAGAAGACTGAACTGTTTTGGAATATTTAACGATTACATAACAGTCGAGTGTTTTCCAATGTGGTTGTCCGGTTTTTATGGCCTTGCTGTGTACTTTTCCCTCTTTTGACAGTAAACTTCTGCCTATGGCTTACAGTTTGACATTAATTTATTAGCGCTGCTCTGCACCCTCCCTGAGAGGGAGACTTCATGTGGTTTATTGCCAGTTTTTGTTTACTTTTCAGGTTTGTACTACAAGATTTAATAATAAAAACAACATTTTTTGGACATTTTGTCTGTCTTGTGGAAGATGAGTGAATATTTGGAATGGCTCGATTCTGGTCAGTGGGGCAGAGGCTGGCCAGGGAGCAGAGCTCCTGAGACACTGTCCTGTTAGCAGCCACTGTGTGCTGCCCTCACCTTCCTCTGTGCCGTAGCTCGAATGGGGGCAGGATTCCTACGCAAGCAAGAGCAGGCCCAGTTGATTGGGCTCAGGTCTGTTTCTGTGGGGCCCAGTTGCTCTAGGGCTGGCCTTGTGGTAGTTCAGCTGACAGGTTCAGGTCCTAATCTGATCATAGTGTTACATGTTAACAGAACTGTTCTTATAAAACAGTAGGACCCAGGCCTGCCTATACAAGCCCTTCCTCAGGGGCCCTCGCAGCTGCCTCTCCTTTAAGGACTCTAAGCAATGCTTGGTGCCCCCTGCTGTAAGCACCAGTGTGGCCGAACAAAGTAGCTACACGCTCACTAGTCACTACTCAGCTTCATGTTTAGCCCCCAGACTTTATTATTAGCTCTTCTCTGGTTGATTTCTGACACACCATTGCCAACTGTGTAAAATCAAGATCCTCTAACACTGCCTAGACTCACAGGTGGATCCTGCACACAGCTGACAGTTGTTCAAATGTCCTGAGTTGAGTCACTGTCATCACTGACATCTGGGGTGGCCTTTCTTTCAGTGTGTAAAGTGGCCAACACAGTGTCCACCTGTACCTCCTCTTCATCAGACTGGACAAGAGGACCATCGCTGGTGTCCAGGTCAGCACAAGCAGAGGGTGAGGCAGGTGGCTGGGTGTCTGATCCTGAGGGATTTGGAACCTGAAGAGTAATTTCATTCTGACAAGGGTCAGATTCAGGTTCTGTGAAAGAAAGGAGGAAAAAAAACCTGTCAGCAAAGAATTGAGGTTGGGAACTGCAACTGAGGGCGTCGGTCTGCTGCCCTACAGGAAAGGGCTGCCTGCCTGGAAGAGGACCATCGCTGGTGTCCAGGTCAGCACAAGCAGAGGGTGAGGCAGGTGGCTGGGTGTCTGATCCTGAGGGATTTGGAACCTGAAGAGTAATTTCATTCTGACAAGGGTCAGATTCAGGTTCTGTGAAAGAAAGGAGGAAAAAAACCTGTCAGCAAAGAATTGAGGTTGGGAACTGCAACTGAGGGCGTCGGTCTGCTGCCCTACAGGAAAGGGCTGCCTGCCTGGCTCTGGTGGCACAGCCTGACTGCTCGCACTGCAGGAGCCACCACAGGAGGCCGGAGGTGAGCAGCTGACACACTGTTCCTTACTTGGTGAGGCACCTATGACACTGGGACCGACCAAAACCTCTAAAGCCACATAAGCTCCAGTGAAGTTGTGTGCACAGTGCAAGTGGCTAGAGCCACTCGTGGAGCCTTGAGAACCTGGAAGTTTTCCGGCTGCTCTAAGTAGGCAGAATCACTGAGCCCTCGGTGCTCTCCAATTTCAAAGGGACTAGATGGATTCTAGGTGAGATTTGGCTGTGACTAAATCTAGTCCTAGTTCTGCAGAGGACCAGCCTTCTGAGTACAGGGCTGAGAGGCAGGTGAAATTAGAGAAATCTGAACCCTCAGGACTCTGGGCCTGTACCTGAGACCTGACGCTTGCTTCGCCCTCCTGTATGTGGAAGAAGCTGAAAAGCCAGCTGTGCTTGCTGAAATGATTTACGGAAAGCACCCACAGTAGACTTGGAAGAAACAGTGTGAGTCACACAGAGCAACCCCAATCCCATACTGGTCCTCCAAATGACAACCCAAAACTACTCGATACCTGGCAAATTAAGACCCTATTTACTGAAGGCACCTCCTGTATGTGGGAAAATGGGTGCGAGGAAGAAGACTCCTACCTAAACCAGGGGACAGCACAGTGTTGTCCTCTCCGCCCGAGTTCAAGAAGACATCTAGCGCCTCCTGGTCAGAGATGTCCATCAGGTCCATCTGCTCCAGCATGTCCACGTTCACCTCCATGGACGACATGCTGCCCATGGGCTCTGGGAAGACAAGAAGTTGTACTTCTCCCTCTCACAGTACAGGGTGAAGTTCATCAACTATAATTACATGGCTTTTCCTCATTGCTCCTGCTGGCACCAAATGTATTCCAACTTCAATCTGTCCCAAGTCACCTGATTTCCTACATTACCTTTGTCCCCAGCCCCTTGTCTGCAAGGTGGTATTTGGATCAGGGTGTCAGTCAACATGAAGAGTAGGAAATGAGTAAATGCCCTCCTGAGGCCAGCACAATCAAACATTGATGTTTTCATAGAGCCAAGAGCTCCCTGCAGTGGCCACACTGATTTAGCAGTAGCTTTAGCAGTGGGAGACAGGGCCGCCCTGCCTGAGAGCCAAGGGCAGGACACCTCTCAGGACTAGTTAGTTACCTTCCCACCACCAGCCAATAAAATCAACTTAGGAGTGAGACAGGGGCCTGAAAGAGAAATTGTTTCTGGAAGGATGTGTCATGAACTTTGTGTTTCAAAGACAAGGAAATAAAATTCCTACATAGAGTGAGGGTTAGCAGAAAGTGCTACCATCCCTCGGTAAAGAAATAAAAAAGCCAGGTGTCAGAGCAGGCTTCTGAAAATGGGCCAAACAATACAAAGATTTCATTAGTGAAATTTATTTTTTATTGTTCTTTTTGGAGACAGGGTCTCCCTGTAGCCCCAGATTGGCCTGGAACTTGCTTGCTATGTAGACCAGCAAGTTCCTCTGCCTGCCTCTGCCTCCTGAGTGCTGGGATTAAAGGCATGTGCCACTATACCCAACCTCATTAGTGAAATGTAAAACTTGAGTAAGTTGATTAGTGGGAGCCAAGAAGAAAATCTAACAAGATGGCATAGTGACCAAATCCCCCTCAGTACAGCACAAAGATGCAAAATGTTAAAGGCCCGCAAAATCTTGTACATTCACAGCTCCAACAGAGGAGAGTTGAAGGGAAATTATATGCAAAGAGGCCAGTTATTTTCCAGAAAGACTTGGGAACCTGGGTTTAGGAAATGAATGAAATAGGTTCCAGGTAAGATGGGTCCCAGGAGAAAGAGTTATGTGGGCGAGTGCTGAGCACAGAGACCTAGGAATCAACAGGATGGAGGGGAGGGGGTGAGGGGTATACAGCAGGGAAGCAGGGCAAAGTGGGAGTTCATCTTTGGGCATACAGTCATTTTAAGTTCATGAAAATAGGGTAAGAGAATTAATTTCTACTTCTAGTAGGGAGTAAAGCTCACAGTTTTGACAATGCCAACCTGAGCCAGATCAAATGTGAGCACGTGATACCACAGCTGCATACACAGCTGTCTGGTGTGCACTTCCCAGAAGCCCAGGCTGCTGGGGGTATGGGAATGGCTCTGTGGTCACCTGCACCCATGTAGGGCTCTTTCTGCAGGTGTGTGTGGGGGTGGGGGGGTGTTTTTCCTGTGATTGTGCAAGCTCTTCTGGCCCTTGACCAGGGGTCTGACTTCAGTTTGGGAAAGGGCAGAACCTCCTGTTTGTGCTGTGCCATCTTAAAAAGCATAACAAAAATTGAACTTTAGGATAGGACAAGCTTTTAGGAAAACAGCGCCACAAAAGATAGTGATGACGTCAGGAATGAATGAAACCTGCCAACTGAAAGACCACAGCCTAGCAGAGCGGTTCAGGCCTGTCATCTCCACATGGGAAGGCTGAGACAGGAGCGCCACACCAGCTTGGGCTTTCTAGCAAGATCCTGTCTGAAAATACCTCTCCACAAAGTGTATGTAATCCTCCTGCCTCAGTCTCCCAAATGCTGGAATTGTAGGTGTGTGTGGTCCAGTACCTAGGCACTGACCACTTGCTATGTTTTTAAAGTAAGAACTGTTAATACACCTTTTGACTGACATTGCCTGTCCTACCTGAATTAGAAAGGCAAATGGCTGACAAATAAGAAATCTTAATGAGAGCCTACAGAGGTGGCTCATTGGGTGAAAGTGCCGGGCACCGTACAATGCAGACCTGACAACCTGAGTTTGATCCCAGGAACCAATGTAAAGGTGGAAGGAGAGAACCAATTCTACAAAGTTGTCCTCTGACCCCGTACATTTGCACTGTGGCATGCACCCCCCATTATATACATATAAAATACACTATTAAATATCAAAAGCTGTCAAATGCAGCTAAAATAGTGTTCCAACAGTTAATTCTTAGCTTCGAATGCCTCACTACAGAATAAAGAAAATTCAGACTATTCCAGTCAGGTAAAAAGATGTCCATGCCACATGCCTTTGATCCGAGACTCAGAAGGCACTGGCAGGTCGATCACTGGGAGTTCAGACCAGCCAGGACCAGAGTCCAGCTGTGTCTCAAAAGCAAAACATAACAAAACCAAACCAACAATAAAACACCAAACAAGAAGATGCTCAAACGAAGTTCAACTCCTCTGCTTCCCGAGTTCTAGGATCACAGAGGTGCACCAACATGCCTGGCTCCAAGTGAGTAATCTTCGGAAGGCAAGAGCAAAGGCTGAAAAACAGTCCTGTGGGGAGTGGTATGCTAATATATTTGAAAACTAAAGATAATTTTGGTGTGCTTCCCATGGAATTAAAGTAGACTGCTCTATAACCATGAAGACAGCTCTTCAGAGTACCCACTGGCCCCTGGCAGTGCTGAGGCAAGTTCCGTCAACCACTCAGGATAATGAAGAGCAATAAGCATTCAAAATGCCTAGCACCACAACGTGTTTAATGCAATTCCAATCAAACCAGATAAGCTTTAACCAGACAAGGTGTAGTCAAGAACTTGAAACCTTATATGCTGGACAAGGAACCTAGAATGGCAAAGAACAGACTTGGTCACTTGGTGGAAGGGGAAACTGAGGCTTCTTAGCCTCTGCTGACACTGAACCTGGAGACTGGGGCTGTCCAGTGTGATACAGGGAGGTTAACAGTGCCCCCTGCCTCTGTCTGCTAGATCTTGTCATATACCTTTATCCCACTCTCAAGCAAAAGTGTCTCTAACGACATGCAAAAATCTGTCCGCAGACAAACACAGAATAAACACAAAGCTGCTAAGCCAATCCCCTTACAAAGTAACTCTGATTTAGCAAAGATCATTTCCAAACAGGACAAGCTGCAGAGTGAGAGAACACATGTATCAGAGACTCTGCACCAGCCGATACCCACAAGCATGTGACTCAATGAGAGGACACAGGTGACAGAAATGAGACCGAGGAAATGAAAAGCCAAAATAACTATCACCTCAATTATTTTTTTGGGGAAAAATTTAATGGTGACACTATGAACTGTTGACTGGACTTAGAAACACTCCTCTGTTCTTGTTCTGTGACGTCATTTCCAGAAAGGTTTACCTGAGGCCCCCCCTAAGTGGGTGGCAGCATCCTGTGGGCTGGGGCCCTCACTGCATGAAGGGAAAAAGGGAAAGCCAGATGAGCAGCAGTTTTCTGGTGTGTTGGCTGCAGGGAGGCTCTTCACACTACAGCCATGCTGTCTCCCTCCCACCACGTACCACATCCTCTCACACTGCAAACTGAAATCAGTCCCTGCCTCCTTAAGCTGCTTTCTTGTCACAGCCATGCCAGCACTTTAGTTTTCTGTTTTTGTTTTTTTTTGAAACGGTCTCCCTGTAGTCCCAGTTGGCCTGGAATTCACTACGTAAACCAGGCTGGTCTCGATCTCAAGAGATCCACCTGCCTCTGCCGCCTGAGTGCTGGGACTAAAGGTGTGTGCACCACTCCCAGCCCCTATTATTTTTTTACAATTAAAAAAAATACTTTTATCTGTATGAATGTTTTAGCTGGATGTATGTAGGCTACCAGTGCATGCACTGCCCATGGGAGGCAGAAGGGGGCACCGGATCCCCTGGAACTGAAGTTAAAGATTTATGTTAGCCACCATGTGGGTGCTAGGAACTGAACTCAGTCCTCTGCAAGAGCAGCCAGTGTTCTTAAATCACTGAGCCATCTCTCCAGCCTTCCAGCACTATTCTTAATAACTGAGAACAAGTACTTGTAATAATGAATGAATTGTATTTGTTCAATGTAAATAAATTAATAAAAATCAAGTTTGAACTGAGTGGATTATATTATCGATAGCCCCCAAAAGCAAGCTACAAGACGATGCATACAGTGTAACACTATATTTCCATAAATATGGTTTTTTGTTTGGCTGGTTCTGGGGAATTAACCCAGCGTCTCATGCATGCTACTATCCTCTGTTCTGTGTAAGGTTTTACAAGTTGCAGAGCATGTACTGTTTTGGAAAACATAGGTATATGGCGAAGGCCGATTAACTCTGGAGGTGAGGAAGGTGGACATGATCAGAACGTGCACAGAGGCCTGATGGGGCTGCAAAGTACAGAGATAAAGACCTTGTTTGTGTCTTTGTATCCTGGGATACTTCAAACCATTTTTGAAAGATCTGAGGCAAATATTAAAAGTTCTGTCTGGAAGTGTGGACATATACTATTGTCTTTCTTTTTGATATTTAAAATATTCCCTAATTAAAATGAAAACCAGTCATGAATCATGGTAATTCACAGTTCCACATAAACTCTCGTAGGGGAGATAATCACAGCAAGTTAAAAATCATAGCTGGTCTTTGCATTTTAGACTGGGTCCTGGGGACACTGCAGTGCAATTGGATGCCTCTCCATCTGCTCACTCTGTGTTTCCTAACTACCATCAACATTAGTACAGGCACAAACGTTCACCACGTTCTCTCCCAGGGCTCTTGAGTTCACTTTAACACTGAGGGCTAAGGGCTGGGTCACAGTCTAGGAGGGCACAGAGGCAGCCTTGGCTTTAGGGGCTTAACATTGCTTACCTGTCAGCAAAGACCAAGAAGCTTAACTCTAATCGACTATAGAAACTGGGAGGCAGGCAGAGCAGGGCCTCTCCCATGAGATCCATTTGTAACATCCTGACATTCACACTAAGTGAGAACAAACATTTGTCTAAGAAATCAGGCCCCTCTGGTACAGGAAATTTCAAACCTGAGCAGGCTTGTACACAGTCCTCATCAGGCCCTAACACACTTGGGGTCCCTACCGACTGTGGTCTGTGGTGGCCCACCCCAGGGCCTCCTGTGGCTCCCTGCTCCATAGGGTCATGGTGACAGGTGGTCCTGTATCCTTTCCTCTGATATGTTTCTAGAGAAAACTTTCCATAGTCTTGTCTTAGCTAAAAATGATGCTTTTGAAAGGGAGGAAAGTTCAGACTGCTATTCCTGACTTAGTCGAATCAGTCGAGAATGCCAAGCTCACTGCAGAGCCTTGTGCTGACTGACATTTCTAAATTCAGCAATTCAGCTTCGCTAGCTCCACCCTTGGAGGTGAAAATTCTTCCTGAGGGTGGGTGGGACTGTGAGGCTGGGAAGTCTGGGTGGCTCTGAACAGCCCCAGGTGGCTGAAGCTATCCCAGAGGTGGGTCTCTAGAGTCAAGCTGAAACAGAAGGCTGAGAAAGCCTTAGACCTCTAATTGCCTTCTCAGTGCTTGAAAGCCCCACGTACCAGAAACATCTGCCTGGCTTCATTTTTTTTTTTTTTTTTTTTTTTTTTTTTTTTTTTTAATTTAAGGAAAAAAGCCAAACATACTTTGAAAGTTTGAAGAAAGCCATTCTTGAGATGCTCACAACTACAAAAACTAAAGCACTTAATTCTAATGTACACAACCAGCATTTTTCTCATGCCATCGCCCTGCCAAGCACTGGGCTCCGTGAGCCTCAGACCTGGCCCTAGCTGGTCTCCGGGGCACCCAGCCAAAGAAGTGTGCCTGGACCCACCAGCTTCCACTCGTCACCTAACTAGACTGTGAGCTCTGAGAGAATGGGGTTTTAGGGGCACTCTCATACTCGTCTTTGGCCTCATAAGAGCATGTAAAGGACACGGTGGGCGGAGTTAAATCCCTCAGTAATAGAGTCCCGTAACTGCTGTCGGAGGTCTATCTCCTGTACAGCACTGAACATTGGTGCAGTGCCTCATTTTGCTTAAATCTGCAGCTTGGCCAGGGTGGGTCAATCTGTTTGAACTGAATGGTTGAAAACCCCCCTCCCCCCAAAATTTGTTGAAGCCCTAACCTCCAATATAAGTGCTTCAATTTGGAGCATTCAGGTAATTAAGGTTAGAGGAGGTCATGAGGGCTAGGACCCAAGACAGGATTATAGACACACCAAGGACTAGAGCACTTGCCTAGCACACCAAGGCCCTAGGGTCCATTCCATCCCCGGAGCCCAGCGCTAGCCATGTGAGAACACTAAGAAGATGCCATCTACAGGCCAAGAAGAAAACTTTCCTGACATGAACCATGCTACACTCTTAGCCTCCAGAGCTGTGAACAATGCCTTAGGTCCCCTGTGGTGCTCTAAGGCAGCCTTCTCAGGACTGCTCATCAGGATACAGATCCCCGGCACAAAGTCTCCACTTACTCCCACAGGAGCTGTTGCAGGCCACCGTACAGTCAGCTCCAGCACTGAGGAACTGAACCAGTGCTCTGAGGAAAACCCCTGGCCTCGCTAATCAGTGGGTGAAACAGACAGGAGGCTGACTCTACAGGTAGGAATACAAAATCTCAATCCTACACCACCTACCGGGAGTTAACTTTGTGATCCTGAGTATACCCAGAGACCACCAGGAAGCACAACGGTTCCTTATATCACTGTCCTTCCTTTGTCTCTGATAATCTCTCCTGGGAGGGGACAGAGTGTGACAGATCCACTGGGGGTGAGGAGGAGGTAGGGCTGGGAAAGCAGGAAAGGCAGGTAAAGAGATGGGGGAAAGAAGGGTTGCAGGGGGTAATAGCAGGTCTAGGGCAGACTGCACAGTACCTGACACAGGAACAACTACTCTCCAAGGTCCCTGCTCTGCCTGCTCCACCTACACCCCCAGAGGGAAAAGCCCAGTGTCTTCACATCTCCCAATGTAGCTTTCCTCTTCTCTACTTTTTGTGGTCTTCCTATAGCCCCAGGTGGCCTGGAACTTGCTATGTAAACCAGGCTGGCCTGGATCGCAGAGATTCACCTGCCTGTGCTGGGATTAAAGGCATGCCACCATGCCTGGCTAATGTGTCTTCATTTGCATTTGGATGCTGTTCCTCAAGACACCATTACACTGAGAGAAAAGTCTCCATGCTCCACCCTTTTGAAATAAGAGAAACTGGTACCAGAGAGTGGGCTACTGCTACAACAGACCTAATCATGTTGTTTTAGGTAAAGCCTGTGGAACAAATTTGGAGCTTTGAGCTGGAAAAGCCATTGTGTACTCAGAGCTAAATGAACTGTTGTGGGAACTTAGAAGATAAAGCTGAAGGAGCTGTGGATGACTGGACGCTTGTAAACTTTCATAGGAAAGCGAAGATTCTAGGGGGCTGTTTGTGTGATATATTGAACTAAGAATTTTTGGAAATGAAATCTTTTGTACTTTATAGGGACAATCAATGCTGGTCAGCTGGAGATGAAGAGTCAGCTCTGATTAGCAGGAGTGGTAACCAGCAGCTCTGAGGTGAAATCTGGGAACTATTTTCTCAGGGTCAGCACACAAAAGCTGTGTACCAGAAGCCAAGGCTGTACATCGAACTGGCAACACAACTTGGAATGTCTAAGAGATTCCCAGGTAGTCCTGGTTTAGGAGGCATGGAAGGTGCAGATCTGAAGGGGTCATGGAGAGACTCTGAGGCCAGAAGAGGCCATTAGGGAAGGTGCAGCCTCAGTTGCATTGAAGACCCCAGGATAGAGTAGAGATGCCAGGACTGGAGGATGACCACCAAGACAGGGGTAGGTGAGGAATGGAGCTGGCATGAGCCTACAAGACAAGCTGCATGTGCTGTGAATGTCAGAGCCAGAGAAGTAGAGCTACCCAAGCCCTATGGAGCTCAGATTGTGAACGAATCCCAGATGTCTATGTTGCTGGACTCTGGTTTTGCCTAAGTGTGCCCTAGTTCTTCCCTTGTGAAGTAAGAAGCGTTTAATTTATTTTGGACTTTACAAGCAGCCACAATGAAGAGATTCAGGATTTTTAGAGATACTGGACTTTTTAAGTGTTTGAATTTTTAAAGCTGTACTTTCTTTTATATTATGATATTAACATGATATCGTGGGGACAAAAAAGAAAGGAAAGGATATGGTTTAATAGTGATGTGTTTGTGTGTCTAGTTGTCAAGGGTGCTGACAACTAGGTTAGATAGCTTCAGCTATCAACTTGACACTCCTAAGAAGTGTCAAGGTAATTTCTTTCATTGGATTGGCTTGTAGGCATGTCTATGAGGGATTTTCTTGACTGTTGAGTAATGAGGGAGGGCACACCACACTGTCGGTGATGCCACCCTGGGGAGGTGGTCCTGGGTTGTATAAGAAAGGAGGCTGAGCACAGGCCGGAGGAGCAAGCCAATGAGCAGCGTCTCTCAGTAGGTCTGTGCTTCAGTTCCTGCCTCCAGGTTCCTGCCCTGGCTTCCCTCCAAAATGGACTGTAAGCTCTGAGGTAAAATAAACCCTTTCCTCCCCCAAGACAAAAATGACTGAATGAGGGTGACCCTCTATGTCCACACAACCACATCCTGCATGGGCTCCACACTGGGGTTGGAGAACAGTTAGGCCTGTGATGGCTGCATCCGTGCATCACATATAGACACTGTTGTAGCCATTATTCTCTAACACACAGTCTGTTACAGTGCACAGAAAGATTCCATAGGTCACATGCAATATTCTGTTGTACACAAGACTTGTGCATCTGCAGATTTGGTTCTGTAAACCACCATCTCCAAGGGTACTGAGGGCAAATGTCTATGTCTGACGATGCAGACCATCCTTTCGAATACCCTCTTCTTTTCACTCTCCAGGGCTGAACTTGGGAGCCTTGGGCATGCAAAGCACTCAGTTACCACCGAGCTTCATCTTTAGCCACTCAGTTTGTAAAACTGGAGAGAAAGCTCTCCAACCATATTAGGAAAAGTCAACCACAAAGATGTTCAGTGTGATATCAGTTACATAAATAGAGTCACTAGACTGGACAGAACCACACTCTAATTATGGGTGATTTCTTTTGTCTTTTGATTAAAAAATTTTTTTTTTCTCTCCTAGCTCAGCAGAATAATGGTCTAGCATGAATGAGGCCCTGGGTAAATTCCAAGCACCAAAAAACAATGTAACTTTTCCAAATTCTGTATAAGCCTAACTCTGTTTCTAATCTCACAAAGTTATTTTTTAAATTCTTCAACTAGACCTAGAACTATGGAAAGAAGCAAAACAAGGGCACATGAGGCACAAGTGGCTAGCAGCACACTGACTTCGGTGTCCACGGACCCCGACTGCTCCCCACACCCTGCTAGCCCAGGACTGTCCCAGCTCACCTCGCCTCTCTGCGATCTGCAGGTAGCCCGTGGACAGGTACTGTTCCATGTCCTGCTGGAAGGCTTCCTCAAAGAACTTCTGCCGCTCTTTCAGCTTTAGCTGCTGGGTGTGCTCCATTTCCAAGACCTTCTGCGAGTGCTCTGCATCTAGTTCAGCTGAGGAAGCAGAGTGGGATTAGGTCTTTGAGAAGGGACCAGACTAGAGGTGGCACATGCACCCCCACAAATGATGTGTTACGTAGCCAGGCTGGTACCTCACTCAGAGGACAGCACTACCTGCCCGCCTCCGCCATGCTTCTTTTGGTTACTGGGCACTTGGGCCCATTGCTCTGCCAGAGGAGCATGTACACTGCCTATTCATCAGTGGCAGGAAGTTGCTTATCTGACATCAGCTTCTGAGTCCTGCACTAACCCAAGTGTTGTTCCATCCTGACTTTTCCACAACACTGTATTCAAGTTT
>NW_008329127.1:243012-262491 GCF_000622305.1 Nannospalax galili | reverse complement strand
ATTTATTTATTTATTTATTTGTGTGTGTGTGTGTGTGTGTGTGTGTGTGTCCCACAGAGGCCAGAAGAGGGAGTTGGATCTCCTGGAGATGGAGTTATAGGCAGTTGTAAGCCACTTGATGTGGGTGCTAGGAATGAACCCAGGACCTCTGGAAGAGCAGCAAGTGCTCGTAACTGCTGGGCCACCTCTCCAGCCCCTGTATTCAATCTTCTGAAGCTAATTTATAAACTATGAAAAAATAGGTAAAGACCTGGAGTTCTTGGAGGACTGTGACCATAACTCATTCATTTTAATGTCTTGTCATCATAAGCCCTCAATAAATAAGATGCAATAGAATATCATTCAGCCTTAATAAAGGGAATTCAGATATACACTCCACCATGATGAACCTGTTTAAGTGAAATAAGCAAGTCACAAAAAACAAATCACTGTGTAGTCAAACTAAAATGAAGCACCCAGAGTAGCCAAACTCACAGACTGAAGGGTAGAGGGAGGGATAGGTACACAGTGCTTAATAGGCACAGTTTCAGTTTTAGAAGAATAAGGTTATCAAGCTGGAGAGACAGCTCAGTGGATAAAGTGCTTGTTGTACAAACACCTATGTAAAAAGCCAGGCATGGTGGTGCACACCTGTAACTCCAGCACTGAAAGTACAGAAAGGCAGATCCCCAACAGCAAGCTGCAGTGTGGGACTCTGTCTAAAAAAATGTGTAGAGCAATAGAGGAAGATCCTAAAGTGACTTCGGGCCTCCACACACAAAAGCACACTCCCCACCCCACCCATAAAAGAACAGTGTATGGAGGTGCCATTTACAAATAGGTAAGATGGACCGGGAGTGGTGGTGCATGCCTTTAGTCACAGCACTTGGGAGGCAGAGGCAGGTGGAGCTCTGTGAGTTCAAGGCTGGCCTGGTCTACATTGTGAGTTCCAGGACAGCTGGGGCTACAGGGAGACTCTGTCTCAAAAAAAAAAAAAAAAAAAAAAAAAAAAAAAAAAAAAAAAACCCCAAAACAGGTAAGATGGTAAATCTTTCTATGGAAAATTTGGGGAAAACATGCAGGCATCATCATATTGTTATAGAAAGTGTCCAGGTTTGGTTTTGCTATTTATTAGCCACATAAACTGGCTAATAAGTCAGTTTTTATCTTATCTGGAAAATCACATAGAAATTTTAGCTCCATGTGGGTATGTGTATGGCTTGATATGAAACAACTTCAGAGTGAGGTGAGCAGTGGCCCTGCAAGTTCTGAGTTGTGTGTTCCACAGCAGCAAGCCCCCCATAAACTCCAGCTCCTACCTCAATCTGCCTGAGGAATCTAGAAACTGCAACCTGAGTTATTCCCCTCAGGCAAATGTTTTGAGACCACAGACTCTGGTGGACCCTGCCCTTGGCCAAAATAGAGAATGCTGAAGACATTGGGGTAAGAGCCAATCAGTACAAAGTTTGAGCTCCTTAACTGTCCTGGGGTAAATTGCAGATCCCAAACACTAACAATCACCCAAGGCATTCCTTTTGGTTCTCTGGGTAGTGTCAGCAACTTCAAGATGTAATCAAATGATTTTTAACAGAACAGCAGAACTTACAATGGACCATGAGATCTACCTCTGTGTCCAACAGGGCTCAAATGCATTACCTCAACTCCCAAGCACAACATAAACCTGCATGCAAGACAGCCTTGAAAACTCAGTAATGGAATTTCTTTTTGATCTTACATTAAGTACTAGTGTCTGGTGCTTAGAATACTCTGGGCTTCCTTCTTGTACTCTCGATATGTGCCAGGAGTGAACTAACATAACTGCAGTACACACAGGAAAGTAAAGTTCCCCAGCTGCAAGATCTGCTCTTCCTGTGTGATCCTCTGTGCTGCTTCCTGTATGTGTTCTCCATGTCTCCAGACACCCTCTTTGCCATACCTGTATCCACAGGAAGTTGGGTTCCTCACGGAAATGCAGATGTTCTAGAATCTGTCCCAAGCTAGGTCTTACCCTATTTGCAGATGCAGCTGGCTTCCTTCAGACCTCTTTGGCGTACTCTGCCATTAGAGCAACTGTGCACGGCAGTTTTTAAGTCTCCTCCACCTGCCCACAGAGTCCCGCCTCAGATCATACCTGGATGCCTCTGTGCTTTCTTTCCCACCAGAGTAGCCTCTGAATTCTGGGGAACTCATAGCCCCATAGCTGGGGCTCCCATCCTCTGGGTAGACAACTCACAAGTCCTTGCTGGTTCTGGCAGCCCTTCCAACAAAGCTTCTCTCATTGGCTCATCCTCTGCTGCCCACACTCTCTCCCTCCTGCCTCCCCCACACTCTACCTATGGTGAAATCCGTGCTGTGATCTATTGCTAGACATAACTTGACCTCTCCGTTGCCATGTCATCCTTTATGCAGGGAAAATACACTAATTTCCTAAGGCTGTTCTCAGGGTTCAGTGAGTGCAAATCACCAGTAACACCGCCTTGGCCAATAGCTGGCAACTAACAGTAGTAAGCGACATGATATCAAGAACAGAGTCTTGGGGGGTGGGGGGTGCCCGACATGTGACACTCAGGTATGATGGTGCATACCTGTAATCCTAGTATTGGAAAATGGAAACAGAAGGATCAGAAATTCATGCCGGCCTGGGCTACAGGAGAGCCTGTCTCACACACACACACACACACACACACACACACACACACACACACCCCACAGGGGGGGGGGGGGGGGGGGAGAGCACACCAAGAACCAGGACTAAGTACAACACCAAAAAAATCACTCTCAGCCCCACTCAAGACTTAAGAATCAGTTGCCTTTCAACGGCCTTAATAAATCTACAAAGATCTGCAGTGCACTGGGGAACAGCACAGCACGAAAAAGGCACCTTTTCATTTGTTTGGCTTCAACTGCCAACGCATCCTGATGACTGCCAAGTGCATCAGGGTAAGTCAACTCTAGAGCATTAAGTATACTTCACATATACTAGCTCAGCTAAGCTGGTTAAAAAAAAATCATTCAAAAATAAGCAGTTCAAAATCAAAGATCAATGTATTATTTATCAAAAGGGTTGAATTAAACAGTATCTTGTTTTATTCAAACATTTCATTTTTCTTAAGACTATTTTGACTACCACATTTCTTTCTTTTTTTTTTTTTTGGTCTTTTTGAGACAGGGTCTCCCTGTAGCCCCAGCTGTTCTGGAACTCACAGAGATCCTCCTGCCTCCGCCTCCCGAGTGCTGGGACTAAAGGTGTGCACCACCACACCCGGCAACTACCAGATTTCTTAGTTACTGGTCCTATAGATTTTTATCTTAGTTCTTTATATTGGGAGGAAATCTAATTATGCTTCAACCTTGTGGGGGTAAAGATGGTATGAACTATGAAACTTAAAGTGATTTTAAGAAAAATCATTTCTTAAAATGGGCAGTTTGAAGACATGTTGCTGCCTAGTGCAGGAACCCTCGGTCTGCCTCCTGCTGGCCTGCCCTGCCTCCTGCTGGCCTGCACTGCCTCCTGCTGGACTACACTGCGCTTCTGGGTTCCTCCCATTTTCAGGACCAGCAAATATACACATCGCTCACCTCTGTGTTCAGGAAACATAGACTGTCCATTAGCCCCATGCTGAACCCCGACATCCACTGAGCTGTGTCAAGAAGTAACCAGGTTTGGGGACTGGGTGTGGTGGCACACACATTTAATCACAGCACTTGGGAGGCAGAGGAAGGAGGATCTCTGTGAGTTCAGGCCAGCCGGGGCTACAGGGAGACCCTGTCTCAAAAAAAAAAAAAAAAGTAACCAGGTTTGGGAGCAGTGAGAGAATGAAGAGAATGAGAAACAGGAGCTGAAGAAAAGCCAGTGATTTGGTAGCACCTGAATTTTACACTGACTAGTGGAAAGCCCAAGTTGAAAACTTTCTGTCAGAAAAAAAAAATGACCCCTGGTTCAAGATTAAGACATTATTTGTGCACAAGATGGACTTGAACCAGTCTCCAGTCTACAAAGAGGAGGGCCAACTCAGAGGAAAAATCTCATTCATGCTTCCAAGTGAAGCCAGACATGGTTGAGCAGGACCTTTGACTTATCTTCACATAGATGGAACTGGTAAAAGAAAGGAGCCAGGAGCCCTCTCAAGCCCATGTGACCCCTGAGGAACAGATCCTCAAACGGCCTTAAGGGTAAAAATAAATTGATTTGGGCCAACTGTATGGTCTTAAACACCCAAAAGGAAAGTATAACCAAAGAGTAAAGTCATCAGTATATTTCTTTAAGAGTTCAAGGGATCACACTCCCCAGACATTAGGCTTAAGTCCATATAAAAAGATGATTTTGTTCCTAACCAGAAAGTGCTGCTCAGATTAAGACTTCAAATCTTGGTCTCCAATACTGTAGTGCCCACCTGTAGCTAAGGGAGACAACTCACTATTGTTCTAAAATGATGGATAAATTTGTTTTTTTCCCCCTATCTAGAAGCCTTTGAGAGGGAAATGACACTAACTCTAATCACTCCAACAGCTATCAAAATACCTGAAAGCAAATCCTGAATCCATCACTCTAGAGTCCAGCCTTGGAAGACAAAAGAAAAATGAGGAGGAACCAATAGAGGGATGCTTTTGGAAGCCCTTGTCAAGAAATTCCAATGGACTCATATGAACATTTGAAAATTGCCCTGTTCTTTTTTCTAGTTCTCTGGCTAGAACTTGTAATGCTAATTACTCTTGCCTTTACTTCTCCTTCACATCTCCTATTCACCAGCCAAGGACTTTCTTTTCCTCTTAGAGGTAAGAGTCATACAATTTGGGAGTCTTTTAGATAGACCCACTGAAGGGGTACTCCACTTGCCTCACCCTGCGTCCCTGTTCATCATGGAAGAAACCAGAGCAGTCTACGTCCCTATTCCCTATTGGCAATTTGAGTAACTGCTTCAGAGGATGGCGTGATAAGAACAGGAGGTAGGAATTGGCTAGGCAGTTAGGGTAAAAAGACACCAAAGAAAAGTAGCCAGTTTCTTGGCTAAAAGTCAAAATGTCCTTGGGCCTCTTAGCAACATACTGTGTTCCAAAGACCAAAGATGTTGAAAATATTTGGGAGCTTGTATCTAATCCTTAAAAGATTTTAGGGTTACCTCTTCAGAGGGGGGATTGTTAGAGTGGCCAAAAACCCCATAAAAATAAATCAAAAAAGAAGAAAGAGTACATGAAGTTATCAGAAAAAAGTGATGGGGAGATATGGGAGGAGTTGGAGGGGAGGGAGTGGGCATGGATTTGATCAAAATACCTTATATGCATGTATGAAATTCTCAATAAATTATGTATTTAAAAAAAGGTATTATTTGTGTGATTGGAGAGATGGCTCAGCAGTTAAGAACACTGACTGTTCTTGCAGAAGACTCAGGTTCGATTCCCAGCACCCACATGGCAGCTAACAACTGTCTGTAACTCCAGTCCCAGGGGATCAGATAGTCTCTTCTGTCCTCCGTGGGCATTGCACGACATGGGTGCACTTACCTACATGCAGGCATAACACTCATAAAATAAAAATAATAAAAGTTTAAAAAAATTCCCTGATTAGAATTAAGAAAAGATATTATTTGTTATTCTGGGGCGGGAAAAGCCAAACAAACATCTAGACTTAAACTTGCAGGTGTCCAGCCTTTAAATGCCGAGTTATTTATGCTGTCACCTAAGAGTTCACAACCATGTAATCAAGGTACCCTCCCCTCCACAAAAATTCCTCTGAAATCTTGTAGGGTTTTAAGCAAGTTCATAATTTCTGTGTTAGGCTGCATTCACAGCTACCCAGAGGCATATGCTGGCTGCAGGTCAGTTAACAAGTGATACCAAAATCAAAAAGAAAAGGGATTTGAAGACACCACACCTGCCTCTGTTTCCTCTCGGGTCTTAGCTGCCTTTAGCTTTCATGTTAGCCCCTGTCAATTTCATACGGGAGGTCACACAAAACACAAAACATTCCATTACCAGCGCAGATGGCACAATCAACCCACAATTACACATTTTAACGGGCCAAACGTGGCACAAATGTCTATAACATTTACAAAAACCAAACCCTCCCATGCTTATTTCAGGAGCCTCCTTAGCAGAGCTGTTAAGTAATAAGAGAGAGGTGCTGATGACTGAAGAAGGTCCCCAAGGCTGCTGCAGGTAGGGGGAGAAGGGGGAGGCGAGAAAAACCAGGATAAACCTCTGCAGAAGGGTTATTTCAAGTATCTTCAATCTAGACTATAGAAAAGAAAATAACATCTAATTAATATGAGTTGAGAAAATTTTTGGTAATTTTTTCATTCAGGATAATTAAGACAGAATTACCTTTAAAAATCCGTAATTTAAATATTTACAATCTAATGTTTTTATGCTATGAAACGAAAATACATGTGTCATGCATGATGAAGGGAGAACTGGGAAAACTGTTTAAAAAAATGTCGTCTCCCTATAGCCCCAACTGGCCTGAAACTCACTATGTAGACCAGGCTGGCCTCAATCTCACGGAGATCCTCCTGCCTCTGCCTCCTGAGTACAGTAATTAACGGTAAGTGCCACTACATCCAGCTCTGTAAAAATTTAAATACTAATAAATCTCTTTCCAAACTCTTTTGGATAAAAACTACACTACCAGTTAGCTGTTAAGTTACACGGCCATTAAAAGGTGGGACCTGCTATTTTTTTTTCCTATGCTTTACATTTATTTAATGCTTTTCTGGATTACGATTATACACATGTACAGTGGAAATCTTTTAATGATACAAAGCACAAATGATAAGGAATGGCGATGTAGCTCAGTGGTAGAACATTTGCATGAGGGCCCTAGGTTTGATCCCCAGCAGTGGAGGAACCCAAATAACGGCAAAAATCTCTTTGCAACTACATTAGCTCTTTGGTATATACCCATCAGAATTTATTTCTATTAGGTTGAACTATACAAAACTGCAGTATTTAACCTTTAAAGTCTTTTACTTGGAAATAATTATAGATTCATAGCATGTTGTCAAAAAATGTACACTCCAAGCAGTAGAGATCAGCGGCAGAGACACTGCTGAGCATGCCTGCCTGTAGCTTGGATTCAGTATCTAACACCACAGACAAATGCAGACCCTGGGTTTCTCCCAGTGTCAACATCTCATATGATTATAGTGTGGTATCAAAATCAAGAGCCTGACAGCACAACCCACAGAGAGCAGTCGGAGCTTCCCATCTGTGCCTGTGCTCAGGTGTGCATACACTAGCAAATGACAGCCGTGTGAGCACCGCCCAGACGTCCCACTGCACATCACAGAACTTCCTCCTGTAACTGCTACACAGCCACACTCCCTACTCATCTCCTCTCCAAATCTGTCATGTTACCTCACAAATCTTATGCCAAAAGAATCATGCATGGATTTTTTTTTTTGCTCCGCTTCATTTCCTGGGGAATTTCATGGTATAGGTACATAGTTTGTTTAACCACTCACTGAAGGATGTATGGGTGGCTTCCAACTTTGGGCCATTATAAATAAAGCTCCTACAACATTTATCCAAGTTTCTCTGTGAAAAAAGTAATTTCTGAGACAAATGTCCAATAGTGCAATTTCTAGTTCGTATGATAAGCTCATTTTTCAGTTCTGAAAGAAACTGCCAAAATGATTCAGAGAGAGGCTATTCTACTCGGCATCTCATGATCAATGTAATGTGTGAGTGGTCCCGACATCTCTGCATCCTTGCCAGCATTTAGTAGGACCTGCTACCTGGAGTACAGAGACACTATTGTTTCCTTCCCTCCTCCTTCTCATGATGTTTACGTATGTTACAATGAGTTTCAGCTTCAACTTAAATATTTTCAAAAACTGCCATGCTCCTGAAAGTACTTTTATAAAAGTTCCTAGACACAGTTTCTTTCTTCTTTCTAATTTAGTTTTCTTCACATTTGGGCTTTGTAAAATATATTTAAGTGTACAAAAATTTTCTTCAGAAGTTACTTTTTTGTTTATTTTTAGTTTTTTGTGTATGAGTGTTATGCCTGCATGAGTCTAAGTGCACCCAATGTCGTGCAATCCCCATGGAGGTCAGAAGAGGGTGTTGGATCCCCTGGAGCTAGAGTTACGGACAGTTGTTAGCAGTCATGTGGGTGCTGGGAATCGAACCCAGGTCCTCTCCAAGAGCAGCTGGTACTCTTAACTGTTGAGCCATTTCTCCAGCTCCTTGTTTTTTGAGACAAGGTCTGCTTGTAGCCCGAGATGGCCTGGAACACACTATGCAGACCAGGCTGGCCTGAATCTCAGAGATCCACCTGTCTGTCTCCTGAGTGCTGGGGTTAAAGTGTGCCACCATCCCTGGTGACATTCACCATAAACCTTTAATGTTTGTGCATGTATCTAAGTGTCAGCAGAAAGTGAAGACATTTTAGAAAAAAACAAACAAAACCCCATGATTTTATTTTAGTTTTAAAGCTCATCTTTTCCATGTTTTCACTAGTAACAATGATTTTCTTCCTATCACAGTTCCCAAAAATCAAAATAAGGCATACCTGGCCATTTTTGAAGTTCTCTGAATTTCATGTTCCTAACTTAACAAATGACTACAAACTGCCTCATGAGAAACATCTACCCCCTGAGCACATTATACCCTCAGCCCAAGTTAATGTATTTTCAAAAAGAAGTAAAGTGACTTTCTATAGAATTTCATCCTACTTGCAAAACAGATACAGACACAGCCATGCTTGCAAACATTTATCTAGTGTTAAAAGATGCTTAATGTGGGCTGGAGAGATGGCTCAGCGGTTAAGAGCACTGACTGCTCTTGCAGAGAATCCCTGGCTATGAACTGTCCTTAACTCCAGTTCCAGGGGAATCCGAAGCTCTCTTCTGACCTCCATGGCATTGCACGACATGGGTGTACTCACATACATGCATGCAATACACTCATACACATAAAATAAAAATAATAAATAACAATAAAATATTTTTTAAAGGTGCTTAATGTAAGTTTTTTGCATGCAGCTATGAAAGGAAGACCCTTATCTACAACACAGTAGTTAGGTATAAGGCAAGCTCTTGAAGTCAGAGGAAGCCACCTTTATACCACAAAGAATTCATGGCAGCTCCCAGAGTTGTTCACCAAGCTCATTGATTGAGTGGCTCCTGGACGTGCAGTTTTCTAAACTCAGGCCACAGGAAATGCTATTCTAGCATCTACACTTCTGGAACATTTGTTCCATTTCCCTGAAGGAAATGGCTGTTATCCTGAGTGTTAGCAAATGCATACTGTAGAAGCATGATGCAGGCAACTTTTGCTCCTTTTCTACAGGAGATGGCCCTGGGCTGCTCTGTCCTGGGAGGGGTGTGCTAGCACAGAGGGGAGTGGCCTGCACTGCAAAGCTCAACTCTGTGCACACCATTCACTCCTTGAGGCCTAGTTGCCAAGACTAAGAGAACAGGGTTACATGACCATCACATCGGTTCATTTTCAGTTACTTTTGGTTTGGGCAGGAAAGAATGAATAATCCCAAATTCAGTCTAATTTTTAGTAAAATTATGTGACTCTTACATCAGCATTAAAGGATTTGGCATCTTCTGAATTAGAGCATGAGAAAAGAAAATCAGACTTGTCAATTTTGTTTAAAGAACTATGAGGGAGGGGCTGAGAGTGTAGCTCAGTGGTACATCCCAACAAATCACACACCCCAGCAAAACAAAGGGGAAAAAAGAGCTGTATTTAAAAGCTTAAGACAGAAGGGCAACTGAGAAGACACTCATCTGTGTGAAGGCTTCCCAAGTCATTGGCCCTCTCTCAGCATGCCTAGCCCAGACTCCAGAGAAGAGCTTCACAGAAGGGCCTGCAGTGAGGCTGGTGGCATTAATATGCTAATATGCTGTACTTCCCACAGAGTCCCTCTGAAAGTGAAATGCTGGTCTGTGATTAGTTGTTACTTTCTATAGAAACAACATACTGAACTGCTATGTAAAATATCAAGAGTGCATCAAGCTATCCCAGTCTTCTGTTGGTTCTCATGGACATGCACATATTTGGTAAGATTAAAAATGCCCAGGCTAGCAGCTTTATGTTACACACATTTAGGCAGCAGTCAATTTTCTGTAAGTCACATCTGACACTTTCCTGAATTTTTCTGGGAGTACTAACCTACTTATCAAGAATTATTGGTATTGAGGACTCGAGAGACAGCTCAGAGGTTAAGAGCACTGGCTGCTCTTGCTAAGGAACCGGATTCAGTTCCCAGCACCCAAATGGCTACTAATAACAGTCTGTAACTCCATCCAGTTCTAGGGAATCCAATGCCCTCTTTCTGATCTCCACAGGCACTGCACAACACAGTGCACTTAGATACATGTAGACAATACACTCGTAAAATAAAAGGATTACTGGTATGGGTTGGTGGAGGTGCTGGGGCTTGAGCTCAGTGGTAGAACACTTGCCTAGCATGCACCAGGCCCTGGGTCCCACTCTCAGTAACACATATACATACTACAAAAAATATTTTGGGTAAGTATGAGAGGTTTAGGTCACTACAGTTTCTAACTCAAAAAGATTTTGTAGTTCATGAAAAACTCTACAAGAAAAGGGCAGACCCACTGCTTGTGTCCAGAGTGAAAATTAGTTACTGGAGTCCCTTCACAGAGGCTGCAGAGGCAACAGGCTCTCCACATCCACCACCATCAAGTCACCTAGACTTGATGACCCTGGAAAGTGATGACCAGTCCCTTGCTCAGCCACGCTGTGGGGATCAGAGAACCTGCCATCCTAACCATGACAGGTGCTGCTGATGCTGCCAGCCCAGGAGCAGAATGACTACTGCTGCTGGGGTCAAGGGCATGCTGGACCACTTCAAACCATTGCACTACAGGTATTTATTTATACAATGGAAAAATCATAGGGGAGGCTGGCCCAATTCAGAAAATGCCAGAAATGACATCTAACTCTCTTTAAAGTATCTGTGAAACTCTCCAGAGGAAAAGCCCAGCAGGACCAGTGAGATGGCTCACCCGATAAAGCATGTGCCACCCAAACCTGACAACGTGAGTTTAATTACCAGAAGGTAGAGGAAGGAATCAATGCCTAAAAACTGTTCTCTGACCACAGGAACAGTGGTACATGCAAAACTTCTCTCTCCCCACAAACAGAGGTACATGCATCACACACAACACACACACACACACACACACACACACACACACACACACACACAAATTTTTTTTTAAGGAAAAGAAAAAGCTATGGCAGCCAGCTGGCTGCACCGCCATCACCAGGCTCTGCCCATGGCTGCCCTCACTGAGGAAGCATGAGCTCTTCAGCCAGAGCTCACCACTGGTTGCTGTGCCATGGCTTGGGGCTTCCACACAGCAGGTAACACAGACCTGGGAGTAGATCCAGGCCTTGCCCCCAACTCCAGACCTAACAGGCTGGTTCTCACCCTCCCCATTCTCAGAGACAACAGAGGTTTCCAAATCATCTCCACTTAGAATCTCATAGGCCATAACATTAAGAGTAGGCAGCTGTAATGAAAGAAGCTTTAAGAGAGAAAGTGCACACACCACACAGTTATGGGAAAGAGGATATGCCGACAGATGCCACAGACATGTAAAGCTGGTGCCTTTGGAACACGCTAGGAAATGCGAGCAGCAAGGACACCAGTGATCTGACATAGTCACACATCACAGAAACCAGCACCAGGGACAAAATGATCCAAGCATGATAAACTGACTTTCCCCCCAAACTCTCTGGGCTATGTCGTCTCCATGATAGGTTGTACCCACTGAAAATCTGAGCCCAAATAAGCCTTTCTTCCCCTAACTTGTTTCTTTCATGTATTATGGGTGGTTTTAACAATGGAAAAGTAATAACACACAAGTTTTTTTATCTGAATGTACGATTTGCCAACATTTCTCCCCAAGATTTTGAAGTGCGAATATATTTTCATTTGTTTTGTTGTGGGTTTTGTTTTGTTTTTTTCCCCTCAGCATCTCACCAGGTAGCTGGGGCTGGCCTGGAACTTTCTAGGCAAACAGTATTGGCCTCAAACTTGCCATAGTCCTGTCTCTGCCTCCTGAATGTGGGATTTATTAGGTGTGTACCACCATGATTAGCTTAAGGTATGTTAATTTATTTTAATGGACTCCTTTTATTATTTTTTAAAAATGAATTCTGGTACAACCGCCAGTAATGTTACTAAGTAGCTTTAAAAATAAAAATCCAACTAACAGTAAGATCCTATGAATATATTAAATACAACCCAATTCCCAGTAGCCACAACAAATCCAATTCATATTTTACTGTGTTTTTCTGTGTGTGGTACAAAATTAAATAGTTATTAAAAACATTCAATGAATGTATTCTCTATTTACATTATTTATGCACTCAATTAAATACATTTAATAAGCACATTTATTACATGCCTATAATTTCTTATAAGCTTATTTACTATTTAAGATATATTACTTTACTGCAATACTATAAAATCTAAGGTCATTTATAATTTTTACAACCAGAAACTTCTTGAAATCAAGATTTTTGGGCTTTATCACTATGTCTAATTGATCACAATGATTAAGTTAATGTATTAAAACATTTTAAGAGCTTTCTGATTTAAAATTTTTGTAGTACATTCTACTGTTTTGAGAATTGTTAAATCTTTAACATACTAATGGTAAATTTCAATAGTAAAAATAATTAATGAAAAGCTTTCAAACCTTGATAATTAAATGTGCTTCTTATTAAGCATAAACAATCATATTTAAACGTTTTACAAAAGCTGTACCTGTTATTGGTTCATGACCATTCATCTTAATCTGTTTATGTGTTAAGACAGATCACACCAGGGTTCAATTCAAGCCCTTATCTTTGGTTTATAAATTCCAAATCAAAAAAAGAGGGGGGCTGGAGAGATGGTTCAGCAATTAAGAATCCTGGCTGTTCTTGCAGAAGACCTAGGTTCGAATCCCAGCACCCACATGGCAGCTAACAACTGCCTGTAACTCCAGTTCCAGGGGATCCGATGGCCTCTTCTGTCCTCTGTGGGCATTGCACAACATGGGTGCACTTACCTACATGCAGGCAATACACACTTACACATAAAAAAATTAAAAAAAAAAAATAAGAAGAGGAGGAAGAGGAAAAGGGAGAGGAGGAGGAAAAAGCCAGGCGCAGTGGCATATGCCTACAGTTCTAGTACTTGGAAGATGGAATTCAAAGACAGCCTCCACTATATAGTGGCGGGGACCAGTCCTGAGTTACACGAGACCCGGTTTTTTGTTCTTTTCAAGGAGGGAGGACAAGAAAACAGCTTTTCCTACTTCTAAAACTTGGGAGAAAGGAATGGCTTGTGCCAGCAGAGGAGCTTTAAGGCGACAATAACAGTCATTCCTCACTGTCTACGTGACTGATTTGAAGCCATCTGGGAGACCCACCTCTCAGTCTGTCTGTGATTGTGTTTCCAGAGAAGTTTAACTGAGGAGGGAAGACCCACTCTGAACATGGGTGGTACCCCCCCATGGATGGGGGTGGGGGATTGATTTTTTTTTTTCAGTCTTTTTGAGAAAGGGTCTCCCTGTAGCCCCAGCTAGCCTGGAAATCACTATGTAGTCCAGGCTGGCCTTGAACTCACAAGAGATCTGCCTGCCTCTGCCTCCCAAGTGCTGGGACTAAAGGCTTACGTCACCACACCCAGCAGGGATTGAATTTTTAAAAGGAGAAAGCAAGCTGAGCACCAGCATTCACCTCTCTGCTTCCTGGCTGCAGATGAGTGAGACCTCGGCCTCGACTCCTGACACCACAGCTAGAACCACTCTTTCCCCTCCACGTTCCCTGCCATGATGCCTGTGCCCTCAAGTATGAGCCAAAGTAAACCCTTCCTAAGTTGTGTTTGTCAGTATTTTGTCACAGCAACAAGAAAAGTAACTAATACAGTTACAAAGCCCAAAAGTATCCTCTTGCTCTTGACATTCTGATCTCTGGCCAATCCTGATGTACTCCCAATCCTGATGTACTCCCAATCCTGATGTACTCCCAATCCTGATGTACTCCCAATCCTGATGTACTCCCAATCCTGATGTACTCCCAATCCTGATGTACTCCCAATCCTGATGTACTCCCAATCCTGATGTACTCCCAATCCTGATGTACTCCCAATCCTGATGTACTCCCAATCCTGATGTACTCCCAATCCTGATGTACTCCCAATCCTGATGTACTCCCAATCCTGATGTACTCCCAATCCTGATGTACTCCCAATCCTGATGTACTCCCAATCCTGATGTACTCCCAATCCTGATGTACTCCCAATCCTGATGTACTCCCAATCCTGATGTACTCCCAATCCTGATGTACTCCCAATCCTGATGTACTCCCAATCCTGATGTACTCCCAATCCTGATGTACTCCCAATCCTGATGTACTCCCAATCCTGATGTACTCCCAATCCTGATGTACTCCCAATCCTGATGTACTCCCAATCCTGATGTACTGGTGGGACATGCACAGCAGGACAACTCACTTCCTTGGTTAATAGTGACGTCTTAGATTGAGGCTGTTTCACAAAGGCATCCTGAGAATTCTACAAAACCTAAACTCCTATGTGTATCAAGAGACTTGGAGGTAAGGCAGCGAGGAGGAGAAAACAGACAATGAAACTCAGTTCATTTGAGCACAAGGCAAAGGATTAAAAACCAGAAACACCTGCTGGACAATGACTGGTCACACACAGATATTGAGGCCTGTGGTGAGTTTGTGGGATTTTTAAAATCATGAAATAAAAATGTCTGAGATGTATAGTTTAAATTTTAATTAGTAGTAAAATATTTACAGGCCTGGTGGCACAGGTCTATGGTCCCGGCTGCTCTGGAGGCTGAAAGAAGACCACAAGTTCAAGTCGTCCTGGATCTATGAGGAGAACAGAGTCATGGCGGGGCTGTCTGTGAAGTAGTCAGACTGTCCCAGGTGACCTCCCTTCCTGTTTCTGCTCTTGGAGATTTGTGTGCTAATGCATCCTTTAAGTAGAATGCCACACTGGGGCTCTGAGAGAATCGTAGTATCTGCACTTAGTGTGAATTCGTTCACAATGCTTGTTTTCTACCCTCCTCTGGGACTAACTGCTGTGTCGACGGAGGAGAAATGATAGACACCTTTGAAGAACTGGCAGGGACTCAGGTGAGGTTTTGGCCAACATGAAAGTATTGCTGCCTATCAGAGAGCAGTACCAGTGTGAAAAAGACGAGTGTCAGTATCTTTGACCTTTCACCCTCCACAGATGCAGTGCTGCCCTCTGTGCTCATGTACCCGGCACCTCTTCACTGCCCCCACATGCTTGCTCTATCGTTTCGTGTGGTATGACTAATGCCTGCTAGAGCTGACACTTAGCAAGTCTCAGGAATGTACTGGAAACAATCACAGATTGGGGCAGCATAACAAATGCCCAATGTCAGGAGCAGGGGGACACAGGTCACAGGTGAATGGTCACAGCCTTCAAGTAGTCTGCCAGGTTGCAGAGTTGCAGAAGGCCATTGCTGCAGGCTAGTGTCCGGGGATAACGATGCAGAAGGTAAACGGCAGCCTAGGAAGCAGCAGCAGAGCTGACAGAAAGAGCAGTATGCGATTACGTGGGCTGAGAACAAAAAGTATAATCATCAAAGCTAAAAGTGGGAGCAGGAAGTAGCTGCCATGGCTTTCAGGAACAGGCTATGGACACGGGTGTTGCACTGATCCATATAATCAGCACAGTATGGACCCCAAATACCCACCCTCTTAATGAGTCTTGGAATTCATTTTAACACAGAAATGTATTATCTTAGGCAATGTTGGTCAAGACACCTATACTACATTAAAAATATCACATAAAAAAGTCAGAGCAACGCGTGGTGGCTTATGCCCTACGGAGGCCGAGTCAGGACTGCTTCAAGCTTGAGGTCAGATCCTGCCTCAAAAAACGAAGACAAAAAAAAATACAAAAAGAACAACTATCATCAAACAACAAAAAAAGTCACTAACAAATGATCAAATACAACCTCTGAGCTGTTCCCCAAAATTCATCTTCCCAAAATGATGCTGTGAATTTTATTAGGGCTGACAACAATCGCAACCAGGGGAGGCTGAAGAACACTAGGGCATATTAGGGTGCTACAGCATCTGGGGGGCGATATATGTGTTAAATGAAGGGCACACAGGCAAGACAACATGGGAATCCTCTTACATGCACACAATTCAAGCAATAGCAAGTTTATGCAAGAAGCATACAACTTCTTTTTTGGAGTTACTTCATGATCTTTTGTTATCTAGACATAAAGTAGAATCTCTAAGTAGAATCACTGACTAGGAGTCAAGATTGCTCAGGAAACACCCACTTGAGAAAAATGTTTAGTCTAGCCTCAAACTCAAATAGTTCAACATTTATTGTTTTTACGCATGACTATAAACAGGAAAGAGAGACCCTAAAAAAACCCCAAAACAAAAAAACCAACCCTCTCGCCATCTGATGTAAAGCAGCTTGCCTGAGAATCAAGTAAAACAAGTAACAGGAGAAGGGGCCTTGAACATCCCAGACAGGAGCATGGGGCCTGCTGGGAGTCAAAGGGATAATTACCCATGGGCCTGTGGGGGTTGCAAGTGGGGCTCTGACATGCAGAGCAGGAGCCTGGACAACCAGGAGCACAGCAAGGTGTGGCACCACAAGCCATTCCCCCAGCTACTGGGACATGTGTAAACCATAGCAGGAGGGCGCAGGCTGTGGAGGGATGTAAAAATCAGCTCAGGAAGGGGTACAAGGGCCAGTATGGTTCAGGTTCTGGCTCTGTACTTGCCTGGTATCCTTGGGTTGGGGGACCTCAGGAAAAGCCATTAGCTTCAGAAACCAGTTTATGGAAATCCCATGCCAGGCTCTAGAGGTGGTGTTCTGGTCCCGAGCAGCATAGAGCAGGAGGCAGAAGGTTCTGAGATTTATGGGAGTATTTACACTGCTGCCAGTGCCAGACTCTGCCTGCTTTGATTATCATAGTGACTAATGCCCTACCACCTAGTATATTCTCAGTAAATATTGAGCTATTGCTGCTGGGAGAAACAAAACAAAACACCACCACCACCACCTCTAGGAGGAAATGCAGGAAAAGGGGACACACATCTCCCCTCTCCCAAAGCTGAAGTTGATCCATTTTTAAATCATTGCATGAATTCAGACACACATCACTTATCAACTATTTGTTGAGTACCTACTATGTGCCAAGCACACTTCCAAGCACTGGAAGACAGCAGTGAGCAAACTTCGGGTTCTGCAGTGTGCATGTAAGTGTAGGTGTGGGAGTGCTTCCAGTGTTTACCATTCTATCACGGCTGTCTACCTGCCAGAGGACGAAGAAAGAAGGGCTGAAATACTTTAAAATTCAAATGCCATCGTATACAAGACCGTACTACAGGGCTGGAGAGATGGCTCAGCGGTTAAGAACACTGGTCATTCTTGCAGCAGACCTGGGTTCAAACCCCAGCACCCACGTGGCAGCTAACAGTTGTCTGTAACTTCAGTTCCAGGGGATCCGACAGCCTCTGTCCTCTGCGGGCATTGCGTGACAGGGGCAATACATGCATACACATGAAATTAAAAAAATATTGGAAAAAAAAAAGAAATAAAAGTAGAGTCTAAAGTAGATACCATAGTTCTTGAAAATGTCTCCAATGCTATCTTGTTGGATCAGAGGATTACAGCTCAGTTTGTATCATTTTCATTGTTCTCTGTTCACTAGACTCAATTATATTTTCCCTGGCAACTTAAAATTAACAGAACACATAGCCGGGTGTGGTGGCGCATGCCTTTAATCCCAGCACTCGGAAGGCAGAGGCAGGCAGATCTCTGTGAGTTCAAGGCCAGCCTGGTCTACATAGTGAGTTCTAGGACAGCTGGGGCTATGAGACTCTGTCTCAAAAAGACCAAAAAAAAAAAAAAAAAAAAAAAAAATTTAACAGAACACATAGGTTTATCCTAGACTATTATGACCCTAAACTACGAGGCACTTTTGCATAATGATCTTCCATCACAATAAAGGAGCTTGATCTTCTGTGTGACAAGGTTCATGGCAAAAGGCCCCCAGAGCTGACTGTAGGAGAGGAGAATGTGCCACTCCCCTGCTGCTTTGGCACATGGATTAGTGACAACAGCAGCCACTAGACAAGTTCTGAGAAGAGAGAAAGTCTAATACCTGAGAAGGAGCCCTGCTGGTAAGGACACCTCCCACTCTGTGTCAGTCAAGCAGGAGGAGGAGGCTAAGTCAGTACAGACTGATCAATGCAGAAGGCAGCCACCCAAATCTGTAGAACAATCGTTACTCTTACTTACCAAATTTTCCTAGTCACATCACATGATTTTCTTCCTTCCCCATAATGTGTTCTCTGAGAAGATGTTCAAAAGCCAAAGGTCCTAGCCATATCTTTGAGAATTACACTTTTTCTCTGAGTATCACAATGTACACATGAGGAATAGATCTTAAACTTGTTTGTGTCTTGTGTAATCAGGACCTCGGCTGAAAACACAGAAGGGAATGGGAATTATGTTTCTATTCTACCTCTACACGTTTTCTCTAACTCTGTACTTCCAAACATACTACAAAATCTGAAATAACAGTTTTGCCTTGTTTCTAGCAATTTTCCTTACCACCTCCCCATTTTACCCAACAACCTTTGTTTCAGCTAATGACAGTTAAACCTGAAGGTGAAACTGCAAAGATTTTTATGGCTATTCCATGCTATACTGCTGTGTATACAGGAGGCTATATATGGTCAATTCCTGTTTGTTTTCTCTTGTTAGTCTGTCCTTTGACAGAATAATGGAAAGAAAATTATTCTTCATTCCCTATGAAACAAATAAGTGAACACACACTGCTAAGCAAGTCTGATGGTACACACCTGTCATTCCAGCTCTAGGGAGGTAGGGGTAAGAGGATAAATTGAAGCTCATCCTTACATAATCAGTCTGAAACCAGCCTTGGCTATGTGAGACCCTGTCTCAAAATAAAAACATTAATAAAAATAAAAGGGATGGGCCAGGCCATCAATCCTAGCACTCAGGAGGCAGAGGCAGGTCAGAATCTATGCAGGTCAAGGCCAGTCTGGTCTACATAGTGAGTTCCAGGCCAGTCAAGGCTACACAAGTGAGACCCTGTTTCAAAAAACAAACAAAAAAAGAATGGATGGATGGATGGATGAATGAATGAACAGAATGCATGGAAAAATAAGCTACGTGCTTCTAATTTTCTCGCTGTCCTATGAGGAAAGGAAAGCACCGGAGATGGTCAAAATACCCTGCTATGTGTAGGTGGAGGAACTATCTTCTGCTGTGCTAGAGGACTATGTGGAAGCCACAGATATTAACATAACCACCCATATTATCTCTTGGAAGAATTCCAGGCAGGCAGGCCTTCAAACACCCCTAATATTCTAACTGCCCTGAGCCCAGGCTGACTGCATTTCTCACTACTTGGCCAATAGCCTCCTAACTAGCTACAATCCATTTCCAAGCTTGCTTTC
>NW_008329127.1:217363-242985 GCF_000622305.1 Nannospalax galili | reverse complement strand
TCTTTCTTTCTTTCTTTCTTTCTTTCTTTCTTTCTTTCTTTCCTCCTTTCTATTATTTATTTATTTATTCTTTAATTTATTTTGAATGGTGCCATTCTGTAGCCCAGGCTGGTATCAAACACTCATGTCAATACCTGTTTTAGCCTCCTAAGGGTTTTTGGATTACAGGTGTGAGCTACCACACCTGGCTTTTGATCCACTTTTCACCAAGAAGTCAGAGATTTTCCTGAAAAGAAAATATAGTCACTTCTGCCTCTCTGAGTCTACTGCTGGGGGAAGACTATCTCTGCAGCATGAATGGATTCATCAAGCACTTCCCAGCACCCACTCTGCTCCAGCCTAGAGACCTCACTCAGCTCCTCCAACAGATGTCATCCCTCCAGCACACTCTATTCCCTCTGCTCTTAGCTCAGCTTTCAGGTCTCAAGTAAGGTACCACTCCCTGGAGCTGGAGAGATGGTTCAGCAGCTAAGAGCACTGGCTGCTCTTGCAGAGGACCCAGAACCTACACACAACAACCATCCTTAAATCCAGTTCCAGGGGATCTGACGCCCTCTTTTGGCCTCTGTGGGTGTACTTAGAGACATGCAGGCAAAACATTCATACACATAAAAGTAAATAAAATTTTAAATTAAAACTAGCATTTCCTCACAGAATTCTATGACTTCCCTATGTAATAGAACCCAATCTATTAAAAAAAAACTTCTAATAAGACAAATCTCCAAAGTCTCAGGTGACAAAAATTTCTTGGATATGGTAATTTGTTAAAAAAATAATGAAAAGAATCCATTAAAATAAAAACACCATAAGCTAATCATGGTGGTTCAGGCCCATAATCCCATACTCAGGAGGCACAGACAGGATCCAAACAGGTCTGAGGCCAACACTGTCTACACAGAAAGTTTCAGGCCAGCCTGGGCTATATTTTGGATCAAACATTTTAGCAGTATAATCTACTCTGGCCCAGAAATTGATTAAATTCATTCATGATTTCCTAACATTGATCTTCTGAAATAAAATGATGAAAACTGATACAGCAAAGGGGATGAAGCCTTTTTTTAAAAAAATGCTCAAATCTTGCTAAAGGCACTCCCATGAAAACAAACTTCATATTTTCAAATACTGACAGCGTTTAAATCACTTCAGCAAAAACAGTTCCACTCAACAATCTATCAGCGATGTATAACAAATGATTTGAGTTGCTTCATATTTTCATTTAACATATTTTATCTGAATAGATTATTAACCAAAATACTCCTTCCTCTTAAATCATTCCATACAATGTTAACATTATAAAAGTTCTTGTTTTTTTGCCCTAACTAGAAAACAGACACTGAAGAAATGCAATATGTGACAATACTACAAAAATTTTGGAACTATTACAGTAGCAGACAGAACAGACAGACACTTCCTCCTGCTTAAGTGTAAACTCACATTTGATGTTATTTCTTTCTCCTTGCAAATGTCATAGGGTATCTCAACTGCAAAAGTTTTATTTATCATTTTGTTTATATCCTCAACCACAGTAAGACTCAATGTAATACCATGTTAAGAAGACTGTCCTGGGGGCTGGAGAGATGGCTCAGTGGATAAGAGCACCCACTGCTCTTGCAGAGAACCCGGGGATTCAGTTCCCAGCACCCACAGATGGCTAACAACCATCTGTAACTCCAGTTTCAGGGGAATCCGACATCTTCTGACCTTCATGGGCATTGCACTACACAGGTGCACTTACACACATACAGGCAATACACTCATACACATAAAATAAAAATAAAATATATATTTTTTAAAATTAAACTTTCCTCTTCCAGCAGAGCCAGAAGATATGCCAACTGTGCAGGCAATACACGCATACACATAAAATAAAAATAAAAGAAAGAAAGAAAGAAGGAAGGAAGGAAGGAAGAAAAGAAAGAAAGAAAGAAAGAAAGAAAGAAAGAAAGAAAGAAAGAAAGAAAGAAAAAGAAAGAAAGAAAGAAAAAACACTTTCTTTTCTAAAGTCATTACTGTTCTTTCTGGAACTTCTTAAAACTATGCCAACCCCACAGTCAGCTTTCAGTAAACTTTTAAAGGAGATAAAAATTTAAGGTAAATGACATTTAAACGTGAACTAGGGCAGTTAGTTAACTGAATGCCAGACAATAAAATACCTCAAAATCACAATCTTAATAAACTAGAAATTAATACACTAGGTATTACAGAAATTTAACATAGTTTCATGTCAATCTTTTTTTTACAACTTTTAAAATTACATTTATTATTTTGTATGTATCTGTATGTGTATGTATATGCATGTATATGTATGTGTATACGTATGTATGCCACTACACACATATGGAGGTCACAAGACAGCTTGTGGGAACTGATTTTCTCCTTCTACCAAGTAAGTTCTGGGAATCGAACTCATATCAGTAGGTTTGTGGTAAGCATCCTTATCGGCTGAGCCATCTCATCAGCCCAATGTCAATGGTGAATCATTAATCTAAGGACCTAGCATTGTAAGCTCCATCTTGTTGGTATCAAGGAGATACAATAATCATTGTCATACTACTTTTAGGATTAGGGTACTAAGGCTCTACCACAGTTTTTAGAGGTACACATAGAGGAGCTGACAGAGGATATGCTATAAAATCTGCTTTAAAATTAGGGAGGAAGGGGGACATCAAGGCACCACTTGGCTGACAGGTACATGGAGGTCCATTATGCTACTTACTTGCTCCATTTCTGTATGTATTTTAAAGCAAAATGGGTTACTAAATTATTCTTTAACAGCCTACTTGATCAAGGAAAAGATTTCAACAAGTCACAGTTCAAATGTATTCAACATGCTGTTAATCTGAATCAAAAGACTGAAAAGTAGTATTACCCATCACGTTGAGCCTGTTAATCTCTTTAAAGACTAAGACCCTGACCTGTGAAGAATTCTCTCTCCCTTTCAGTTCCTCCTTCTCTCTCTTAATCACTGCTTCGATGTCAACAGTCCCGCAGGCTCTTCTGCAAGATGCCTGTATATTCCCAAGCCGCAGGCACAATTCCTCAATTGGGTGATAGATGAAGGCAAGGATACCCACTGACTTTCCCCTAGGGCCCTTCCCTGCATCTTGGTAGCAGCCATCGTAACCCAGGAGTCCACTGGTGGTGCTGAGACTGTCTCCTTGCTCACTCTGGGCTTCTTAGAGGAGGACACTTTGTCTTATACATCTTTCTGTGCATCGTTGCTACAAAGCAGACATTAAAGAAACGATAGGGTAAATCTGTTAAGTCTCACATCTATTAGCTCATCCTAAAACTCTAAAACCTTGGCGATGCCTCAGTTTTAATGCTACTATTGTTCATTAATAGTTCTGAAACCAGGTTTGAATTCTGAAGCGTATTTTCAAAAATGCAATTAACATTTGTCCTAGTTAGCTCTCAATTGCTATGACAAAACACCCTGACCAAAACCCACTTGGGGAGGAACGGGTTTATTTGGCTTCCAGGTCCTGATCGCAGTTCATGTTTGAGGGAAGCCAGGGCAGGAACTCAAGGCAGAAGGAACACAGAGGCAGGAACTGAAGCTCAGTCATGCAGGAACACTCTTTACTGACTTGATCCTCTGGCCTCTGCTCAGACGGTTTTCTTATAAAACCCAGGCCCAGGGGCCCAGGGGTGGCACCACCCACAGCGGGCTGAGCCCTCCCACACCACTCAGCAATCAAGAAAATGCCTCACAGACATGGCCACAGGCCCGTCTAACAGAGGAAATTCCTCAATTGAGGCTCATCCCAGGTGTCAAGTTGGCAACTAAAGCTATCCAATACAAGTAACTTTAACACTACCATTGTTTTCATTAGACAGCCAGGTATAATAAAAACTTGAACACTTAGGCAACCCATCAATAAGAACTATTAATAATTCACATGAATTCATAATTATGAAAACCTTAAAATATATTCCCTATTTACTGTATGGGCTGGATTTATTATGTATTCTCACTAAAGTACTATGACCTAGTGTTGGGGGGTCAGAAAATGATTCTACCAGATGAGCTCCCTTGACTTCAAACTGAGAGCAGGGGACAAGCAGGGGCCAGAGGGCTCCTGTCACTGAGGGTTCACTACCTAAGACTGGATGCACATGGTGGAGGAAAGAGGCCAAGTCAGGGTTGGGTAAACTTTGTCCCAGGCTACTGTCCTTGGGTTCATTCACTTCCCCTAAAAACTGTTTACTACCATCCTGAAATTGCTAATACCTTTGGAAGAGGGATAGTTAAGCCTCAACCATCTGACTCTTCTTTGAGTTGTATACTTTTTTAAAAAATATTTTATTTTTATTTTATGTGTACAAGTATATTGCCTGCATGTATGTGAGTGTACCCATGTCGTGCAATGCTGTGGAGGTCAGAAGAGAGCTTCGGATTCCCCTGGAACTGGAGTTAAGGATGGTTCGTAGCCGCCATATGGGCGCTGAGAATCGAACCCGGGTCCTCTGCAAGAGCAGTCAGGGCTCTTAACCGCTGAACCATCTCTCCAGCCTCCTGAGTTGTGTATTTTACACTGTTCTTGTGCCCATGGGCACGTTTACACATATATGTGCTTTTCCCACTAACATCCAGTGTTGTCAGTTTCAGGAAAATCAATTGCCAAGTCTTCTGAGTAGCAAGTCTGACCTCCTTGGAGTATTTCCCACCATTCCCACTTTATTGACAAACAGATGCAGAAGTCATGTACCTCCAAACACACAGCTGCAAGCGATGAAGTCAATTTAGACCCAGCCTGTGTGTTGACTGCTAAAGCCCCTTTTAGTGGCTGTGGCAGATTGCCCTCCAAGTTTCTAGGAACAGGAAACTCAGCTCTAACCTGGAGAGGCACAGATTTCATTTTTCTGTTGTTCTGTGTTTTTATTTATAAGCACAACACTGCAAAACCAAATAAATGAAAGTAAATTATTCAATCTGTTTGTCTTGTGTGTATCTATCATCAGCAGCTAAGTCTTTTCTTGTGACAGGGTGTCGGGGAGCGGACCCAAGGCTTGTCAGTACTAGGTAAGTGCTCGACCACTGAGCTATATCCACAGCTCTAACGCTTATGCAGCACTTAACACCAGGCACTGTTCTAGCCCCTTTCTGTAACCCATTCAAGTTAATCTCTGGCAATTCCAGAATGTAGGTTCTACATTATTCCAAGTAGAAAGCAAGGCTCAGAAAGGTTAACACTAGTGTCAGCTCGCCTAGTCAAGGTCCAGATACCACAGGCTTACTCACTGAATCTACTGTCTAGCATGCACATACACCCAGGGGTGTACCTGGAATGCATGGCTAAAGGATTAAGTCCTGTAAGGTCCCTAAATAAGAGTAACACTACTGTTTCCACCTATATTGCTTTTTGTAATTATATTCTGTAGTTAGTCATTAATACCAAAATTGGGAAAATTGCAACAATCCACATTAACTTATCGAGGCAGACACAGTTCTCGTCCATCTTCCTCACCAGACAGAAATAGCTGATACTGATGCACACTACACAGCAAGAACTAAAGCAAACATCATTTAAAATGAAAAAAGAAAAAACCCACAAAATGTGAGTTCTCAAAAATCTAACACTCCTGGAGCCAATCAACTCTAATGAACTTCCATCTACTACAATAAAGAACCACTTGGAAAATTCTTAGAAATGAGAATCTCTCTTACAAAGCATTTTCTTCTGCTCCATAGAAACCAACAGGAAATTCTTAGCACTATTTTAAAAGTCTCTGCTCTTACTGTAAAAAGCCTTTGATAGAAAGACAATAAATCTAGTGGCTAAAATTTTCAACAGTGCAGGGGCTGGAGGGATGGTTCGGCAGTGAAGAGCACCTGCTGCTCTTGTAGAGGACCTAGGTTCAATTCCCAGCACCCACATGGTGGCTAACAATACCCATAACTCCTGTTCTGGAGGAATCCAATGCCTTCTGACCTCTGAGGGCATCGCATGACACGGGAAAACCTACACATATGCAGGCAATACACCCATACACAAAGTAAAAAAAAAAAAATTCTTTTTAAATTGTTCAACAGTACAAAGATACCTTGTCCACATCTCTGGACACACACACACAGACTCACACCCACACCCACACTTAAGTGGATACTCAGCATCACCACAAATAAAAAGAACAAGTAGAAAATGCAGAGATGACAGGTGCAGCTGACTTTTCTTCCCTCTTTCCATCACACTGCAGAGCTTTGCAGGCCCCACTAGGCTTCCTTCCTCTCCTGCACACCTCTAGTAGGGGAGGAAAAGGGAAGTACGGTGCACACAGGTGTTTACTATAGGAATCATCTCAGGATGTGAAGGATTTGCAGTCACATGAGGTGCCTGCTACAGAGGCAGAGAAAGCCATGAGCTCAAGTAAGGTGTTTACAGATGCTTAGAGCTTTCACACGGCAGCGATGAAGTGGCTTAGTGCCAGGTCTCTTGCCCCCAACCACAGGGAGGGGCCTTCTCTGCAGCTCCTTCAGTGAGGGAAGCTCCTCCAGAAGGAAAGCAATGGTCACAAGCCCTTCCCTATCGTTTCATCAAATGGAAAAGAGTAATTTTATAGGAAAGGTTTCTAGCCCTGGGTGCTATACAAGGGAGCCCAGAGGAAACTTTGTCTCAGGCCATGGCCTATTTTGGAGGCCCATTGGTTTCTCTGAAAACCATTTTCTTCCTCTAAAATTGCTATAGCCCTCTTTTTTCTTTGTAAATCCTACTGGGTTGTTGGATATTCACCCACCCCCTACTCCTGTGCACACAGTAAACACGTATGTCTTTTCTCCTGTTAGTCTGCTTACTCTCAGTTTATTTCACCAGACTTTACTAAAACTTCAGAGGGCAGACAACAAGGTCCCTTCAGTCCCTGTACTGTCAGTTCTGACATCTGACTAGGCATGTATCATCCCTATCCCCTTGAATGCTGTGTATATGTTTATTTCAGTCCATGTGAACATTCTGTTTTCATTTGATGTTATTAGAAGTGAATCTAGTCACGATCTTCAATGCGCACGGAAATAAAACTCCTCCAGCACTCAGAGCACTGCCCTCAGCAAGCTGTTCAAGCCAAATGCTTAAAAACACACTGTAAGGGAGGAAGAGGTGCTAGAGAATGTCCAGCCATTTCAAGGATAAATTTCTTTGGAGTTATTTGGACACAAGAAAAACAAAAAGCCCATTTATTAGCTAGCAGTAAGAACATCTAATATTTCTATCAAAACAGAGTGTCACAGGTTTCCTGATGTTATTTATGTAGACCAAGCTGGCCTTGAACTCACAGAGATCCAGCTGCCTCTGCCTTCTGAGGGCTGGGATTAAAGTCATGCAGCATCACACTCAGCCTGATGTTATTTAATACAAGACTAAACTAAAAGATGATTCTTGGGGGCTGAAGAGATAGCTCAGTGGTTAAGAGCACTGGCTGTTCTTAGGATCTAGGTTTGGTTCCCAGCACCCACATGGTGGCAAACAACTGTGTGTACCTCCAGTTCCAGAGGATACAACGCCTTCTTCTGGCTTCTTTAGGAACTGCATACAAGTAGCACACTTACATACATGCAGGCAAAACACATATACACATAAAATATAAATGAAATAAAAGACAATTCTGATTACAGATTGAATTTTTCCACATGCAGTTACTGATACTCATTTTTATGCATGTAAAAATATAAACACAATTTTCTGCTTTGTGTTTTCTGCCAAAACATATAATACTGTCATGCTAGCTAGCTAAACTTATTCCAGAAAACAGTAATGTCTTCAAGGGTCTACACAACCCTAATCAGTCATGTAAAGCACATCTTCTAACTGCCATCAAAACCTTTTTCCTAGGGCTGTTCTACTGTTACATTTAAAAGAAAAGGGATGGTGTGATGGGCATCTGCTTACCACAGGTCTGAGAAAGCAAAATATTTGTTCTCTACAAAGGTAATTATCAGGGCTCATTCACAGCCATCTGAGAAAATAGTGACTGCCAGACACCAATAAGTGAAAACAAAGTTGCCCTGCCCTGCCCATTCCATTCCCAGCAGCACTGCCACTATCTTTCAAAGTCGCCTGAAAACAGCTAATAACACCTCTTTGACTCTATGATATTTCCAGTTATAACAAATATTTAGGCATTTCATCTCACAAATAATAGAACTGGAAAAAGTAGCAATAAAAATGTCCTGCTAGAGCCTTGGGAGATGGCTCAGTGGATCAAGCTCTTGCCAAACAAGCCGGAGAACAAGAGTTTGGATGCCTAGAATTCATTTAAAGCCAGGTAGGTGTGGCTGCCATCTGTAATCCAGCACCTGGGAGGCAGAGAGGGGAACCCTGGGCTAGCTGGCCAGCTGGACTAGCTGGAATAGGCAAGCGCCAGGTTCCCTGAGACCCTACCAGAGAGAGCATCAGAGAGAGGTAACAAAGCTATGTGATATCAATCTTGGGCCTCCATATGTGCACACTCACAGACACACACAACAAGGGCTAAAAAGTGTTGGCTCATAAAGGTAGGAGAAGATGCTAGCAAGGTTGTGTGACCTGGTAGCCAGAACAGGCGTGTGCCATATACTTTCCTTCTCTTTGAACTTTAGGTTGATAAGAAAAACATTTTTCAAAAAACTGTCTGGCTCAAGATGAACTAGCACACAGAAAACTTTCAGCAGCTCTCACTAGCCACTGTCTCCAGCTTTTGGAAGAGCACTTTGTGCATAGTGAGATCAGAGGGAGTCAATGAAGCAGGGCAGGGATCTCAGTGGAGAAAAGAGCAGCAGAGGAAATGCAATAGGGCTGCAGCCTGGGCTCAGGGCTCCAAAGTGAACAGAGCACAGCAGGAAAGCACGAGCACAGGAAGAGTGTGCTTCCAGCTCCACCAGCTACTCAGATGCAGGCACCAGGCAGCAAGAAGCAAGCACTGATCACTGTGAACCACAGAATGAGAGCGCCACTAGGGATTATTGCAGAGAATCCTGTAGTTACTCTCAAGAATTTGACAAGTGGGGCTCGGTGGTTAAGGGCACTGGCTGCTCTGGTAGAGGACTGGGGTTCAATTCCCAGTACCCACACGGTGGGTAACAATTGTCCTGAACTCCAGTTCCAGGGAATCTGACACCCACTCTGTCCTCTGTAGGCACTACATGACATGGGTGCACTTACATACATGTAGGCAATACACTCATACACACAAAATAAATATTTTAAAAAGAGAAAAAATATGTCTTTAGACTTTAAAATACTCTTAACTCTACGAAAACATGCGTGTAGAGATACCATTACATTGTAGATTATGACTACTATACTGTTAAGTGGCCACTACCTAAAGAAGTATTTTTTAAGAATGTGTCAATAATTTGGGGCAATACTCACTTCATAATCAAATAAAGTGTGGTGGCACATGCCTATAATCCAAGGTTATTAGGAGGCTGAGGCAGGAGGACTGCCATGAATTCTAAGATAGCCTGAGCTATTGTGAGACCCTGTTTCAAAGCAACAACGTGCAATTTAGCAGAAAAGGCAGCTTCAACAACGTGGTAGTGATCACTAATTCTTGAAGCCTAGGCAGTCATCAACACTCTTCCAAAGGCTGCTGGAAACTAGAGTGGGTCCAAACAAGGATTATCAAAAGAATAAAGTCTCTTGACCTGGCAATTAACCAGAAAGAACTGACTCTGACCCTCAGGGAAGGACAGTGGAGAGCAAGGTACTCAAGTTCTAGATGAACAACCTTCAGAATTGCTCATGGGTAGACTCCACATAGGGCAGGATGTTGAGTTACAGGACTTAAAGTTTATCTTAGGTATTTATCTTAGGCAGTGACACAGCTCCATGTTGCACCCAGAGCATCCTGAGAGTGCTTTTTAGAGAGTTTACTCAGATGGAGTCAGAATTCCTGACTGCACAGAAGAGTTTCAGGACAGACAGTATGAACCCAAATTGAGAGCAGGACTTTATTAAGAGATTTTAACATAGATCTAAGCACGGGGATGGGTCGAGTAGAAAGAAAGGCACTCAAGAGAAAAGGGAAGACATCCAAATGTGCGGAAAGGCTTCTCAAGGACAGTCACACTTAACTGTCTCTATAAAATCCACACACACCACACTAAGGGTTGCCAAGGATTTTTTTTTTTTTTTTTTTTTAAGTCTTTCTTGAGACAGGGTTTCTCTGTCACTCCAGCTGGCCTGGAACTCACCATGTAGACCAGGCTGCCCTTGAATTCAGAGAGATCTGCCTCCCAAATGCTGAGATTAAAGGCACGTGCCATCATGCCCTGCTGCTAAGCAATTTCTAAAAATTATTTTTATGTGTATGAGTGTTTTGCCTGCATGTATATAGGTGCACCATGTGCATGCAGTACCCACAGAGGTCAGAAGAGGGCACTGGATTCCCTGGAACTGGAGCAATGGACAGTTGTTAGTTGCTATGTGGATGCTGGAAATCGAACGGGGTCCTCTGCAAGGGCAGCCAGTGCTCTTAACCATCTCTCCAGCTCCTTGCTAAGGAATTTAAATGAAGTCAGAGTCTTGAGGTGCACTGGATGGGATTATTACTAATAAGTAAAACCTTAGATCCCAAATGTTAAACAGGAAATTTCCACTGTACACAGAATAATGTTGTTTGCGAGATTCCTATGTGTGGGAAAGGAATAAAAGCCATAGGCCTTAAGCTTGGCTCATGGCTGGTGTTTTGGAGACAGGGTCTCATATAGCACAGGCTGGCCTTGAACTACAGAGCCAAGGACAACTTTAAACTTCTGATTCTCCTGCCTCCATCTCCCAAATGCTGAGGTATGCCATCACACAGGGTTTTATGCAGTACTGGGGGTTGAACCCAGAACTCTGTATATGCTAGCCAAGTACTCTACCAACTAAACTAGATCCCCAGCCTGTTCTTTGCTAATTTAACATTTTTATGTGAAAATATCTCTATATAAAAGTAATACTGTCTCTCTTGGCAACCTTCACAGCAAATGCTATTGATTATGCTGGAATTTTTGATTCTCAGCTGCCAAGAGGGAGGCCTCACCCAGACTCCACGGTGAGGGGCAACTTTCTTTTCCCATATCACTTAATTTTCCCTATCATTCTATCTTGCTTCAATACGATGCTAAAATTAGAAAGAAAGGAACACTGTCTTGAGGGTCTTTTAAAACTGTTACTCAGAAGTCACTATGGGAGCTAGGGAAGACTATTTTGGGACCGGTCGCATGATCTCATGTCAGACCTGGCACAGTGCAGAGGTACGTGGAGGCCTTAGACCTTGGCAGCCTCCTTGCAGTCCTGCTTCTGGCTTCACCCCATACCTGGATTCAAGGAATTCTTCCAAAGCTCTGGAGCATGAACTAGCCTGCTTTAAAACAAAAACATACTGGGTTCTTGTTTTTGTCTTTAAAGTAACCAGGTATAATCAAGGGAGAGCTACTATAAGGCAAGACCAAGGAAGTAGTTAAAACAGAGTAAAAGATGAAGTCAGTAAGCTATTTAATTAAACCCTGTAAAATAAAAATTTAGGTGGTTCAGAAAGAGAACAAGATATAAATACACTACCTAGGAAAACTGAACACTGGAACAAAACATCCAAATTTTATGATTTCCTTTTCTTTTTTTGTTTTTTGAGACAGGGCCTCCCTATAGCCCCAGCTGGCCTGGAACTTACTATGTAGACCAAGATGGCCTGGAACTCACAGAGATCCGCCTACCTCTGCCTCCAGACTGCTGGGATCAAAAGCCTGCTTTACCACACCTGTCACCAGGCAGGCTCCTTAATTTCCTTTTCAACACTTCCCAGGAATCACCAAGGTAAAGTGAGAAAGATGTTGGCTTTGAGAGGCAACATTTCTGGTCTTTACACCCTTACTCAAATTGTTTCAATGCTAGGAACTGAGCCCAGGGTCTCTGGTATGACAGCTGAACTATATATACCTCGAGCCTCTAACTTATTACAACTCTAAGAGAGACAAAAGGGTTATAAATCTGAAGAGCCCTGCTGATACTTTGCCCTGTCCATTTTACTAATTGAAAGAACAAGTCTGAAGCAAGCTGATAGTCGAGCACTACCCATCCCCAAATTAAGGGGATATGGGGAAGGGAGAGACGTCCCTCACTTGAGTCTGGTTGAAGCTTCCCTCTTGCAATGCCTCACACATGCCAGGCAATTGTTCTACCTTAAGTTGTGTCTCTAGCGTTGTTTTAAAAATCATCTCATTACGTCGGCCGGGCGTGGTGGCGCATGCCTTTAGTCCCAGCACTTGGGAGTCAAGAGGCAGGCGGATCTTTGTGAGTTCAAGGCCAGCCTGGTCTACATAGTGAGTTCAGGTCAGCTGGGACAAAAGAGAGACCCTGTCTCAAAAAAACCAAAAAAAAAAAAAAAAAAAAAAAAAAATCACCTCATTGAAATTACTGTAATAAGTTTTATTGTAAATATATTTTTCTTTCCAATTAAAAACAAACCTAACTAAACTGATGTACCACTTTCCCATAGTTTCTGACTGTTCAATTCCATCTCATTTACAACTCCTGCATTTATCTCATAAATTTTCAAAATTAGAATTAGGGGCTTAAAAATGAATAGCATATTAGTGTCTTGTGCTAACTGCTTTCTTAGCCAAAGACTTTAAGCAATCTTTAGGGAAAATAACAGTGAACAGCTCAGTGTGCTCCAGCGTCTCTTCAGTCATCTCCCCTACCTTAGGATGAACACCCATCCTAAATGTAAACAAATCACATTTCTTATGTCTGTACAGGTCGCCTGGGCGTCCTGGACAAGGAAAGGCAGAGTTCTTAGATAAGGAGCAAGTGTTTCAGATCGGCTGGCTACCTGACTTATCCCTTGGCCTAAATTCTACTTTAAAAGCTGTCATAGTCTTAGCTCCCAGGGACTCCATCAGCTGTCTTCAACAGTGTGGGCGGCAGAGCCTTAAGAGCCCACAAGCTCAGTACCAACCTCCAGGAAAGCTAAGACAGATCATGAATCACCACATGCATCTGACAGATAAGCCTTCCTTTCAAGTCTGACAGGTAATATTTTCACAGATTTTTTTTTGTGGTACTGGAATTTAGTTTTATGAAAGGTATAATTTTTGCTGTCAAGTTTATGCCATGTTCCAGCAAAAGGGTAATGAAACAGAATTGCTGTTATTTGTTCATGATATCAAATACATGTTATGCAACAAAAACTTGTCCCAATCCATTCCTAAACTAGTCTATTGCTATAATTATTGATCATGCAATAGTGGTATATAATCTTTTTAAGAAATTGAAGGATAGCATTTACGTGTCACAACCCTCTCTTCAGAATCTATTTTTATGTAGTTTAATACCTTAAACACACTGTGAGGGTGCCAAGTCCTCTCCAATACAAAATATCTTAGAGAGTTCCAGGTCTCGACACAGGATAATATCTAATGACAAGGTATCAGAATGAAGCCTCAACTAGGTTTGAAAAATCAAACTATCCCACAATCAAAATTAAAAGATGGGATATACATATGTATGTACTACTACAGGACATAGCTTTCTTTAAACATTATCTATAAACCAGTGTTGTAAAAACAAATGCACATACCTACTGACATATTAAAGAACAGATATTTAAATCCTTGCCAGCATTCATCAACAAGTCAAAATTGTAAAGGAGTAATTTCCTAGATGAATAATTTAAAATCAGACCCATACTAAAATCATTACTCTTAGACCTTTTGATGCTAAGATAACATGACAGGGAGAAAGCATACTCAAGTATTCTCTAGAAATGCTTAACAATAGGCACAATAGTTCCCATTGTGTCTGTTCTTACTTGCTTTGTCCTGATCACCAAAACAAACAAAATGAACAGGAAGATAGTGTACTCTTAACCAGATTGCCACTTCATTAATTCTTCGACTTTGTAAGGAGCTTAGTACTATAATGAAGCAGGGAGCTGGGGAGTTCGTAATAGAGTAGATATGGGGTCCTGGGCTCAGTCCCCAATACATTCAAACACTAAAAATTTTAAAGTTAAAGCACCAGCTGGATATGAGACTGGGAAAGAAGAATATCATTTAATTGACTTTGACATACCTTATTCTAACTTGTCATTTCAAAAATAGAAAAACCACAAAAGGGTAAGAGATCCGAAACAACAGGTACTTGTTTCATTTTTTCCATTTTAAAAAAGTGGACTTCTACCTGACAGAGCATTTATATAAAAAAAAGTCACAACATATGCCATCATAAAAGTCTAGTACGGAATTTTTAAAAATGCAGTAACTAGTAGAAATTATTCATCAGTTACTTCTAAGGATAGAATCACATTACTTAACAAAAACACTCAAACTAATTCTTTGGCTTTTTTTTTTTTTTTTTTTTTGCAGCAAATCCCACCAGTTTAGGCTTGCACGTGCATATATAAAATACCATATTCAAAATCATGTCCTCTGGCCAACAGGTGATAGTAAAGCACACTGAAGCTCTACAAACTCATACCAATGTTTACTCCCGTACGAAGTGTTCCGACACTTCAGATGAAGCACGCAGTAGCAGAAGAGGAACTTTATCCTGTCCCCAGGTGTGCCACACACACCTAACCAGGCTGGCGTCCTGGAAAATGAGCACCCCAGCATTGGGGATGCTGAAATGTACTCTAACAGATTCTAATAGCTGGCATTACTTTTCTGGCATTTTATATTTATTTCAATATAAATGCTGCTTCATAAAAAATGACACTTGGTGAACTTCACCTGATGGATTTGAGAAGACATATACCAAAACCACAAAAGTCTTAGCTTCCCATGCAACATTTAAAAAATTTTCTGGTATTAATTTAGTAATGATTACTTATTGATAATATAGAAAAAATAGAGCCCTCATTAAAATGTAGTGCTTACAGTTCAAATCAGGTTAAATTTATTTTAGCTTTTTAATAACATACCATCTGTATACCATGCAAATCACAGCAATGTATGCAAGCATGGAGGTAACAATTTTAAAGAAAAACAGCTAAGGAGAAACATGAAATAAAGCTCCACCTACAGAGATTCCTCTGACTATTTTCGGTGTGTCCTGGAGATGACATGGACTGAGAACTGCGCGAATAAACAGAAGCGATGCTGGTCAAGGGAAGAGGTCAGCAGGCGGCTCCCTCATGTGCATCTTCTGGGGCGGAGAACAAAGGAAGCCAGGCTGCAGCCAGAGGCGGTTTTCAAAGAAGCCGTACTAAGCCTGTTAGTTTTCTGCTGATGGCTTAAGCGGATGTACGTCGGTATCTACTGCCTCTATAAAAGCGAAATGCAAGCTTTCAGGGACTCTGGTGTACAAAGATGCATGCACAGATCTGGGGCCATACCAAATGCTGCTGAAGCAAAGGGGGGGGGCACTGAAATTATACTAAATTCCTCTGATTTTGTCATCTCAGCACAAAGATGCATTAGTGACACACTAAGAGAAAAAAAAACCTCGATGTCTAAAAGTAGTAAAATTAAAATTAAGGATATGTTCACTTTATAATATATAACCATCTCTAAATTTCCCCCACCTCATTTAAATGCAGCTTTAGTAAAGGTTCCTCTAAATTCAATAACCTTAACCAGTGGCTTGCAATGTACTATATATTTTAATAAGTCCCTTAAATCATCACAATTCTGATAGTTACAGTTTTCAGTAGTCTTTCTCTGCTTCACAATAGTACGCCTAAGTCCACTCCCCCGGTACCCTCTGACTAGCAGCTCATCAATCAGCCCCTTGAAGCCTATCTCCAGTCTAGGCCTTTCTACAGCCTCTGTCCCCCTTTCAGGTAGATATACTCAGTTCTCTCAAATGAAGGTGAGGGAATCCTCCCTTCAATATAACTTTAATCTAACACTCTCCCCCACCTCTTTTCTTCCCTTAGCCTGTTTATTAAATCATTGTTTCTTCACCCTCACTCAAATACTAAGTATCAATCCCAGCATTCCACTCACTCCAATCCTCTGCCACCTGCTTTCCTCCCCTGGTACACATCAAAGCTGCTGAAATTAGCCCACTGTCAAGATCACCAACTAGCTCTTACTTGCCAGATTCAAAGGCCTTCTGTGCCTCACTGTGTCCTCTCTACTGCAGGACACTGTTAGCAATGCTCTCCATTAGTGGTATCACACTATCCGAACCTCTGAAAAATGGAAGATCTAAATCAATAAGGAAAAATTTCACGTCCGTAAGATTCAAAATAAAAAAACAGCAATTCTCTCCAAATTGACTTATGAATGCAACATAAGTGCTATCAAAATCCCAGGCTTTTTAAAAATAACTGAAATTGTCAAAGTGATTCCAAATTTTACATGCAGATACAAAGAACATAAAAGTAGTCAAACTGATTTTGAAAAAGAACAAAGTTGCAAGACTTAGAGTTCCAATTTCAAAACTTACTATAATGCTACCATAACCCAGGAAGCATGGTAGAAGCAATAAGAAACAAAAACTGAGAATCCAGAAATACAAGCTTATATTTATGGTCAGTGGGTTCTTATAAAGATGCTAAAGCAACTCACTGGGACAAAAGACAACTCAACATGGTCTGAGAGAACTGAGTATCAATATGAGGAAAAAAATGAACTTAAGAGTCTTATGTCATACACACACACACAAGTTAACTTAGAATGGATCACAGACCTAACATAGGCCTAACAAGAAATACTGTCAAATCGGGTATGGTAGCGCTCACCTTTAATCCTAGTACTCGGGAAACAGAACCATGCAGACCTCTGTGAGTTCAAGGCCCGCCTGGTCTGCACAGTGAGTTCCAGGCCACCTGGGGCTGCAGGGAGACCCCGTCTCAAAAAGACACACACACAGAAAATCCTAGTCCCAGTTACTTCTGGAGCCGTGGGTTCCCGTGCAGACATGGCCAAGTCCAAGAACCACATCACACACAACCAGTCTTGAAAAATAGCACAGAAATGGGATCAAGAAACCACAGTCACAAAGATATGAATCTCTTAAGGGGGAAGACTCCAAGTTCCTGGGGAACATGTGTTTTGCCAAGAAGGGTCTGAAGAAGATGCAGGCCAACAACGAGAAGGCCATGAGTGCGCACGCTGAGGCTGTCAAGGCCCTTGTGAAGCCCAAGGAGGTTAATCCCAAGATGCCAAAGGGTTCCAACAGCAAGTTCAGCCGACTTGCTTTAATTGCCCACCCCAAACTTGGGAAGCAGAATCGTGGCTACATGGCCAAGGGTCGCAGGCTCTGCCAAACAAAGGCCAAAGCTGGGGCTGCAGCTCCAGTAAAGTTAGCCCAAGCTGTAGTTCAGGCTCCCAAAGGTGCCCAGGCCCCTGTGAAGGCCCTGTAATAAAGATCTTTGCCAGTGTGAAGACAGATGGACTGGTGTGAGCTCCCTCCCCACTATTTGCAGAGGGCTGGTGTCCTGTGCTGTTTTTACAAATAAACTTGAGGGCAAGATGCTAAAAAAACAAACAAACAAACAAAAACACACACACACATAGGGGCCAGGCCTGGTGACATATGCCTTTTGAGACCCTGTCTCAAAAAACAAAAACATAAAAAAGAGAAAAAAGAAGTTCTAGGGTTGAGGAAGATGGCTCGTCAAGGAAAGGGGCTTACCAAGAAGCCTGAGGAACTGAATTCAATCCCTGGAACCCACATGGCAGGAGGAAGGACCCCAGAAATTGTCCTCTCATCTCTACACATGCACACACGCACACTGAATGTAAAAACATTTTTTCTGAGTTCTAGCTTTCTTCTGTCCCTAGGTTCTGTACACTTACATGATGTGATGGCTAATCCTGGGTGTCCATTAGACTGGATCTGGGATTAACTGAAATGAAAGAGATCTTCTTGACTGGATCATCTGAAGCTGGAAGACACACCCTAAATGTGGGTTTTACCTTCTGATGGCTCCCGTATAAAAGGCCAAGGCAGAGGAGAAGGCCAGGCTTCTTGCTGCTTGCCTTCTCTCTCGCTGGTGAGTTCGTCTTGCTACTGTAGACCGAAGACTAGCTGATCTTTTGGAATTTGTCAGACCTTCAGCACCAGATTGGGACTACTGAGACATCCAGACTCGTGGACTGAGCGACTACAGATTCTCAGCCTCTCCAGTGTGGTGCAGCCATTGTTGGACTACTCAGACTCTATCCTGTGAGCTAAGCTGATAAATCTCTATACATATATATTCATTCTACCGGTTCTGTTTCTTTGGAGAAACTTGACTAATACACATGCCTCTGTGGAGACCAGTGATCTAAAAGGGAATGTCCAGCAGCCTCCTAAACAGGACACACAAGGCTGTGCATTGTTTGCTCCCTGCCTATTTGTCCAGTTTTATCGCTCATTTCATCCCACACATCACATGCTTCAATGATGACAAATTATTTGTAGTTCCTTTAACAAATAAAATGTTCAACTTTAGTTTGAATTCTTGAAATAAACACCTCTGCATCTTTGCAGTGCTCCCTCTTTATGAAGTGCTCTTACTATCCTTTTGGCCCTGGGGTACTTATGCAGACTAAGTGGCACTGCCTGTCTCCACTTGATTACTCCCATCTTAGTGTGTTTATTCCCATTACCACTAGATTACATTCAGATGGTATGTTTGCCTTTCTATCCTATAAGCTCTGCCATAGTCCTTTGGCTCCAGCAGGATGGCAGTTATGTCATCCAACCTGAGTATCACTTACCATTACAAAATGGCAGCTAAAATAGTTTTGCCTCACATGTTGGGCCAACTCTTAAACAGAATCAAATGCTATGAGTTCAACCTGTTACTATCATAATCTGATCTGTAGCATGCTGAGGGCTGCCATGCCAGTAGGATGCACAAATCCGTATCTCAGAGTTGCCGAAACAAGCCAAAGTCCTAACATCTCTGAAGCCTCCAGTTCAGATGATCTCTCTTCAACCTGATGATGTCTGTTTTAACTCATTCAACCATCATCTGTAGCAGGAGGCCTCCAAAGATGGTGCAGACCCAGAGCCCTGGGATTCAGCGAGAATTCACTTCACTTCTTGGTCCGCAAATAGCCCGCCAAAGGGAGCCCACACCTCCGTACCCTGCTAGTGCGAGCCCAGTGACTGCTGACAGACTGAGTGGCATGGACCAATCAGAAAACAATACGCTGACTAAGGGGACTTGTGGGCGGAGAAAAGGGAAATATAAGGCCTGCCCCCTTCTGCATTAAACAAGCCTGCAGCACCTCGCCTAGTGCTTGCTTCTACCCGACTCCTGGTGTCTATGTGTTGACTCTGCACCTCTTGCCACCCCCAACTGGCAGGGGACCCGAGCCAGGCCAGGGTCTTCACAGCTGGCCTGAGGAGAATGCGCAACACCTGGTGCCCCAACAAGGACCCCTGCCCACAGTGTTGGAGACACCCAGAACCTCGGTTCATTTGGTAAGTAGGCCCCCTGGATTTATCTGTTTCTTAAGCTGCTTGAGAGTGAGCAAGTAGCCTCCTCCTCTGTCCCTTCCACCCTGTTTGTCGTCTTTATTGTTGGATTAGTTTGTTAGATCAGGGAGGCACACTCCACCACGTGGTCCCAAAGCCCACGTCGGCACCTCCCCCCTCTCGGCTCATCCCAGTGAGTTTGCACAAGGGCTGATCTACCCCTAACTCAGAGCCCAGGCTTCGGGTCACCCTGTTGCCTGTCCCGGAGACACCGTGTGAGCATACAGCTGGAGGTGTCACGGCCTCCAGAAGTCCCTCACTGAGCACAAGATATTTGGATCTGATACACCTTTACATGTCGGGGCAGTTTACATCCGAGTGGCTCACAGTGCTTCTCTGCTTCCTTTGTGCCCTCTCAGTAGTAACCCTCGTCTTCTATTTTTGTGGCGAATTTCCCTTCGTGAGACCCTCCCACAACGGGAAATTTACCACCACAACGCGGGGAACCACAAACAGCAGCGTGTAAGGTGCTCCTTAAAACCAGAGGGTTGAAAGTGAAACCAAAAGATATCGAACACTTTTGGGATGAAGCCACTAATTTAGCTCTGTGGGTCTCCCCTGAAAACATGTGGGACCCTGACACGTGGATGCAGGGCCTCTTCCTGGCCCGATAAAGGGAGGTCAGGTCAGGGATCACTGCCCCCGCATCGTTCGTACCGATCCTCCTAGCCATCACTGCTAGCCTTAAATCCTCCTCTCCTGAGGACGTCATCTCGGCCCACAACAAACACTGCCAGAAGCAATCTAGTGTAGATCTGGCTAGTAGATCTGGTTATTACCTCGAACCCAGACCTCCCGGACCCGGAGGTGGACGCTGCCTCTGCGCCCACTTCCAATAAGGAAGGAGCTCCTTTGCCTACATCTCAAGATACTCTCCTAGAGCTACCATGCCCAGAAATTCCCCCGCCCTGATACCCATGGAAGGAGATACTCTCTCCCCACCAATAACCATCCCGCCCCTTCCCCTGCTACCATGCCCCTCCCTCCTAGGCTGCCCTCCTTAAAGCCTCACCCGCCTTTGTCCACATTTTCAGTTAATGTCGGCCCCGATGCGGTGCAGTGTCCATGGCTGCCCATCCCACTCACTGACCTCGTTCTTATCCGCAAGGCAGCTGAGCAATCGGGCCCTGATTCCCCATATTTTGAACAGGTTCTTCGCAAGTGGTCCTTACATTTACAAACCTACTATGATTGGTATAACTTACTAAAGGCAGTCTTAGAACCCTCAGTCTTTCTAAACTGGTGTGCAGCCTATGACGATCAGGCTGAAAACCAGGCATACCTAAATCTCCAATATGGCCTCAACATTACATTGGACATGCTCACAGGACACAGACAACATACTGACCCCATCTCCCAGTCTACTACTGGCCTCCATGCCTATTTCCAACAAGTTTCTGATTTGGCCTTTAAGGCCCTTAAATGTTGCTCCCCCCGTGACCCCCAAATCTTTTTCCGTAATTTGATTCAACAGTCAGGGGAGTCCTTCACGGACTTCCTTACTCATGTCACCGAGGCAGCAGAGCAGAGGGTGGAGTCTGGACCCACCCGAGAGGTGCTTATCAAACAGTTAACTTAGGAGGGACTAAACATCCCTACTTGTAATGCTATTGCGCCTGTCCACAATGATAACGTTCACAAATGGGTACTCACTACTAGAGACTTAGACCCCAGGGCAGGCCCTATTGAGGCTTTGACCGCTTCCTTGGAGACTCTTTGTCTCAAGGAAAACCCACCCACTTTGGCACACAGAAAGGCTGCTGAACTGTGGAGGGCTTGGCCACTTTCGTAGCCACTGCCCAAGAGGTACAGCCCGCCCCAAGACTTGCTGCCCCAAGTGCAAAAAGGGTTCCATTGGGCTAAGGACTGTAGGTCACAGCCTCAACTGGACTCGGCTCCTTTAAACTCCACCCGGGACGCCCCTCAGCCCCACCCACAAGAGGGGAAATGAGACAGATATTATGGACTCTCCCAATCCTCAACCACTCCCCACTAATGACCCTGTTCCTAGATGGAATTGCCATAAAGGGCCTAGTAGACACAGGGGCTGACATCACCATTATGTCAGAAACGGAATCCCTTAAATTCCCTCATTGGAAATACCGGCCAGGCCCACAAGGTACCAAGCTGGTCACACGTCCAGTATATTGGAAGGACTTGGATGGGAACCAGGGCACAGTTACCCCCATAGTAGCGGACATTCCCTGTAACTTATGGGGCCAAGATGTTCTAGAGGACATGGGCGTGGTCCTTACCAAAGATGACCGTGCCTTTTATGATGATATCATGCTTCACGATAACTTGGGACTATCAGGGAAAGGACAACACCTTGCCCAACACCCCCAATCCTAATGGCCACTGCCTACCCGGGATCGACTCCAATCTTGGCCCCCGAGCCGATCCCCATCACCTGGCTCTCTAATGATGCCATCTGGGTGGACCAGGGGCCTATAACAGAACCTAAATTATCTGCCCTCAAAAACTTGGCAGCTGAACAACTGAGGCTTGGCCACATTGAGCCCTCTCTCAGTAAACATAATACCCCAAAATTTGTTATTAAAAAGAAATCAGGGAAATATAGACTCCTCCAAGAACTTAGAGCAGTCAATGCCCAGATGGAAAAGATGGGATTGCTACAAGCTGCTTACCACACCTTACAGCTATCCCCCCATCCCATCATATTGCAGTACTTGATATCCAGGATTGTTTCTTCCAAATTCCCCTAGTGGAACAAGATAGACCTCACTTTGCCTTCACAGTATGGGAGCCCAACTTTCAAAGAACAGCCAAGAGATACCAATGGAAGGTACTACCACAGGGTATGAAAAATAGCCCCACAATCTGTAAATTATATGTTATTAAGGCCTTAACCAACATCCCCAAGGACCCAATTGTCATCCACTATATGGATGACATACTGCTAGCACACAAATCTCACAATACTTTAGAGGCTGCAATACTCAGTCTGCTTGCCGATTTAGAATGTCTAGGTCTCCACATTGCATGAGACAAGTTACAATACATCCAACCTTTCACATTCCTTAGCTACCATATAGATACAGCAATTAAACCACTTAACTCTTTCATCTTGCAAAAAACTGTATACCTTGACTGAGCTCCAAGAACTCTGTGGGACTATAAACTGGCTCAAACAATTTATACCGGTCCCTGACTTGGAATTCCAGGCCTTGTTCTCCCTGCTGGAAGGCAATAATTTACCAACTTCAAGGATCCCTCTCACCCAGTCAGCTAAGGCTCTTCTTAATAAGATAGATCATATACTCTGGTCTGCTGATCATATACTCTGGTCTGATCATATACTCACTCTGACATCATGACCCAGCAGAACCATTACTGGCCTTGATCCTCTGGACTAAAAATGGTGTCTTGGGGGCACTATGGCAGGAAGACCCCTGGTGTGGATCCACCTGGCTACCTCAGACCTAACTAGGTTTGGCTCTAAGTATGATATTGCCTTCAAGTTAGCAACTAAGGCCCGACAAACAGCCAGGCACATATTAGGAAAAGAACCTGACAAAATTATACTGCCCTTTCCTCTTATGCATTCCCAAACATTATGGGCAGACTCTCTAGCTTTCCAACTAATGATGTCTGGGTTCACAGGGGAGATGGATAACCACACACCCCCAGATAAGCAACTGGCCAACCTGGCCTGTTTGGAAATCACCACTCAGCCACACACTTCCCCCTGCAAAAAGCCCCTAATTTTAGCCACGCTAGCCTTCTCGGATGCCAATAAGTCCCATCATAGAGTTGTCATTCAGCACATGGGAAAGGATGACACCTGTTGCGTACAAGCCAATCCTGGCTCTTCCAGTTGGGGGAGCTCCTGGCCTTGTTAAAAATCTTCCAAGTCTGCCAGAGTGAGCCGCTCAATATATTCCCCGACAGCCAGTATGAGGTTCAGGCCTTCAGATGTCTTCCCTTTGCGTGAGTAAAAGGCCACAAGGATCCCATCACTAGAGCCATGAGAGCTCTCCAGATTATCTTAGATAACAGACAATGGCCCTGGCACATCTCCCACATAAGATCACACACCAAGCTCCCCAGGATCTTGGCAAAGGGAAATGACAAAGTAGATAAACTTATTATGTCTGTAGAGATTCCCCTACTAGAACAAGCCAGAGCCTTACACCAATAATTTCACCTTTCTCCTCACAGTCTGTTACATGTGCACCCCTTGCTCCCTTAGGCCCCCTCAATCGATATGGAGTTAACCTGCATGGTCTCCTACCCAATGCCCTCTGGCAAATGGATGTCACCCATTATAACTCTTTTGGTAATCTTAAGTATGTCCATGCCATCGTTGACACATACTCCTCCTTTCTTTTCGCCATCGCTCAAGCTGGTGAAAAGGCCTCACATGCCATTAAGGTGGTCAAATCAGCAATGCTGGTAATGGGAGTGCCATGGACCCAAAAAACTGATAATGGGCCAGCTTGTACCTCTCTACAATTCCAATCTTTCTTGTCAACATGGAAAATTAGCCACTCCCTTGGCATCCCTTATAATCCACAGGGACAAGCCATTGTGGAGCGGGCCAATAGGACCCTCAAAGAAACATTACAAAAATTTGCTACCCCTGAGTCTAAAAGGGACCCACACCTGGCTCTAATTAAAGCTCTATTTAACATTAATTTCCTGTCCTTCAATGAAAATGGGTAGAGCCCGGCCTACAAACACTGGGCTACCATACCTAGGACTACACCCCTGCCACTAGTGAGATGGAAAGACTCTGTAACATGTCAATGGTAACAGCCCACTCCCTTGTTAACATAGAGGGCGAGGCTATGCTTGTGTGTTTCCTCAGACAGAAACAAAGCCAGTATGGGTTCCAGCGAGAGATGTGAGACCAGCCACCAACCAACGGGACCCCCAGGGCCCAGAGAACTTGCTGCTATCTGGATAACTGGTTTGCTCTTCCCCGCCCCTGCCATGGCCCACGACCTCTGGGCCTTGGTCCCTTCCCCGCCTATACTCTTGCCCTTATCTCTTCATTCCCCAGCCTACCCCACCCTCTATTCAACTAATTCTATGCTTGGCCTCCCCACCATGGACTCAGTTACTTCCTGGGAATCACTCAATGGCTCCTGGCCCATAAATAACTCTCTATGCTTCACTACCAACAAAGCATCCTCACACATTGAGCTGTTCAACCTGACTGCCCAAGATTATGCCAGCAGTGCCTCCTCGGGTTACATGCTTAAACTCAAGGGCCTTTCCCCTACCTTCAACAACACTGATGTAGCCTTGGTCCTCGCTGCACTGGGGACAATCGTAACAGGGGAGGTGGAGAGGACCGCCACCCCTCCGGCCCCATTTTGCCCTGCCATTCTACGCCCACTGCTCCCCAACTGCCCACGCACACACTCCCTTGCACCCTTTTTCCTCGCGCTCCCTATACCGTGGCATCCCTCCCTTTTGCCACTTCAGCCGCTCCCCCTCTAATCACCCCCTAGGATCTTGAAGACAACTGGCCCCCACTTATCCCTGCGGCATTAAGATCTCCCATACTAACCGCGAATCAATACTTGGTAACTGGGACCTCTGTGGTCCGCATGCCTGCATGGACATGAGGCCATGACTGGCACAGCAGGGCCTTCAGCTTTCCAACGGCACATACACTAACACCAACCCCTCTACTTGTGCCCAAAACAAAATCCTTACATCCACTGATCACACGACATCCTGGCCCCCTACCCCCATTTGCGTATAGCCCCTGTTTGCCTTATTGCTAGCCAATGTTACCTCCGACCCTCGGGAAAAACTCAACTGCTCCGATGCCAACACCACCTGTGTACTGGCAGCCTGCTGGAACCATCCAGCTCACATAGTTCTCTTTATGCGTGAACCCACAGCCCTTTGGGTTCCAGTCACCAATGCAACCCACTTCCGTGTGGGCACCCTTATAGAGCGGACAGCCTTGTCACAAGCCCCTGCTTAAAACAGGATTTCGGGGTCACTGCCGTTCTCATCTCAGCCATCATCCTTGCATTAGGTTCGGCCGCCACCGCTGTGGTGGCTATCACCCAATTTCCATTACTGTGGAGACACTCAACAAGGCTGTGTCCAAAACCTCCTCTACCTTTCACACTCAGTCCCTTATCAATCAGCATCTTCACCAGGCAATTAATGTGTTACAACAACAAATTGATCTCTTAAGTGACGAGCTGGCCATTACTAAAGACATGGCTCTGCTAGCTTGTGACCCTC
>NW_008329127.1:203698-217274 GCF_000622305.1 Nannospalax galili | reverse complement strand
AAAGTTTCTTAATTACTCTATATTACTAACTAATCAAATTATTGCTCTAAATTATACCCATGCCCCCATGTTGGACATCAATCCAGGGTTCTTAGAGAAAATCTGGTCTAATCTAAAAGCACTGTTTGACCCATCTTGGATCATCACTTACCTACTCCTGACAGGCATAATTATTCTTCTCTTTCTACTTCTTAAATGCCTCGTTCTTCGTTCCCGCAGTCAGAAAAAATTCAATCACTCGGTGTATCAGGCCCTCAGAGCAATACACGAAGATGATTCCAACCTGCCCTATGCAGCCCGACAGATTTGGCTTGCACAAATGTACGAGGCCTCCTACAGATAATTCCCCACCTCGACTGATCCCCTGGGACAATACCCCTTGGAGGGCTGGTAGTCAATGACGGGTAACCTCCTGTTGGGCTGAATCAACCTAAGACAGGACATGGACGTGTACGCCCATGCTCCAATGACAGGTAAGGTTCATGCCCGAATAGGACAACCTAAGGCAGGCACAGTCCACGATCCTGGGGTCATCCTGAGGCGGAGCTGCCTACGAGCTCTCGCTGGGCAGTCATTTTTAAAGAAAAAGGGTGGAAATGTAGCAGGAGGCCTCCAAAGATGGCACGGACCCAGAGCCCTGGGATTCGAGAATTCACTTCACTTCTTGGTCCGCAAATAGCCCGCCAAAAGGAGGCCACGCCTCCATACCCTGCTAGTGCAAGCCCAGTGACTGCTGACAGACTGAGTGGCATGGACCAATCAGAAAATGATACGCTGACTAAAGGGACTTGGGGGCGGAGAAAAGGGAAATATAAGGCCTGCCCCCTCCTGCATTAAACGAGCCTGCAGCACCTCACCTAGTGCTTGCTTCTACCCGACTCCCGGTGTTGGTGTTTTGACTCCGCGCCTCTTGCCCCCCCTAACTGGCAGGGGACCTGATCCAGGTCAGGGTCTTCATAGCTGGCCTGAGGAGAACCCGCAACAATCATCAATATGAGGAATTGCGCCAACACTAAGATCTGAAAATAAAATTCCTTCTTGGACTACAAAATCCACTTTGATCACAAACTTTTTCCCTTTACGGTACCCATCCCACACCTCTTTGCATGCTTATTTTGCTGGTTTAGTCAGGCATCTTCTATTCATCCTCAACTTCATGGCCAAGAACCTCAGGCATGCTGACACTGGCACCCGTGACCTACAGATTAAATAATCATACGTACTCGTCTCACTCCAACTTTGTGTTACCAAAGCATATCTGGCTTTTTTTTCTTTGGTCTTTTTGAGACAGGGTCTCCCTGTAGACCCAGCTGTCCTGGAACACACTACGTAGACCAGGCTGGCCTTGAACTCACAGAGATCCGCCTGCCTCTGCCTCCCGAGTGCTGGGATTAAAGGCGTGTGCCACAACACCTGGCATGCTTTTAAGTCTAGTCCTAAACCTAGACCAGAAAATTAGACTATTTTTCTTTTTCTTTTTTGAATTTGATTTTTATTTTTTAAGTGTATGAGTGTTTTGCCTGTAAGTGTACCCTTGTCATGCAATGTTCAAAGAGACCAGAAGAGGTTATCAGAACTTCTGGAAGTAGAGGTACAAATGGCTCTTAGTTGCCCCGTGGGTGCTGGGAACTGAACTTGGGTCCTCTGCAAGAGCAGCCAGTGCTCTTAACCATTGAACCATTTCTCCAGTCCCTCAACTATCTTTCTTAAATGGATTCCCCCAAATGTTTTCATTTCCCCAAGTCAACCAAGCCCCTCCCCAAATGTAGCTATCCCTCCCCACTCTATGACTTCAGGGAAAGAGATGTCCTCTCCAAAGATGGATGATCTGGACACCATTCTTTCCCTGATCTTTAGGACCTTCATTAACTCCTTTACTATCTTTAATCTCACCTCTCGGCCTTGATCCTTAATCCTAATGAAGATATAGCTTCATTTCTTTCCATTCACGGACCATTATTTCTTTATTCCTTCTGACTTTCCATCAATTCTCCCTTCAGCCAGCTCTCCCAGGCCACCAGTCACCTTCTCATTGCTAAGTCCAATGAGATCTCCCCATTCTTCTCAATGTTGCAAAGCTTCTATCAACATAATCATTTCTCTTTCTTTAAACTTTCTCATACCTGAGACTGTCACTATGTCACTGTGGTTCTTCATTTCTCAGAATACTTTGGTCCTGTCTGTTCCAATAGCTCTGTTTTCCAGAGCAAAACCTTAAAAAGTGATCAGAGTAAACAGGCTTGGCCTCACTACACATGCTCTTGATGATCACATCACTGTGATAATGACAACTAAATCCTGGTATGTTTTCACTCTATAGGTCATATTTCTGACAGTGTTTTATGATAGGTAGCAGACTACAACAGACAAAATAGGATTTCTTCTTGGCTATTCGATTTTTTTAAAAGAAGGCAGAAATCTATCAAAATACATATACAAATATTTTAATTTAAAATATAACCATCGTTTTAATAAATTATTTAAGCATAGGTCTACTGACTGTAAATCTTTGCATAAACTACCCATACAACATCAGATGAAAATTTCAGTCTTTTTTTTTTTTTTTTTTTTTTTGGTCTTTTTGAGACAGGGTCTCCCTGTAGCCCCAGATATCCTGGAACTCACTATGTAGACCAGGCTGGCCTTGAACTCACAGAGATCTGCCTGCCTCTGCCTCTGCCTCCTGAGTGCTGGGATTAAAGGCGTGCGCCACCATACCCGGCTTCAGTCTATTTTTAGAACAGCAGAAATAAAGGATGTCTGACACAGTTCATACAGCACCTTTTCCCCCAAATCTTTCCTAATTCTTAACTGTGCTGCTTATGGCAGACTTTAAAAGCTATTTACCAATATTGTCTTCCATAGAGTTACAACCCTACTGCATTGTAATTCTCATTAGCAGTGAGGTTTCACCATCTTACCTAATATTTAACAATATTGCAGCAATATCCAGCACGAGTAGTTTGTGAGCTGATACCACTTTCCTCAGCTAAGTATTTAATTCAGTTTATAGAAATAAGTATTTGGAAAGAAATGGTCAGTGACTTCCCATAAGCACTCAACAAGCTATAGGTATCAGCTGACATATTTTCCAGAGAAAATTAAAAATGGTGGTTGTTTTGGCAAGGAACTTAATCTGAAGGTAAAGAAACAAGTGCAATATATTAAAGCCACAATAAATCACGAATCTTACAGAGGTAGGAATAATATCCAACTCTGAAATCTCTTTACCTCCACCCTCTCCAGTGACACAACATTGTCAGACTTAAAAAAACAAAAATCTTAAGAAGCCAGGTATGAAGGCCCATGCCATTAATCCTAGCACCTGGGAGGCAGTGACAGGTGGATCTCTGTCAGTTTGAGACCAGCCTGGTCCAGTGAGTTCTAGACCAGCTAGGGCTATATAGTAGGATCATGTCTCTAAGTAAGTAAACAAAAAAAAATAGTGGTTAATAATCCTCAAATAACAGAAGTGTCTATTTATGGCAAATTTCCCAGGTGTAAGAACTGTTAATGTATTTACATACATATACAATGATGGGGTTCTTTCCCCAATAAAAGCATAAAATTAGCACTCTTTTGTTTTTATTGTGTCTCTGAGGGCAGGGGCATGTCGAAGTCAGAAGACAACAGGGGGCATTGCTCTCTACGTCTACCACCTGGGTTCCAGGGATCAGTCCTCTCAGGTCATCAGGTACAGCTACAAGTACCTTTACTTGCTGGGCCATCTAACTGGCCCCTAAAATTAGTACTTTTAAGATCCTATTCTTGCTGGTTGTGATGGCATATCCCAGCTACTCAAAGTTGACACTGGAGGATCACAAATTTGAGGCCAGTCTAACCAGTTTAGCAAGAGTCTTAAAATAAATGCAAAAGGATAGGGTAGAGCTAAACAGCAGAACACTTTTCCAGCACCCAGAAGGCAAGTGGTTCAGTCCCCCAAAACAGTTCTTGAAGGAGAGTGCCCCTCAGACCCCCTCCCTATCCTCTGACTCTAGAAATCCCCTTCATTGTTCAAACCCTTTCCTGGTATCTGTTTATGATTTCTATGGAAATGGTCTGGGGCAGAAGAGATAGAATGTTCTGCCCCAGGTAAGCTAGCCAATGGCAGCATACCTGACACATCTGTGTATGGTTTCTATGGGAATAATCTGGGGCAGAAGAGAAAGAACGTTCTGCCCCAGGTAAGACAGCCAATGGCTGTATAGGTAAAGTCTCTGGAAATCAGTCCTAGTTTGCTCCCATCCCTTCCTGGTTATTCTGTGTATAGTTTCTATGGACATCCCTGCTTTGTGGTTTTTGTGGTTTTTCTGCTTAAAAGCCCTGCGTTTTCACTGCTCAGGGTCACAGTACAGCTCCCAAGACTGTGTCCCCAACTGGTTGGCTCCAATAAAGCACTCCTTTTTACTGAGACTCAGTATCTGAGTGGTCAATTTGGGGAATTCCTTGGACCTTGAACATTCTCACCCCTGTAAAAAAATCCTATAGTTCTTTCTCTACTGTCTAAAATATTCAAAAGACTACATTACCGTCACCAAGATTAAAGGAAAAAGTATTTGAGCAATGTAGAAATTCTTCCCACTAGCAACATTAAAACAACTAGTTTCATACCACTGTAGAGCTTTGCCTCACGCCACAGAAATGAAAGGGGGATTTAACTCATTAGCCTCCAGGAATCCAAGAGAGAGACTAGGACTTGGTAGACAACAGTGACCTGTATTACTCTGGTGGTTTCTAATTTTTGTTTTGATTCCCCCTAAATCACTATTTCCAATTTAGAAAAAGGCTTCCAAGTAAACTACAAGTTGAATAAAGCAAGTGAACAAAGTAAAACGTTCTGCTTTCCTACGTTCTAAAAAGGAAAAATAACGGCAGGACATGGTGGCCTTTAATCCCAGCACTCAGGAGGCAGAGGCACGTGGATCTCTGTGAGTTCCAGGCCATTCTGGTCTACATAGGGAGTTCCAGGCCAGCTGGGGCTACAGGGAGACCCTGACTCATAAAGACCAAAAAACTAACAAACAAACAAATAAATAAATAAATGAAAAATAAGGGTAAATCTAAACAAACTATAATATATTTGAATGGATTTTAAAATATTTTTTCCATTAATAATTTGGAAATGGTTAGTTTCCTAGCTTTCTTGCCTCAGGCTTCTGGAACTTCCAAAATATCAAAACACTCAAAGGAAACTTTGTTTCCTTCCCTGCCCTTCTCTCAAGAAAGGATCTCCCTATTTTCTCTCAGGCTGGTATTCCTGAGCTCAAGTGACTCCCCTACCTCTTGAGTTCACAGGAATACAGGCACATGCCACTGAGCAGCACAAGACCAAACAATTTTTAATGAATGCTGATAACCAAAAATCTAGATATGATGTCATATTCAATGTAAGTTTTGCTCAAATTCAAGCGCTTAAATTGTCCTGTGGGTGGACCTGACGTGTTGTTAAATGTTGTACATAACTAGGGATGTGTATATAAAGAAGCTATTTCAGCCTAAATAGAATTATTCTATCAAGAAATATGCAACAGTATCTAACCTTTTGCAAACTGCTGATCTCTGTGAACAATGACATAACTAAAAAAAAAAAATGCTCCAGCACTGAAGTGCAAGTAAAGCTGACACTTTACATAATGTGTGTCCCTGCCTGTCTTTTAATATTAACTTGTTTTTCCCCCCATCTCTTAACACTGTCTGAGAAATGCTAGACTCGTCGAAAGAAAGAAGAGGCAAATTAGCATTCCATGAGGACTTCAAGTTCTGTTTCAAACAAATGATGAAAAATAAATGTTCGTGAATAGGTATCACAATTAAATAAGAACAATGTAAGCCACGGTAATACATTACATCACACCATTGTGTAACATTACCTTCAACAACTGGTCATGAACTTAATCATTTACCATTTAATCTCTGCAGTGAGTCAAATAGAAATTTAGACAGAATAAGTCTGTTCAATTACGGCTACAGTACAAATAAGGCTTTACACCTTTTATCTTGAGGACTAGTGATTCTCCTGAAACATGCAAACACATGGATAATTCCAAGTATAAATGAGATAATGGAAAATCTTCAATCACTCGACAAATCTAAAGGTCAATGCTAATTTATGTGAAATATAATATACACAAAACAAATCAGAAGATATTTAATGATTTAAGCCCTTTTAGTTCTCGAAATGAGTCTGAGACAGTCATTTCTATGAAAGTGGTGATGAACTGAAAACCACAAACTGAAAGGGCATTGGGTTGCCACCAAGTTTGTGGGTGTCTTTTTATACTACGGCTTCTCCATTATCAAGTGGGACTGAGAATTATGCTCCAATGTTCTGCCTTCAAAAGCTCCCCTAAAATAAAAAGGCAATGCTAGGTGGCCTTTTGAACCTCAGAATATGTATCATCTCTAAAATTTATAAATCTAAGTCTCTAAATTTACAGGGAGAATGAGTCTGAAAAAGGGGAAAGACTAATCGAAGTCACAAAACAGTATGAGAGCAAGACCGACTCTGCCAAAGAAAATTTTGTGGAGGTTGAAGAGACTGTGAGGCGCATTCTGAGCTTCTGCACCAGCCCCTCTCCCGGTGACCTGGGCTCTGCACAGCAGAAACCATGATTCTCAACAACCTCAGAGCTGGCTCTATGCCTGCATTACAGACTCCCCATGATGGTGATTAGACAGTCACCAACAAGCTCTTACTTCCTACATGTACCATAGTTGAAAGCATCACACTTCCTTGTAATTAAATAAAACTTAAAACAGTATTAAGCAGACTTCTGCTTTCTGATGTAAAGAAAAGGGAAGTAGTTTTTTTTAATCACCAAGATAGAACATCTGACATCAATTAACTCTTAACTTCTTTAAAGGGAAGAATTAAACACAGAATTACCTTTGAAGGCTTCAAGCTCCTTCCTGTAAGAAAGAAAACGCAAATGTAAAATAATCTCTTCCCATTAGAGTCTGTTCTTGTATTATAACAAAAGTTTATGTTTTAAATGTCCAGAACAACAGTTTAGAACTCTGAGATATCAATTACACCTCAGTTATCAATACAATTGGACTACAGGAATGATTTTCATTTATTTCTGCTCTTACCTACTAATGGCTCAAAAGCTCTACCAAAATTCAAGTTATCAAAACAAAACATAATACAAGAAAACATTTTAGCACCAGCTATGATCCATCTCATATATAATCAGTTTATAAAAGTTCTTATTACAAGGGCTGGAGAGATGGCTCGGTGGTAAAGAGCACTGGCTGCTCTTCTAGAGAACCCAGGCTCAAATCTAAGACACACATGGCAGCTAACAAGCATCCTTAACTCTAGTTCTAGGGGCTCTGACACCCTCTTCTGTCCTGCGAGGGCATTCCACAAGGGTGCACTCATGTACATGCAGGCAACACATACACGGTTTAAAAAAAAAAATTATCCAGAACAGTAGCTGAAAACAGTACACAGAACTGATACCCACAGCGCATCCTGCCAGAGGGTCACACATCTAGGCATCTTCTCTTTCAGAATGTCAATATCAATTAAGAATGCTAAGATGTAGTTTCCTAGGGAAACATATACACAGTAAATAGAAGATCCTCCATAAAATAGACATTTGTGACAAAGAAGTCAAAGCAAGTTCTGTTCAGGTTTTCTTTCATAATTTTGTGATTATATATGCTTCTTTCTGTATCAGTATTAATGAAAAGAAATTTTGAGGAGGTAAGTTTTTTTAATATTTACTTATTTTTATTTTATTTTATGTGTACACGTGTATTGCCTACATGTAGGTAAGTGCACCCATGTCATGCAATGCCCGTGGAGGACAGAAGAGGCTGTCAGATCCCCTGGAACTGGAGTTACAGGCAGTTGTTAACTGCCATGTGAGTGCTGGGATTTGAACCCGGGCCTTCTGCAAAACAGCCAGTGTTCTTAACTGCTGAGCCATCTCTCTAGCCCCTGAGGGGAGGTAAGTTTCTTTAGCAAAGACTAGCTATCCCAAAGCATGAGACATTTATCTCTTATTTATACTTGGTCTTCCTAAAAATCTAGTGAAGTTCTGAACGCAATACCCTATACTCCTACACTATTCATGTTCCAAAACAGCTGACTACAGTTAACAGCTGGTGGCAGGACTGGCCAGCTGCCAACTGGAAGGCCAGGCAGTGTTCCTGCAGCCACTAAAAATCAAACATTTTTAGACCAGACGGTCATCCCACTCTTCTTAATACCCACTTTTCATGATAAAGCACCATGCCTTTAAAACTTACTAATTCCTAGAGAATTTCATACAATGTATTTTGAGCATACTCAACCCCTTCCCCATCTCCTCTCAAATCCACCCCCACCTCCATACCCCCACCCCTAACTTTAGGTCCCCTTTCTTTTTGTAAAACCCTTCTCCAATTTTTGTTGCCCAAATATTCTTCAGTATGGGTCCATCTCTTGAAGCATGGGCAACCTACCAGGGGTCACTTTTTTTTTTTTTACTGTATGAGTGTATGACCTGCACCTGTGTAAGTGCACCCATTCGTGCAACGCCCGTGGAGGTCAGAAGAAGATGTCAAATTCCCCTGGAACTGGAGTTACAGATGGTTGTTAGCCACCATGTGGGTGCTAGGAATCGAACCCAGGTCCTCTGCAGAAACAGCCAGTGCTCTTTGTGCCACCCAGGGGTCACATTCTTAAAGAAAACTGACTTTCCCCCTCCCAGCAGATATCAACTGCCAATAGTTCCTCAGCATGCTGAGATTCTATTTGGCTTACTCTTGCACAGCACAGGTCTTGTGCATTCTATCACAACCTCGGTGAGTGCACCTGCCCTCTTGTGTCCTGAAAACAGTTTCATTATAGTCATCTACAACCTCTGGCTCTTACACTCTTTCTACGCCCTCTTCCAGGACAATCCCTGAGCCCTGAGGAGGAGTGACATAGATGTCCCATTTAGGGCTAAGCACACCACAGTCTGACTCTGCATGTTGACCATGCAGAGAAAGGGTCTCCGTATTCATCACTTCTCTGGTGAGAGTTGAGATGCATTAATATATGGGTATAACAATAAGCCATTAAGAGTCAGTTTAATATTATCCATTTAGCAGAATAGTAGTAGTAGGATCTCCCCTAGGATCTATGACCTGTCTAGTCATACATTCTTGGCCACAGTAACAGTGCCGGGCATGGATTCCATCCTGTGAAGTGGGCCTTAAATCCAATCAGATTATTCCCCTAACATTTGTGTGACTGTTGCACCAGTGAGCCTATCTTGCCACACCAGTCATTATTATAGCTCTCAGAGTTCAAAGCTGGGTAAGACTGATGATTACCCGTCTCTTCTGGCAGCATGCTTAGCATCTCTGGCACTATGAAAGCTAGTCAGTAGGAATGAAGCTTTGAGGTCAGTACCAGCTTGATTTCTTGGTGAACATCAACTCAAGTATGTCTTCTGCAATAGGCTCTTACTGTCAAGTTCTGTGGGTAAGCGGGTAACAAGAGCAAGGACAATAGCCAGTAATGTTTGGGAGTCTGTGGAAACCCCTTGGCAAACTCCAAAGAGGTATTCCTGGCACTGGACTTTTTATTTGCTAGCCTGTGGTGTCTGATAGGAGGCACTCTATCCCCCTATTAGAGGATAACTCCACTTAAACTCATCATATATTGTATACGTAGTTTTAAGAAGCTTCTACAGGTTTCCATATGATGCTTTCAAAAGGCCTTTAGTGTTAGTTATCTCTCCCCATACGTCCTACTCTACCCTGCTCCCCATCCCCCAACTCCATTTAACCAATCCCTTATTCCCCTTTCAGGTTTTATATCACTGCATTCTATCACTCCTCCTTTGAAAGCAACCCCACCCCTGCACAGAATGCTTTTTAAAGTATGAAACAAATATAATTTCCAATCGTATCTTTAAAAAAAAAGCAAAACTACAATTGCACCCTTCTGAAAACAGTCAACTCTACTCTTAAAAGTTACAAAGTTACAGATGCCTGAACTTAGTGTTATACTGCAACCTATAAGTCAAAATGCACTGCAAGAGAATCTTGAAAAGTCACCTTCCTTCAACCACCCCCTTGATGATGCCTGAAGCAGCAATTCCCTGAGGCTTCCAGTGGGGAGAGATGTTAACAGTATTACTCAACTCAATGTTCTAACAAATAACTTTTTTTCTATTATAATCTTCAGGGAGCTTCTGATTTATTTCTTTTTAGAATGTGTGACTATGAATTCAATTTCTGAACAGGTACCTCTAGCTCTACCACTGAGCTACATCTTTTTTTACATATATTTAGTGTGTGTATACATGTACGTATGGGCACATGGATATACCAGAGCTTGGGTGTGGAAGTCAGAGGACAGCTTGTGGGAGTTGGTAGAGCAACTAACATGCACAAGGCCCTGGGTTCAGTATCCAACACCACATACTCACAAGGCTGGTTTGTTGGTACATTTGTGTAATCACAGTACTCAGGATGCTAGGGCAGGAAAATCAAGAGTGTGGGTATAGCCTAGGCCACAGAGCAAGACCCCATCTTTAAAAAAAAAAAAAATTCAGGATCTTAACTAGGACCTATGACCTCAAGATACCTGACTTCTACTAACTAACACACATGCTGGCAGGTCCTGGGAATGCACAGACGTAAAAAGAAGATGGGGCTAGCCTATTGAGAATAATGGCAGTGAACATACTAAGCGCCATCTGGTCCACTGAAGGGCAAACTTCTTAAAAGTCATTACTAAAGTGCATCCCACCAATACTGATTAGTCTATTATCCAGACCTGCAGGCTAAAGAAAGATAAGTTGGCTCCTGACTTTTCACTGGGAAACGCTTTTCTTGAGGCATTCTGGATCCTCCAAGAGCGATGGTACAACTAGGCCAGCCACAGCTGCCCTTTAGTACAGGGGCTCTCTTCTAAGACCAGCAGTCTCATATAAAGACAAAGGATAACTAATCCTAGGACCTAGAGGAATCTGAAGCACCAGCCTGGGCTACAGTGAGACCTTGGCTCAAAGAAGTAAAATGAAAGGAAGAAAGGAGGGGGGCAAGAAGGGAGGGAAGGGAGAAGAAAAACAAAAAATGAGATTGGAGGCCTCAGAAGCGTTGAGCTAGCAATGACAGAATAATGTTCCAGAGGACCTTCCCAACAAGATCAGAAACAAAGCCTTCCAGATTAGTGGCCTTCCAATTGCAGCAGCTCCATGGCAACCAGCAACCTAAAATGATCTCTGGGCCAAGGCACCAGGGCACTTCTCCAATAAGCAGCCCCTAAAATAGCAGCTTAACCGATACTAAGAAACATTAAATATTAGTCTTCCAAACCCTGTAAAGCTTGGAACTTGGTTTATGATAAGGAAGTCTAAACCCTTAATCCCACCACATCCTGTAAAACTTTTAAGGAAAGGCCCTGATGAATTCCTGAGCCAGATGGCCTGGGTCAGTAGAGCTCTTCTCCCTTGCATAGACTCTTTTAAAGTAGCCAACTTAGCTAATCCAGAAAGACTATGAGGTTGGACCCCAGCCAATGGGGAAAAGACAATCCTGTTCCATTAGGGATAAAAGTCCACCAAGCCTCTTGGTCCTGTGTGCTTGCTGGATCTGACTGACCACATAAGATACCCTTTTGCAAAAGTAAAATCCACCTTGCTGAGTTACTTTTTGGTTCATGTGTTCTTTGTGTGGTATTGATGGGGTTCGTGGACCTCAGATATTATTTCTAATGCCATGTAAGTGACTAGGCTCTTCTCCTGAAAAATATCCCCTTTTCTTATATAACATAACCAGAGTCAACAGGGACCTTCTACTTAAGCTAAACATTCATATGCATTTATTTCTAATGGAGAATGACTGTGGAATTTCCCGACCAGCCGAGCCTCACCTTCTAATGTACTATGCATTCTGTCTTCCACACACAGACAGGAGCAGCCCCCCAAAGTACCCCTGATTTAACTGAAGTATACAAAGGCTTGTGGGGCATATCCAATACTGGTATTGGAGGAGAAACAAATACAGAGCCCATTAAAATTCAAACAAATACCACTTAGCCTCCTCCCAGTAACAAAAGATTTATAGGTCAGATGAATGACTCAATTTATCACCTCTTATGACACCCCACCATAACCTGTACAAAAACCTAGTATACAAGAAAGAATAAAGAACAGGAAATCACTTCTCAACAAAAAATCAAACATCTGACTTTTCTTCACTGTTTTACTTTTTTTTTTTTTTTTGGTCTTTTTGAAACAGAGTATCTCTGTAGCCCACCTCTGCCTCCCAAGTGGTGGGGCTACAGGCAGGTACCACCACGCCCAGCCACATTTACTTTGCCCAGCCACATTTACTTTTTCTTACAATCATATCTCTCCATAATCTTGAGCTACTCATGAGTATTGTGTTATAGTCACTTTTATATTATTTACTTGAGAATCTTCTGTTTTTATAAAAATAGGACACACTGGAGATAGCTGTTTGGCTACCTACTTTTGAGAAGGCCTTGAGAAGCCCATTTTTCTTTATCAAGTATCAGCAAAGCAAAGCTACAAAGAGCCTGCACAGTAGTTCCTATCCTTTCTGGACTTAGTAAATAACCAGGCCAAAACTACTCTTACTCTTATTTTCTTTGGTAAAGATGAGGGTGACCTGAGGGAGAAAGGGATGACACAGAACAGCAGAGTCAGAAAAAAGCACGAGTGTGAAGTACAGCAACTGCAGCAGGATAGAAAACCCAACCCTCAAAGCCTCTGCTATAACCAGAATACGTTTTTCTTCATAGAGTCTGGTCACATGCTATCTCATCTGAAAGTGCTTCCATGGCACTGGGGGAAGCTTGGCCCATTAGTATCTGAATCGCTTTTGAAAAATCTTATTTTTTCTATGCTCGGTTACTATCGGGGAGTCCTTTGGCCACCCTGACCAACTACTAAAAAGAAGGTATCTCCTATCTGGCATTGTAGCTTGTTATGTAGCCTTTAACTATGCATATGGACTCTTAAGAAATTATATTGGCCCCTTTAATCTTTCATTATACTTTCCTTTTGGGTGTTTAAGGCCATACAGTTGGCCCAGATAAACCGATTTATTTTTACTCTTAAGGTTGTTTGAGGATCTGTTCCTCAGGGGTCACATGGGCTTGGGAGGAGTCCCTGGCTCCTTTCTTTTACCAGTTCCACCTTTGTGAAGATAAGTCAAAGGCCCTGTTTTACCATGGTTAGCTTCACTTGGAAGCATGGAGAAAATGATTCCTCTGTGTTGACCATCCTCTTTGTAGGCTGGACAGTGGTTCAAGTCCAGCTGGTGGGGTCTCCTCGGCCTCCTTGATCAAGAGGACAGGTGACCCACCACCATTACAGGACATATTGAGACATGCTCATATTCCCCAGGAAATAGTTGATCTAGGAGGGCTAGGAGGAAAAAACTGTCCTTTATGTCCCTCTGACCAAATAATTACAGGCCTCAAAGTATGTCTGTTAAACATCCAAGAAGATTAGTTCCACCAGTCTGTTATTTCTAATTACTGTGTATCATGTAGATAAATCTTGGGCAAAGACCAGTTGTTCTCAGATAAACCTTACCTAGACATGTATCTCTTGAC
>NW_008329127.1:203053-203634 GCF_000622305.1 Nannospalax galili | reverse complement strand
GCATTGTTTATCTCTCACATTGTCTCACGCCTCCATCATGGTTTTCCCACTTAAGGTGCCCCCATTTCTCCCCTTTCTCCCTACCTCTCTTGAGCTTCTTCTTTCCCTTTATCCCCTAGGTTCCTTGTATACCCTTCCCTCCCCCCTCCCTTAAACTAACCCAATTTTTATCCATATCTCCCTTATTAAAGCCTGTTTCCTACTGCTCTTCTCTTTCAGGTTCTTTGGTTACATACTTATTTATCAGAGTCTTGTTCTAGGATCCACAAATGAGGGAGAACATATGTCGATTATTTTTCTGAGTCTGAGTTAATTTTGCTAATGTAACCTTGTCCAGTTGGTACTCCGTGCAGCATAGGTTGGATTCAAAGTTACATGTGTCTAGGCATTTTGTAGTAACAGTTCTGCTTTTCTTGCTGTTTAATTCTACATTAGTTATATGAAAAGTTTTCAGGCAACTCAGGCCATTACAAGCACTTGCATGGATTCAACTTGCATTATATAAAGAATGCCTACTCCAAACTTTCTCATCTGTGTAGCTAGTAGAATTTTTTGTAATATACACCCTCAGTCAGACACAG
>NW_008329127.1:198811-202336 GCF_000622305.1 Nannospalax galili | reverse complement strand
TTTTAGTTTAATGAGGTCCCACTTGTTAGTTCTTGCCCTTGTTTCCTGGGCTATTGGTGTCTGGTTTAGAAAATCCTTTCCTACACCTATATCTTGTAGGTGTCTCCCAATGTTTTCTTCTAATAGTTTCAGAGTTTCAGGCTTTACATTGAGGTCTTTGAGCCATTTGGAATTGACTTTTGTGCAGGGTGAAAGATAGGGGTTTAGTTTCATTCTTCTACAAGTGCAGATCCAGTTTGGTCAGCACCATTTGCTGAACACGCTGTCTTTCCTCCAGTTAATGCTCTTGGTCCCGTTGTCAAATATCACGTGATGAAATTGCATTTACTCATATTTGGGTCTTCAATTTTGTTCTATTGGTCTATGGGTCTATTTTTGTGCCAGTACCATGTTTTTATGACTATAGCTCTGTAATAGAGCTTGAAATCTGGTATATAACCCCCCCCCCAGCATTGCTCTTAGTGCTCAGGGTTGTTTTGGCTATCAGGGGGCTTTTGTACTTCCATATAAATCTTGGGTTAGTTTTTTTTCAATTCTGTGAAAAATGACACGGGAATTTTGATTGGCATTGCATTGAATCTATATATGATTTTTGGTAGGATGGTCATTTTCACAATATTAATTCTTCCAATCCATGAGCATGGGAGGTCTTTCCATCTTCTGATGTCTTCCTCAATCTCTTTCTTAAAATATTTAAAATTTTCATCGTAGAGCTCTTTAATGTCTTTGGTCAAGTTAATTCTGAGATATTTTAGTTTTTTGCAGCTATTGTGAACGGGAGTGTTTCCATGTGCTCTTTCTCTGATTGCTTGTTATTAGTACATACAAAGGCTATAGACTTTTGTAGGTTAATTTTGTAACCTACCACTTTACTGAACATGTTAATAACTTCACCTGCAAAAATTTTTGTCAAAGACCATTTCTGCATCTATTGAGATGACCATGCGATTTTTGTCTTTAAGTCCATTTGTATGATTTGTTACATTTATTGACTTATGTATATCGAACCATCTCTATATCTCTGGGATAAAGCCGACTTGATCATGGTGGATGATCTTTTTGACATGTGTCTGTAAGCGGTTTCCATGTATATTGTTGAGAATTTTTCATCTATATTCATTAAGGATATGGATCTATAGTTTTCTTTTTTGGTTGTTTCTTTACCTGGCTTTGGTGTTAGAGTGATGCTGGCTCCATAGAAGGAATTTGGAAGTTCTCCCTCCATTTCTGTCTTTTTGAATTAATTTAGTATTGGATGTAGATCCTCTTTAAATGTCTGGTAGAATTCTGCTGTAAATCCATCTGTTCCCGGGCTTTTATTAGTCAGGATGTTTCGTCTTTAGGAGTTCCCACAGAGGCCCAAGTCAGGTGAGGATCAGATGCTCTCAGGCTTTCTCCTAAGGTCTGGATCCCTTCAGGAAATATGATGTCCTCAAGAATTTGGGGGCTTAGAGCATGGCCCAGGAAAGATGATGATCCCAGGAAGCTGGTGGCTGTGCCCCCCAGGGATGCAAAGAGAGGTGGGCAAGGTAAGAGGCCCCAAGTGCTCCTGGGGACTACTGGGAGGAACTGGGTTGGTCTGGATGCAAAGGATCAGGAAGCAGTGGGGATTCTGGGCCAAGAGGTCAGTACAGGGGTCTGGGGTGCCAAGACAAGAAATGGGCCAGTACCCAAGCTAGGAGGAGGGATGAGATGGGGGAGCTTGGAGGATGAATGGGACTGGGGGAGTCAAAGCCCTGGTGGGCACCACAGGACCCACCCAGGAAAGATGCTACTAGCACCAGAAAGCTGGTGACTGAGCTGCCCAAGGAAGCAAAGGTAGGTGGTGATGGGACCAGGCCCAGAGGGCTCCTGGGGACCACAGGGAGGAAATGGGTTGGTCTGGATGCAAAGGATCAAGAAGCCATGGGAACTCTGGGCTAAGTCATCCCAGGTGTCTGGGATGCCAAGAGGAGAGTTGGGATCAGGGAGCTTGTATATTGTTGATTTGGGAGAAAGTGTCATGGTACATGGAGTAGAAAATACATTCTTTGGTGCTTGGGTGGAATAGTCCATCGATGTCTCTTAGGTCCATTTGTTGCATAGTAATTTTTTAATTCAGGTGTCTCTGTTGATTCTCTGTCCTGTTGACCTGTCTAATGGAGATGATGGTGTATTGCAGTCTGCTGCTATTAATGAGTTGGGATTAATCTGGGTCTTAAAGTCCTGTAATACTGTTTTTATGAAGTTGGGTGCACCAGACTTTGGTGAATATATGTTCATGATTGTAATATCTTCTTGGTCTTTTGTTCCTTTGATCAGAATGAAGTGGCCCTCTTTATCTCTTCTAATTAGTTTTAGTTTGAATTGCAATGCCTGCTTTTTGACTAGTACCATTTGATCGTAATATGATTTATTCCATCCTTTAACCTTAAGGTAATGGCTGTCCTTGAAGGTGAGAAGAGTTTCTTGCAGACAACAAAAAGATGGGTTTTGTTTCTTAATCCATTCACCTAGTCTGTGTCTTTTGACTGGGGTGTTCAGTCTGTTAATATTTAAAGTTATTAATGAAAGATGAGTGTCGAATCCTGTCCTTTTTATTTCTGTTTACATTCTTGATATAGCTGTACTTTTCCACAGTTATATCTTCATTGGCTTTCTCTCTGCAATCCCTTGGGTATAGTCAGTCCTTTCTTCATCTCTTTGTATTGCTTCCAGAACTCTCCGAAGGGCTGGTTTTGTGGATGTGAATTCCTTCAGCCTATTTATTATATGTCATGGAAGATTTTTCTTTCCCCTTTGACTATAATAGACATTTTGGCTGGGTATAGTAATCTTGGCTGGCATCTGTGGTCATTTAAAACTGGGAATACTTTGGTCCAGGCTCTTCTGGCTTTCATAGTTTGCACTGAAAAGTCAGCTGTAATCCTAATGGGTCTTCCTTTATATGTGACTTATTGTTTCTCTTTTGCAGCTTTCAGTATTGTCTCTTTGTTTTGTACGTGTAGTGTTTTTATTATGATGTGCCATGGAGAGTTTCTTTTCTGGTCCTGTCTGTTTGGTGTTCTATATGCTTCTTGTATTTGTATGGGCATATCTTTTGTTAATTTGGGGAAAGATCTGGTCCATGCCATTATCTTGGGATTCTTCTCCTTTCTGTATGCCTATGATTTGGAAGTGTGGTCTTTTTATGGTGTCACACAATTCCTCCATATTCCATTCTTGTGATTTCTTAAATTTTTCATAATCTTTGCTTGAGTGGTCTAGTTCGTCCACTTTATCTTCCAGTCTTGATACTCTGTTTTCCATTTCATTCTTCCTATTGGTGAGGCTTTCTCCTGTCGTTTCTGTTTGGCTTACTGAGTGTTTCACTTCCTTCTTCATTTCAGCCTGAGTATTCTTCAATATTTTTAACTCTTTTCTGAAGTAGTCATTCAGAAGTTTATCCCTATCTTCAGTTCTCTGATTTCGTTTTGTATGTGTTCTTTAAATTCACTGAATTCTTTTATCATGTTTATAATTGTTCTTTTGAGTTCCACGTCCTAT
>NW_008329127.1:166967-198719 GCF_000622305.1 Nannospalax galili | reverse complement strand
TTTCTCTGTGATTTTGACATGTGAATTTCTTTTGTAGTTTCTGATTCTTGTGTGAGACTCAGGCCTTCAAGTTTAGGTCTGCTTCTTTTTGTGAACTTTATGTGTCTTTGTGGTTTACTTTTTGGGTATGAAAGGCTGGTTCATCTAAGCTTCGGGTTCTCTCTTTTGATTTTATACTGGAGTGGCCAGATTGCTTTTGTCTTCAGGAGTTCCCACAGAGGCCCAATTCAGATGATGGTCAGATGTTTTCAGGATTTCTCCTAAGGTCTGAATCCCTCAGGAACGATTTTGGCCTGAGGAATATGGGGGTTGGACTGGCCTGGGAGCCTGCCCCAGGAAAGATGCTGGTCTAGGGCAGCTAGTAGCTGTGCCACCAGAGATGCAAAGGCAGATGGGGCGGGAAGAGGCCCCAAGGACTCCTGGGGACTGCACTGAGAAGCTGTGTTGGTCTGGATCCAAAAGATCAGGGAGAGGATAGGTCAGCCCCTGTGTCCCAGAAAGAGGATGGCGGGTGGTGCAGGCCCAGGGAAGTAGAGGAAGGTGAGGGCGAGGCCAGGCCCAGAAGCAGTGCTCCTGGGGCTCAGAGAAGGCACTACATTGGTCTGGATGAAAAGGATCAGGAAGCAGTATTGGTTCCCTAGGTGTCTAGGGCCCCAAGACAAGGAACGGGGCAGGACTCAAACTAGGAGGAGAGACCAGCAGGGGAGATGGGAGGGTGAATGAGGCTGGGGGCATCAAGGTGCGGAGGGTGTGATGGACTTACCCCGGAAAGAGGCCTGCAGGTAGGAGAGACGCCTGCGGCAGGTGGTGCAGGCCCAGGGAAGCAGAGGGAGGTGAGCAACAATGTACTTTTTAAAAAATCTGAAGAGGCGGCTCAGCGGTTAAGAACAGTGTTCTTGCAGAAGACCAGGGTTCGAATCACGTCACCCACACAGCAGTTAACAACTGTCCGTAACTCCAGTTCCAGTGGATCCGTCAGCTTCTTCTGTCCTCCGCGGGTATTGGCCCGACATGAGTGCACTTACATATATGCAGGTAATATATGCATACACATAAAATAAAAATAATAAAATATAAAAAAAATCAATAGAATAATTGGTCATACACAAAATGACATTAAACTTCAAAAAAAATGGTGCTCAATTTAGCAGTAAATGTCCCTCTATGTCCAGTATCATAAATGAATCACTTTGAAGTGATGACAGTGACATTTTTCTAAGCCACAACTAAAGACTAGAAGTAGAGGCAGGCAAGAGGGATTTGTTTCTTAACTGTGAGGGGTAGGAGTGGGTTAAGACCAATTAGTAGCCAGGGGCTCAAAATATAGCCCAGAGGTTAAGAGCATTGAATGCTTTTCCAGAGGACCTGGGTTCAGTTCCCAGCACCCACATGGCAGTAAACACCTGTCCATAACTCAGGTTCCAGGGATTTCAACAACCGTGTCTGGCCCCCATGGGCACTGCATACACTAACAGGCATGTAGGCAACACACTCATATGCATAAAAAACACAAGTTTCTTAAAAGACTGGTATATCTTCAGTCTCGGGTACTCTCAAAGAGGTACAATTTATGATGTTTATGATTTTATGTTTCTGTAAAATAATATTTTATCCATCCCAATCTACAGAATGGCATTTATATAACTTGTGGAAAAGTTTGAAAAAGGCACTGTAAATCAATTAGAGAAGCGTTTACAGAATTGCCAGGGCATGACATTTTAATATTGATAGCAGATACTTGTTCAAATAAGGCCTGATGAACTTAAATACTGACCTTAAACTGTATTTATTGTCAACCCAAGGATCTAGTAAACTGTTCTAGTTGCAGCTGTCCTTGTGACTACATACCAAGTGTGGAACTATCAATACACCTAGAGCAAGAATTCTGTTCAATTTCTTGTTGACTCGCAGGCTTACATTTAATTTTGAAAAGAAAATGTTGAGTACGCATTCATGAAATCAACAGAATCACAGCTTTATTTTCAATAAGTCACTGGCCTAGCAAGCGATTGTAAATTTTCAATGTAATAAAATATGAACTTCTAGATACTTTTGATTAACCATCTTGGAACTATCTGATCTTTAGATGCCTTGTGATTTGTTACAGAGGGCTGATCACACTCCGCTGACACAAGAGCTTCCTGAGTGCCTTTCCTGGGCCCAGGGAATAACAAGTCTGTCATCCGGCTGTAGAAAACTGGAGCTATGTGAGCCCTTAGAACTGTTCCAGTCCTTCTAGACATTTTCCCCTCCTGCCGGGGCAGCTTCTTCATGTATATCTCTGACAAGTATTTAAGGTGAACCCTCTAGATTTCTAGGAGCTATTCTCCCCCTTCTGGTACTGTGTCAACTCTATGTGCCTTGGTCTCTGCAGACTCAGTTCTGTCTGCTCAACTCAGCTGGCCAGGCTCTATCTATTTGGCTCCTGTTCTGCACTGCATCCCTGATGCAGGTAATTTGACATTCACAGTTCTCACCTCAAGGTCATTTCCTATCTGTCAAATACTATCATATTTCTCCTTTGTCCAAAGTCTAGTGTCTTTAAAAAGTGTAGCTTCAGTTCCATTATCTGTTTTTTACTGTATCACATGGAGACTAAATCTGATCCCCATTATTCTACCCTGAGTGGATGCAGAGGCCCCCGCATTTCTATGCTGTTATGTGTAATGCTGTGGAGATTTTGCCCCATTTTTCTTTTCTTTCTCTCTTCCTTCCCTCTCCCTCTTTTTCTTGAGATAGGATCTCATATAGTTCAGGCTAGCCTCAAACTCACTGTGTAGCCAAGGTTGTCTTTGAACTCCTGGTCCTCCTGCCTCCCACCATGACCAACTCTTACACCTCTGGAACCATAAGCCAAATGGACATTTCCTTCTAGAAGTTGCCTTGGTCATATTTTATCACAGCAAGAGAAAACTAACATATATGGTTTAAAGTTCTTTATTTTGGTTCATATGTCAAATATTTACTCATTTTACTTTATAAGAAATCTATGTAGAATTGGTTTTAAAGAAAATCTACAAAGTATCCATGAATTAGACTTGCAGGGCTACATACTTCTCAGTCACCTGAATTCCAAGCTACTGGTGTCAGGACCTGTCTGCCCAGCCATATTCTATCTGCATCACAATGCGTTACTACTTAAGAAGGCAGTACCTGTTTCTGTCTATAAAAGGCATCAACAGGGTTGGGAGATACCTCAGTTCATAAAGTGCTTACCACATAAGCATAAGGACTTGAGTGTGATTCTCTAGAACCCATGCAAAACAAGTAGGATGGGGTGGCATGCACTTGTAACCCCAAAGTTTGGGAGGCAGAGACAAGAGGGTTCCTGAAGCCAGTGGCCAGCCAGTCTAGCCTCATCAGTGAGCTTCAGGCCAGTGAAAGACTGACTCAAAAAACAAGGTAGATGGCACCTGAGAACTACTCTCAAGGTTTGACCTTTGGCCTCCACGTGTACAGGAACATGCAAATACACACATCAGTAAAGTAATACCATTTTACACTCAGTTATTCAAAACACAGTGGGGTAGGTATTTCCCCCTCCACAATTGCATATTCCTTATATGTGGCTTTTATCAGCTAACCAACCAGAGAAGGATATTCCTATTCACCACTGTGCTGGATAGCTTTAGTGTCAACTTGACACACCTGGGTTGAGGGAGCCTCAATTGGGGAATTGCTTCTATTGGACTGGCCTGTGGCCATGTCTGAGGAGCATCTTCTTGCTTAATGAGTGATGTGGGAGAGCCCAGCCCACCGTGGGTGGTACCACTCCTGGGCAGGTGGGCCTGTGTTGCATAAGAAAGCGGCTGAGCAGGGGCCAGGGGAGCAAGCCAGTAAGCAGCGTTCCTCCATGGCCTGTGCTCCAGCTCCTGCCTCCAGGTTCCTGCCCTGAGTTCCTACCCTGGGCTCCCTGATGAACTGTGACCCAGGAAATGTAAGATAAATAAACTCTTTCCTCCCCAAGTTGGTAGTGGTCCGAGTGTTTTGTCACAGCAGTGAAGAAACCAGGAGAGAAATGTGAAGAAACAAACCAGGACAACCACACAAACATGTGGGTTAAAAACCAGCCATTGAAATGTTATCAAGGTAGGTAAGAACACTCAGATTCACTGGAGTTTCCTAGTGTCTCATTTCCCTCGCCCACCATGCAAATCACAGCCATTCTGAGCCACAGTTACTGTTGGGCACAGCTCACACTCCTGCTTTGACAAGGTCAGAAGTGTATTTCTCTATGCAGAGAAGGCTCAAACCCGACAAAATGCCACACATGCATTCTCAATTACTGAGGCACTGATACCAACCCCTGGGCTGATTCAGTTTATTCTAACTCAAAAGCCAACACAAAAGGACAAGTTTACTGGGAGGTGGGGGGTTAAAACCCAGGTTCTGATGCCAGGTCCTAAATAGCCAGGTGATTTCATGAAACTCAATAGCCAACTCAGCACCAATGGTTGCTACCCTGCTGACCTGAGGCTACAGCAGGAATGAATGGCTGAATGTGAAGGGGAGGAGTCACCACAGAGACCCTCAGCATGCATGAGTAGGAAAAGTCATCTCTCCTCTACCTCCCACCTCACTCAGGGGTCTGGCCTAGGTTTTCAGGAAATCTATGAACCACAGACATGGCCAATCACAATCAAAGACAGGCATGAATTTGGCATGACACAAAATCGTTAACTTACTAAAACCATGAGACTTTGGGGCGGGGGGTGGTCTCAGTTGTGTGGGTCTCAAGTATGAACTCTGAAGACAATGTATAATGTCTCAATTTTAAAAGTCTGGGCACCCATTCAGGTATACGGATTTTTTTGTTGTTTAAAGCATACCAAACCCATAACATATGGGTTTGGGTCATATCTAACATCTTGTATCATATCTTTTTCAGAGCAAGAAAAGGAAAATCAATTGTCTTGCACACTATTTTGTTTAAAGAGGTTTATTTTTAAGAAACTGAGAAAATTAACCTTTTTGTGTTGGGGGGGTACGTGCAGGTAGGACCTGTGGAGGCCAGAAGACAACCCCAGGTGTTATTCCTCAAGCACTTTCCTTTTCTCTTCCTTTTTAGGAGACAGGGTCTCTCACAGGCTAAGCTGGTTGGCTATCAAGCCTCAAGAGTCCTCTTTCCTCTGTCTCTCCAATGATGGATGCATGCAGTATGTGCTACCAACACTAGGTTTTTACATGGGTCACAGGGATCGAACTCAGGTCCTCATACTTGAGGGGCAAACACTTTACCCAATGAACCATCTCCCGAGCCCCAAGCTCATTTCTTGCATCAATACTGAAAAATTTCTCAGTGTTAGAATACTAAGGTCCATATTTTAAGATGTATTATATGCAAACTGGTTTTGTGAGCAGGTAAGTTGTAAGATGCTGAGCCAAATGCCTTTCCTACAGAATCTCTACAGGCCTGACAACACTGACACAAACTATAAAACTCCTTGAGGCAGGTAAGTGTTTCTGTAACTTATTTGATCATGAAATGCTTTATCAGTGACGACCATGTCAAACACTCCTGGGAAAGTTGCAGCTAGTAAGAAATTTTTAAATTCAATTTGTAAGTTCACAGTACATGTACATTCCTTAAGCCAAACAGCACTCATGAGGGTTTGATTTATAATGCTGCAGGGCTCCGCCTTTCTATCCAGCGTTTCACAAGGAGTCACACTCAATTCTTTATTATTTCTAGCACTGACTTACTTATAGATAATATACTAACAATATTATCTTTTCTATTTAAACATTGCTGATTTCCTGATGCAGAACTTGAGAATTAGCTCTCTGCAACCCCCTTACCCTTTGACACAAACATGCTCTCTCTCATCCAGCTCCCCAGAAAGTTATCACAATTCTGCATTTAATGATTACAATTATGTGAATATTGCTTATAACTGAGCCATACTGTCTTCTTTCTTATAAACTGTTTTCCCTTAGGGTTAATATTTGCCTTGTTCTTACTTGCTTGGTTAAAATCAAATTCTACGTCACTAATCTACCTCTAAATTCCCCAACACAGCTTAGAAAACTCTCAACAGTTAGGCATATCAACTTGTTGGCTCCACTTCTTCCTCTGGGAAACATTGTTCTTGGACTCTGCAGGCCTTAACCTGGCAATGCTCTTCAGGCTGAGGCTTCTGGTCACCATCATCCTATATACCTTCCTCTTTGCTTTCCTTCTGAACTAGATCAATATTCTTAGAGCAAGTCATCTCTCTCCTGTGCTGAAGTATGCTCCTGCATGCTTGGCTTCCCTGTGTGTGGAGTATGCCCTCTGGAAGCTCTAAGTGAGCTGTCCTGAGCCCTAGCCTAGAGGACTGACGGGACTGCTTCTGTCATTTCTGCTACTCACATTTAAAGAAGCAAGCTAACCAGAGTGCAGGAATTGTACTTCCTCATATCTGATAAACAGTCTGCTAAGTAAATACTCATAGTGGAAATCACTCTGTAGTTCCAGTGTCCCTAAGTAATGTAAATCCTTTGGATTCATGCTCCTTAAGACAAAACCTCTCAGAAGTGTTTTACCATCTTTATGCATCAACAGTGGACCTTTCTCCACTTACTGTGCTGGGTGTTTGGTGAACCCTTGCAAACTCAAGTAAGGATAGAACATCACACATGTCCTGTCAGCCAAAGTCCTGCTCTCAACACACGTTTCTCAAGCTTCCTGGAACTTCAATCCCTGAGCTTTTTCTGAACTGTGAGGTCCACACCAGTATGCTTTCTGAGTTCTGCTTTACAGGCACTCGATTCCCGACTGCTCTGTGATCAGGTGATGTCCACGTGTCCACTTCCACGTTCTGGAATGCTGACGTCATCTCTGCCTACCATCATTTCCTCTTCACACTTTAGTATGTATCCCATAAATACAATGTACATTTGTCTAAATAACACTCTTCAATTCTCAGTGCTTGTTGTATGCAAATTATTTACATGATAACCCATTGTTCATCAGTCATATAAACAGACTAAAGAATTTGCTTCTAAAGTAGTTTTTTTTTCCCCCCTGAATAGTATTTCATTATTTTACACACTGAACACGCTGTGCTTCAGGAAGGCTGCAGTGTACAGACAGATTAAACAGTCTCACATCACTTTTACTACCACAGTTAGAGAAGCAAATTAATAAGAATGCAGGATTTCCAATCATTCTGTGAGCTAAGCAGGCTAGCTCTTATGTGGTCCTTTAAAAACAAAAAACAAAGCTGTCTCTTTTCTTCAACATCTCTGCCAGAAATTCTGTGTCTCTGACAGATAAGAAAGCTGGCACTAAGCCACGTGCAAAGGTCAAATGGGTACCAAGGCAGAGAAGAGATTCAAGCTTAGGTCTATAAGGACTCTTCACAGTAACTCAAATTGTATCTTATTTATCGACTTGAGACTGGCCTTGATCCCAATCCTCCAGCCTCCTGCTTCCCAAGCTCCAGGATTGCAAGCATGTACTACCACATCTGACCCAAGCTGTATTTCTGTTACAGTTTTTAATCAAATCAGTAATAATCATTCCAGAATAAAAATATGACTTGAATTTAAGTAAGTCTAGTGTCTTATTAGGCAGATGCAAACTGCTTTGACATTTCTTAATATTTTATGTAGATGTTTTGAGTATTAACAATATCTGCCTGATAATTTTTTAAGATGTAGTCTTAAAAAGGCAAAGTATTGGGGCTGGAGAGATGGCTCAGCAGTATTAAGAATGCTGACTGTTCTTGCAGGAGACCCAGGTTTGAATCCCAGCACCCACATGGCAGCTAACAACTGTCCATAACTCCAGGTCCAGAGGATCCGACAGCCTCTTCTGTCCTCCGCGGGCACTGCACGACAGGGGTACACTTACATGCAGGCATAACACTCGTACACATAAAATAAAAATAATTTTAAAAAAATGTCAAAGTATTAGTTCATTTAAATTTCTCACCCTTTAAACTTCAAACCCAAATGCATAGGTTTAAAAAAGGTTGCAACACTTTATATGAAGTTCATGCTATCCTTGAGAAATAGGAAGATTTTAAATTTAGCCTATTAGAATATTAAATACCTACAGATTTCAAGTTACTGATTACAACTTATATACTGTATTCAATTAGTATACAGTACTTTATACATCTTAGTAGTACTAAAAATATGTCTATCATTTCTAAATTCATTACACAGATGTAATTTTAAAATCTCTCAAACACTAGTGCTAGTTAGTTTTTGTCAACCTGACAAACTAGAGTACTTACAAAGAGGGAAACTCAACTGAGAAACTGCCACCGTCTGATTGGCCTGTAGCCATGTCTGTGAGGCATTTTCTTAATTGCTAATTGATGTAGGAGGGCCCAGCACATGTGAGCAGTGTCATCCCTGGGCAGGTGGGCCTCAGTTGTGTAAGAAAAGTAGCAAGCCAGTTGGTAAGCAGCACTCCTCCATAATCTCTGCTTCGGTTCTCTCGAGTTCCTGCCCTAAGTTCCTGCCCTGACTTTTCTCAATGATGGACTGTCACTTGAAGTGTAAGATGCAATAAATCCTTTCCTCTCCAAGTTGCTTTTAGTCAAGTGTTTTATCACAACAATAGAAAGTAAACTCAAACACTAGTCAAGAAAATTCTAGATTAAGCAAAGTTTTACAAGAGGTCCAAAGTAAATGAATGGCTGCATGAAGAACACTGTTAGAAATCAACAAACTAGGAAAAACTTGGGGGTTTCTGATTCTAAGGGCAATGTTATTTCTACACACAGTTCTTTCTCTAACAGCAGGAGATACTCTGCCATTGCAAAGATACGAAAGGCATTAAGAATAACGCAGCATTTTTTGGCTTTTAAATTACAGACAATGCTATTTTCCAAACATTGTTTCATCTTACAGCATAAATCATAACGTATTACAAGTTATCTAAGTCATTGGGACATAAGGAAAAGCATAATGAATAAATTAATTTCATAGCTCCAGATATCATTCTTTCTTTTCTATCTAATCATGCTAACTTATCAAACCCTGAAATTTGATCTTCTGTATTAGTGTCATATTTTTGGATCAATTTTCAACCTGTATTGATGGAGGAAAAAAAAAATCACAATGTTCATATAATTCTTATATCCCAATAGCTAAAAACAGCAGTAATGAAAATTTGGAGTACTGATCTATTTAGTTACACACAATACTGTAAACCAGTGCTGGCTACCACCACCAGAATATTTACCGGTGTCGGACATTATTCCCAAGCACCTTGCTAACACAACCCTGTAAGATATTATTAGCCCATTTTACAAACGGGAAACTACCCTCTAAGGTCATATGACCAGTATCCAAACTGTAAAATCTTCAAAATTCCAAGGTTTTTTGAAACTCAAGTTGTATCAAAAATGAACTTTCTTTCATGATTAACTTCTTCACAAGAGAATATTTACCTACTTTTAACTTTAAAATCAGAGAACAGGCTAACTAACTCTCATCTCTCGCTCTATTGCCTTCCTCTAGCATACCTGCTTGGTAAAGTCCTAGGTCATGAGGCTGCCCACTCATGGCCAAGTCTTCTGATGAGGACTCCAATTTTTAGTTTTGTTTTGTTTTGGGTTTTTTTTTGGTCTTTTTGAGACAGGGTCTCCTTGTAGCCCCAGCTGTCCTGGAACTATGTAGACCAGGCTGGCCTTGAACTCACAGAGATCTGTCTGCCTCTGCCTCCCAAGTGCTGGGATTAAAGATGTGCACCACCACGCCCGGTGAGGACTCCACTCTTAATGCTGTCATCTACCCTCTTATGATCTGAGGCCAAATGGAATTATCAGAAACCACCTTCCACGAGGAATCACATGCTTATACAACAGAACAATGTGACCCATGCAGCTCTTTCATGTATAGCCTGTGCACCTTGCACAGCACTCAAAATGTGGCCCCTCAACCACCCACATTCAGCATCACTAGGGAAGGTGATTTAGGCAACACCATCAGAATGAACTTTGGACAGCCCTCATCAACAATGGGAGTCCAGAAATCTGAATTTGCAATTCTTTCCCCAGATGACTCTTAGGCTCACCAACACTTAGGAAACATTCCTATGGATACATGGGCAGATGGAGAACTTAGCTACCTTACCATCACTTGAGAAAATTTTAACAGCAATGTGAAAATCTGCCACTCCCCCACACTCGATGTTTTTCTGAACCTCCAATCTGAGAGTTCTGAGGCCTGGTCCATTATTCTTCTCACTAGAAATCAGTGACACTGAGACTAAGATTATCTGCTTACAGTCCCATATTTAGTAGCTGAGATTCAGATCTATCCAGCCATTCTCTACAGCCTGGGCTCAGGTTCCTTCCCTCTGATTCCACTGTTAAATGTGAGAAGAGAAAAAAGGGAAGAGCAGCTCAGTCACCTGCCACTGGAGAAAACAGGCCAGGATTCCTCTCCACTGACAGCTTTGCCCTCAGGTCTGCTTTACAGAACTTTGAGGATATGGAGCCTTGTTGGAGAAGTATGTGATTGGGGGCAGGCTTTGAGAGTTTATAGCCTTGCCCCATTTGCATCTACTCTCTCTGCTTCCTGCATGTGAAGATGTCATCTCTCAGCTTCCTGCTTTGGCCATCTATGCCTCCCCTGATTCTATGACTCTCCCTCTGGAAGCATAAGCCAAAATAAGCTCCTCTTCAAGGTGCCTTGGCCATGGTATTTTATCATAGCAACTAAAGGTAACTAATACACAAATTTAATAGAGAAAAAAATTTAAAAAGAGTATCAGGTTGGGCTAGAGAGATGGCTCAGAGGTTAAGAGCACTTGCTGCTCTTCTAGAGGACCAGGAGTCAGTTGCCAGCACCCACATCAGACAGTTTACAACTGCCTGTAACTCCAGCTCCAAGGGCACTCACACGTATGAATAAAAATAAATTTTAAAAAAGAGTATTCTATAAAGCAATGTAGAAAACAGAGATTAAGATATTACAGCCAGATTTGCAAACTCACCTCCTACTTCTCCGGAGAGTCTCCAGGCACTGGGACTGCACACGTTTATGTCTTTCTAACTCACACTGCCCACACAAATCCTCCAGATGCAGCAGGTGATTTTCTACTTCTTCAAAACTCTCCTCTAAATGAACTAAAAGTATATAACACAAAAAGAAAAAAAAAAAGTCAAGTCTGAATCAGTGATCAAGGAGAAAAGGAAATGTCCAAAAGGCAAAAGTGTAAATTACTTGAGATTGCCCTGTGCTTGCTTAATATTTCTTACTGAACTTTCTTGAGGCAAAATTAAACACACTGACCAACATCAAAACGTCCTTCACTTATCTTCTTGAGTATATTTCAAACATTTTCCAGACATGTATTTTAAAATTACCTTAAATACTTTATTACTAGACTGATGAAGCCTCTTAATTAATGCTATCTCCCCATGACCCATATACCACACACGAACCAGTTTCCACATAATGAGAAGACAGCAAAATGCAATTAGTACAAATTATGCCACCATGATATTTGTAATTCCAAGTCACTTTAGCATCTGTTTTGTCCCTGGCACATTACACACATAAATTTTTGCCCAGAAGGTATTACAAATACTTAGTAAGCTGAGGTTACTAAGCCAGTCAGTGGTTTGGGGGTTAGGGGGAGACTCAGCTCTTCCTGCCCATTGATTAATGTTGTACTAGTCTCCTGTTCACAAAACTCTGCAACTTTATCGGGATATGGAGAATATCTAGTCAAAAGATTCACTAAAAATATTCAAGTCCAAAGTCTTGAAAAACAAGTGCAAGGGTCTTGCCCAAAGCCAGGGAAGGACGAGGGAAACCCAAGTTGAGTCTTTCACACTACGATGGCCAGCTGATAGGATGCTTAGTAAAGCGCTTCAGTTGCAGGAGCAAAGGACTGCTGATCTTCTACAACATAAGTTTTAGAGGTCAAAGACTTTAGAACTCAAACAGCCTCATAATCATTTAGTGACTGCTTACTGGCATATGCCAGTCACAGGAACCCCAGGATGAAAAGACAGGCATTGTGCTCAAGGAGATCACAGCAGCGGAAGGAACACTCAAGTGGCAGCACAGCCTGAGAGGGCCGGGCATAATGGGAGCTCAAGGGAGCATCATCTAGCAGAGCGAGGGGCAGAGATGAAAGCTGGAGGGAGACACCACAGTCAGGACATGAGTGACCCTTTCTCTCAAGGGATCTTAAGTCTAATATCTTATATGGAACATAACTTACAGGCACATGAGTTTGTCAGGGAAAGAATGAAAACTTCATTGATACTGTGATCTATTAGATCCATTATCCATGTTTACATAGCGACTGATACAGGTCAATAAAATTATTCATTCTAAATGACTATTTTTGTTGCTTTTCTCATTGCTGTGACCAAGCACCTCAAAGAAACAACACAGAGGAGGAGAGGTTTACTTTGGTTCCCTGTTTAAGAAGACAGACTCCATTGTGGTGACAGAGACAGTCTCAAATGTAGAGGTGGGGGCTTGTGCTCGTCACATCTCAAGGCATCTGGAAGAGGAGCATGTGGCTGGAAGCAGGGTCACAGAATAACCCCTAAAAGCCCTCTCAGTTCACCACCTCTGGTGCCATGTCCCAAAGGTTCCATAGCCTTTCAAAACAGTGCCACCAAATGAAGACTTAATGTTTAAACACATGAGCCTGTGAGGGACATTTCACACTCAAATCAAAGTCTGAGGAACACTAGGAATCTCATAGCTCAGGAAAGCAGAGCAGAGACAAGCTAGTTGTCCAACCTGCCAACTCAGGCTCACCATTTAAGCTGCAATAGATTCCTTCACTTATCTGCTAGATTTTCAAAGACTTTCTACACTAGTTCTCAGAGCATCTAGGTTAGGGGCAATTCCTCGAATTCCAATTTGTGATTCTAGATTAAGATACAAATTTTGCCCGTCTTTAAATAATCTTTGTTTAAGCCAAAGGTTATTAAATCTGGAAGCAATTACATTTTCTGATACCCTAAATTTTAACTCTTCTACATAGCTGGGCTTATATAAAAACAAACAAAAAAACCTCCCTTTTCTTTTTGGCAGGCAAAGGCTTTAAAGACATGAATTTTCGCAGAAAACAGAATTTTACTGCACAGTGCAAATGTGACTGGCAAGAGCTTTGCAGCTCTGCTCAGATACTGCAGGTGCTGCCTTTCCTCATGGTCGTGTGTCACCACAAACCACGGGCACTCTGAGACCATGGGGCATGCTGAGAAAGGCTAGTAACACAGCGCACAATAGCTTAACTCCACCAGGGTCACGGTAAAGCTGCTAATACATGGGATTATGGAATGCTTAAATGAAACAGCCTACAAAAATCTAAGATTTTAAATCAATGAATAATTACAGCTTTGCCTTAAGAATGTTACAAATGGCAACACGTTATATTAATCACAATTTCCATTAGTTCTTATTTTATTAAATGGAAAAATGAGACGAGGAGACTCAGCCTGGATGTTCTACAAGCAGTAAGCAGCAATATTCACCTCTTCTCTAGCTTGACAGGGTCTTAAAGCATACAAAACCATATCAAAGCTAATAGAATTACTTAGAGGCTTCACTGTGGTGGTAAGAACTAAATTACAATGAACATGAAACCCATTTAACACTAAGCAACTTCAGTGTAATACATGTTCTCTTTGCACATGAGGACTGATTCAGAGCAGGGCACTAAAGTACAAGTTTGTAAGCCCAGCTCTGCCCTTCACATGTGAGCTACAATGTGACACCTCAACTGTGGAGAGAGGACTAAAAACAAACATCTTGCAAAGCTGTCAAAAGGATGATGTGAGCCAAAGTACCTAAACTTAGTGCTAAAACAATTTTGAGTATCAAAATGCAAAGGAAACTGTAAGGGTTAGCTAAGTTTTATAAAGTCATTTAAAACTAACCTTGTTAGGGGCAGGAGATATGGCTCAGTGGTCAAGAGCACTGGCTGCTCTTGCAGAGGTCCCGGGTTCAATTCCCAGCACCCACATGATGGCTAACAACCATCTGTAACTCTAGTTCCAGAGGATATAACACTCTCTTCTGACCTCCTCAGGCACTGCACAGTATGGGTGCACTTACATACATGTAGCAGGCATTACACTCACACACATAAAAATAAATTAAAAACAAAACAAAACAAAACTTAGGCATGGTGACATGCATCTGTAATCCCAGCCCTGAAGAGGCTAAGGCAGGAAGATGGTTCCAATATGAGGACAGTGTGAGTTACATCCCAAATTTAAGGCAAGCTTGAGCTAACTAGCTAGAAGAGCTTCTGGGCACGGTGGCACAGGACTGCAATCCCTGCAGCTGGGAAGTGGAAAAGGCAGGAGGCTGAGGAATTCAAGACCAGCCTCACCAAACACAAACAAAAGAGCTTTTTTGACCACTAATGATCATGATTAATGGATTACAATATGGACATATGGATTGAAATAGATAAAATATTAAGAACATTTCCTTTCTTTCCTGGTAAACTCCAGGCTATGTTCTTAGACTCAAGACCCCCCCACCTTTTTTTTTTTTGGTCTTTTTGAGACAGGGTCTCCCTGTAGCTCAGCTGGCCTTGAACTCAGAGATCCACCTGCCTCTGCCTCCCATGTGCTGGGATTAAAGGCATGTACTACCATGCCTGGCCTCAAATTCTTTAAAACATTTTATTTTCATTGCTTGAGGTTGGAGGGGAATTCTCACAACAGATGAAATGTATATTTGTTGATGATATTGTGTCTCATGGTTATTAAAAAATACAAAGTTGGAAGATATTGGAAGGATATGGGAATAAAGATATTTTACCAAGAAGGATTTATGAATGAGGATTAGGATGGCTGGATACATAAAATATAATATAAAAAATAAAAATAAATAAATTATTTTATTTTCATTTTTAATTATGTGTATGTGTGTGTCTATATATGGGTATGTGCACTTGAGTGCTGGCACCCGGGAGGCCAGAGGCATTGTAATCCCCTGGAACTAGAGTTACGATTGTCAGGCACCTGAGATGATGGTGGTCGAGAATCGAACTCAGGTTCTTGGAAGAGCAGCAAGTGCTCCTAACTGCTGAGACCTCACCAGCCCCAGCTGATTTTTTTTTTTTTTTTTAAGATAATAACGGGGAAAAGTTACACCACATTGGAAAATGCATGTTTGTTTTAACTTTTATCTGTACAGATGGTAATCTCCATTTAGATTACAGCACTGTTGGTTGCCTACAAGTTAGAGGCCAGGCACCTGAACGAGCTGACGTTAGGCAGGCCAATTAAGTTCCATGGACAGAATCCTGTTACAGGCACAAACTATACTTGCATTCTTCTGTTAATGGCATGGGCCAGGTGAAAACATGTGAGCAGTTTAGTACCTACCATCTTGGAAAACTAACAAGAAAAGAACAGCCTCTGAACAGGCCAGCAGCAGCAAGTCCTTGTGAGGAAGTGCAATCTAAAAATGCTGGAGCGGTCAGTGGTCCCTTTAGTGCTAACCATCAAATCTTTATGTTCTCCCCCTTAAAAAGCTTCAAAGACTCCCAAGTCTCTTCATAATCAAGTTGAGCTCTTTAACTTAGCTTATGGGGTTACAACTTCTGCTCACAATCTACTGTTACAATCTCACCAGAATCCTTCACACACTCTACCTTACAGCAAAACAGGCCCACTCTTGACTTCATGAAGAGCTCCCCCGTCCCCCACCACCTGCTTGCCTAGCCTGTGGCTCAGGTGCTTCTAATGGCCCCTAGCTTCCTCCCTCCCTTTCCTATCCCCAATGTCACGTCAAGACTCCATGCTAGCCCTGCCTCCAGACCACAGGTATGCTCGTGCCTCTGTGCTTCCACAGACTTCCAAACCTCAAAAAGCTCATCTCTGGCTAACATGCTATAGCTAATTTGTTTCCTCAAATCTCTCAGCAGTCAGTCAGGCCTTAAGGCGGAAGACTGCATCCTTGTCTCTTTGTACTTCCCAAGAGCTAGTCTGAATTCAATAAAGATTGAATTCTGGTGGCAAGAGTGACTATTACTCTACATTGTAAAATAATCACCAAAAAAATAAATCCATGATTCATGTTCATCTAATTTAAATATTAAGAATGTACAACAGCCGGGAGCAGTAGCATATACCTTTAATCCCAGCACTTGGGAAGCAGAGGCAGGCAGATCTCTAAGTTCCAGGCCAGCCTGGTCTACACAGTGAGTTCCAGGACCGCTGGAGTTACAAGGAGACCCTGTCTCAAAAAGGCAAAAAAGAAAAAAGAAAAATATATGCCAAATTTTGTAAAAATAGAAGAACTCACTCAAATAGGAACCTCTGTTACTTGACTTAGGAAGCATTAAGCAGTATGATGCTGCTTTTATCAATGCAATGAACTTGCCCACATGATCTTAAGCTGAAGAGAAGAAGCGATGGGGATTTTCCATTTTAGCTCTTCACTGTGTCTGGTTTACTAAGGCGGCCTCACGCAGCCCAGGTGGCCTCTGACTCACTAAGCAGCTGAGGATGATCTTAAACTCCTGATACTTCTACCTTCCAAGTGCTGGAATTACAGGTGTGTACCACCACACCCAACTCTGCATTTTTACTCTTTACAAGTTTGAAATCAGCAATAAAATACAGAAGACAAATATTAAGTTTCCAATCTTTTTCTATTAAAAACTTTAGAGTACATACACACAATATATATTCCAAATGCTTATATTAAATTTAATTGACAAATTTAATGACCCTACCACCTGCTCTGTTCATTTTCTGTTAGAAACCCAGTTGCACATGTAAGTAAATTTGGTAACCAACTTAGAATGTATGCACATAAAACACTAGCAGGCCTCCACAGAACAAAGTATATCTTTACCAGGAACTCAAGCCTCATCATTTTGTTTGCTATAACAGCACAAGTCTCTAAATGATTGGGGGAAAAGATAGGTGGAATTTTACTGTGAAAAGTCACTTAGGACTGTGTGACAGCTGTGCAAGAAAGAGCTCCACAAATCTCCAATCATCTCAGAGGAAGAGCAATTCCACCTAGCGTTTTTCTTCATGCCATTTTCTTCAAGTAGATGTTATCTGTAATGCGGCCATGACACATGAAGCATCAAACAGCACACATAGTGAGTTTCTTCCTAATAAAAGTAATTAGCCCATCGGAACAAAGATAGCTTCTTTTGCTGCAAGCCCACAGGTCCCAGAGACCAGGTACTACAAGATGGCAAGACTCTTCAAATACTTATGTCACATTTTATGTACTAAGGTAATGACGGCATGATAATAAGGAAACTTTAAGAGGTTCATTAACTTGCAGAAGTTGCTATGGAACAAATGACATCCATGTAGTAGACTAAAAAGGTGTTGAAAGAGTTAGCATACGCTTTGGAGGGACTAACCTCAGAAAGTAACCTAAACAAGATAAACTTGAAATGTCAGACTCCACGCTAGCCCTGCCTCTCCAGACCATAGGGGGAGGAAACACTTACCAGCTATGGCAGTCTCCCTGCTAGATGTTCCCTCAAACTCTGTATAGAGATAGCAACACAATAATGGATCAGGTTAGATCCCATTAAAAGAAACACAGAAACTTGGTATATGGCTGCCACTCCACAACATCACTGTTTTATTTTAGAATTAACAGAAATTTCTGCTCTTGATGAAGAAACAATCTTTTCAAATAGGTCATACATAATTAAAGAAAGAAAACACAAGACAAAAAGACACTGGCAGTTTAAACTGATAAAGGACTAGAATTAGACTACCATCTAGTGGAAATTGAAGAGAACTCAATATAGTACTTTTTCTGAGGCGAAGTCTCACTCTAGTCCACACTGAACTGAAACTCACTCTGTTGCCCAGGCTGGCCTGCAACTTAAGGGGATCCTTTTACCTCAGCCTTCCAAATACTCAGATTACAGGCATGAAACACCAAGCCTGGCAATGGCAATAGCACTTTACAAAGACATACCTCCCAGTTCTATGATAAAAAGTACTGTGTTACCACGTAACAAACACAGACTCTGGATAAAAATATTCCATTTCATCCTTACAAACATAGTTCAATGTGCAGACTATTACACTGTTCATCTTGCTACATTGAGATGAATCTGTTACTTTATTTAAGAAATATTTTATTTTTATCTTTTATGTGTGTAAGTGTATTGACTGCATGTATGTTAGTGCACCTGTGTTGTGCAGTGCCCACAGAGGTCAGAAGAGAATGTTGGATCCCCTGGAACTGGAGTTACAGTCAGTTGTTAGCTGCCATGTGGGTACTGGGAACCAAACGTGGATCCTCTGCAAAAGCAGCCAGTGCTCTTAACAGCTGAGCTGTCTCTCCAGTCCCTTATTATTTTTATATGTATGGGTGTATTGCTTGCATGTTGGTAGATGCACCTGTGTTGTGCAGTGCCCTCTGAGGTCAGAAGAGGGCGTTGGATCCCCTGGAACTGGAGTTACAGACGGTAAACTGCCATGTGGGTGCTGGGAATCAAATCCAGTTCCTCTGCAAGAGCACCAAGTCTCTTAACTGTTGAGCCATCTCCTCAGGCCCTGAATCTTTATTTTTTTAGAAACAGGCTCTCATATTGTCTAGGCTAGCCTCAAACTTGCAATGTAGCCAAAGTTGACCTCATGAACTTCTTATTCTCTTGCCTCTAGCTCCCAAGTGCTGAGATTATATTGTATACCACCCTGCCCAGTTTATGCAATACTAGGGATAGAACTCAGGACTTCATGCATGCCCTTATCATACATTTAATGATCATGTTTTAGGTAAACTAAACAGTATGCATCTTTTGCTAAGGAAAACGGTTTTATAAATTTGCCAAGGCTAGAGGACCTTCTAGTAGAATGTCAGTTCCTTCCTGAAAAATACACAACCTTCTTTCACAGAGCCTAGAAACAACACCTGGCTCACAACAGATGCTTGGTACATACTAGGCACTGTGCTAAGTGATTGGACATTTGTCATTCCATTCAATTCTTCAGTTACTCTATGAAGCAGGTACAGTTGCTCCTCAGTGTCCTTGAGAGGCTGGTTCCAATACCTCCACAGCTATCAAAATCCTTGGATGCACCAGCCCCTTATATATAGTGGCACAGAATTTGCATATATCTTACATTCATCTTTTCATATGCTTTAAATCATTTCTCTATCATTTAAAATGTTATGTGACTAGTGTACCATCCTGTTTAGGGGATGACAAGATAACTGTACACATGTGTAATATGGATAATTTCTGGTGACTATTTTCTCCCTGCAGTTGGCTGTACAAATAGGGAGGGTCACTTGTACTCTGATCCCCATTTGCAGACAGAAAATTAAAATTTGGAGCATTTAAGAAACCTACAGGAACTGAGTCTCTAGAACAGAAAGACAATCTCAGAATGGAGAGTTCATATTCGTTTTTCACTTTCCAACATACTTTTATTATTTCTTTCTTAAATTATAGTACTTGCCAGTAACTATCAATTAAACAGGTTTTTGTAGGCTAGATGGACATGCCATTAAAAAAAAAAAAAATGAATGGATTACCTTTTGTTACTCAATTCCTGAAGAGCTAGGTTTCCAGGACTCATATTTATTAAGCCATAGTATATCATAGCTAAAAGCATCATCAACGGTCTAAACTGCTCACATAAAATAAATCCCTTACTCTTTAATAAGGACAGACCCTCCAAAGAGCAAGCCTGGGTCATTGAGAGAATAACTGGATATGGTATTAGATGTGACAGGGTCAGGATAAAAAAAAAAAAAAAAACCTCAAAGCTGGGGACTGGAGACATGGTTCAGTGGTTAAGAGCACTGGCTGCTCTTGCAGAGGACCCGGGTTCAATTCCCAGTACCCACATGGCTGCTCAACCACCCATAACTCCAGTTCCAGGGGAATCTGACACCCTCCTCTGACCTCCACAGCACTACATGACATGGGTGCACTTACACACATGCAGGCAATACGCTCATGCACATAAAATAAAGATAATAAAATATTTTTAAAAATCAAAATTGGGTTGAGGAGATAGCTCAGTAAAGAGCTTGCTGCACAAGCCTGGAGACCAGTCTCCAGGACCCACTTAAAATAGTCAGACACTGCAGTCCCTACCTGTAATCCCAGCACTGCTTCAGGGAATGAGGCAGGGAGCAGAGAATCCATGAAGTTCGAAGGCCAGCTAGCCAAGCATATGCAGCAGCAAACAAAGACTCTGCCTCTGACAAGGTAGAAAAGTGAAGACCCACTCCAAGGTTGTCCTCTGACTTCCATACGCACACTATAGCGCGCACACACACACACACACACACACACACACACACACACACACACCTGCACTCAAACATATGAACATGCAGGCACAGGCATACACACAAATTTTTTTTTAATGTTTAAAATCAGTTACTATTTTCTTCTAAGTTGCTTTTATTGTGTATTATTGCTTGAGTTAAGCCTTGTGAGATTATGTCAAAGTACTAGGTTATGACAGGAAATATTTTGAGGTTATCAAAAAAGAAATTCAATAGTATATGAATTAACATTTGAAACACTAAGCACTTCTAATATTTAAACATGATGCTCAAACTCATTGAGTATTAGTTTCTAAAGTGCACTAACGATACAGATGTTTTTAACACTTACTCCACTAAATCTGGCTTCACAATGTCTATTCTATCAGCACGACCCTACAAAATTTAAGGTGCTAAAATTCCAGACCATCTTTCTTTGACCATGTTCCAGGTCAACATATTTCTGTTTTACAGTTATTCACTATTTTTTGTGTGTGCTTTTGTTTTGTTGAGACACGGTCTCACTTTGTAGCCCAGGCTGACCTAGAACTCACTTTGTAGCCTAGGCTGGCCTCTTACTAGTGGTGATCATTCCTCAGCTTCTCAGTCATTCATTGTTAAATGTAAATACCAGGAAAGTAATAGCAATAAGTTAAACTTCTAACACGTCTTTCAAATGCTGATGAGCAATTCAAATTAACAATATATTATTTCAAAAGAACTATCTAGACTTTAACTATATTCTAAGCAAACTGATTCAAACAGATTAGAAATGACTATCTGTCCAAAATACTATCTCAGAGGATTTTGTAGGGTTTTTTCTTAAATTATTCGTTGTGTTTTGTTTTTTGCTGATAGTGACAAATGTTATCAAATTTGTAGAAAGAATTCTAATGAACAATTGGGAAGCCATCCAAATCAATTAAGAAGCCAAACTCAGCTCCTACAAAGGTATCACTGTATCACTATATCACTAAAACTCAAACCTGGGGCCAGTGAGATGGCTTAGCAGGTAATTCATTTGCTGTGCAAGCCTGACAACCTGAGTTCAGTCCCTAGAACCCACATAAAGATGAAAGGCAACAACTAACTCCACAAGATGTCCTCTGACCTCCACACATGTGAGATGGTGCGCACACACACACACACACACACACACAAAATAATTTTTTAAAAAACATTTAAATCAAACTTGGGGCTGGAGAGATGACTCTGCAATTAAGAGTACTTGCTTCTCTTCCAGAGAGCTGGAGTTTGGTTCCCAGCATCCACATTGGGTGGCTCACAACCATCAGAATTATAGCTCTAGTGGATCAACACCCTCTTCTGGCCTCTGCAGGCACCAGCACACGTGTACACGCACATACATAAACATAAATAACCTGAAAAAATAAACTTTACTGAGAATATTGGACTTTTTTTTTTTTTTTGGTGTTTTTTAGACAGGGTCTTGCTGTAGCCCTAGCTGGCCTGTAGCTCACCATGTAGACCAGGCTGGCCTTGAACTCAGAGATCTGCCTGCCTCTGCTTCCCAAGTGCTAGGATTAAAGGAGTACACCACCACACCCAACAACTTTTTGTTTTTTAGATTTATTATTTTTTTTATGTGTATATACATCAGGACTGGTGCCCATGGAGGTCAGAAGAGGGTGTCAGGTCCTGTGGAACTGAAGTTATAAACAGTTATGAGTCACTGGGAAGTGAACTTGGGTCCTCTGCAAGAGCACCAAGTGCTCTTAACTGCTAAGCCATTTCTCCTGCCCCAATACTAGACTCTTAATTGAAAATGAAAACACAGCATACATTTTTTAATTATTTTTTGACCTATTTTTTATTTGTCTGAGTGTACTGCCTGTATGTGTGTAACTGCACCTGTGTCATGCAATGCCAATGGAGGTCAGAGAAGGGCATTGGAGCCCCTGGAACTGGAGTTATAAACAGTTGTTAGCTGCCATGTGGGTGCTGGGAATTGAACCTGGGTTCTCTGCAAGAGCAATCAGTATTCTTAACCACTGAGCCGCCTCTCCAAACCCCTTATTTTAATTATCTTTTAAAATTTAAGTGTATGAGTTTTGCCTGCATGTAAGTGAACCCAGGTCAGGCAATAGCTACAGAGGCCAGAAGGGGGCATCTGATCCCTAGAACCAGAGTTATGGACGGTTGTTAGCTGCCGCGTGAGTGCTCTGATCCAGATCTTGGTCCTCTCCAAGAGCAGCCAGTGCTCTTAACTGCTGAGTCATCTCCAGCCCCAAAACTGTATTTTACGAAAGATGTAGGCTGCATTTCCTAAATGAAATTAACTATGAAAATAATAATTGTGGCAAAATATACGCATTTAATAGAGTGGTATTAAGTAAAGAACAAATACAAAGAAAATCTCTCAGTTGAGGAAAAACAAGTTGATAAAATTCATCCAAATGAAAGCAAAAACAAACTTCCACAAAATTTAAATGCAGCCAAACAGGTATGGCAACTTAACTGGACTTGACTGAAGAGTTTGAAAAATAACATCCTATAAGACACTCTCTAAGCAGTTCAAATTTTAAAAGCAGCAACTTCCAGAGTATATACTTCAGTCAGAACAAAGTAACACTAAATCTTTTTTTTTTTTTTTTTCTTTTTTTGGTCTTTTTGAGACAGGGTCTCAGTGTAGCCCCAGCTGTCCTGGATTCACTATGGAGACCAGGCTGGCCTCAAACTCAGAGATTTGCCTGCCTCTGCCTCCTGAGTGCTGGGATTAAAGGGATGCGCCACCACACCAGGCTAAAATCTTTCTATTTTCTATTTACACTTTTAAGAGACCTAATGTTTTGTACAAAGACAGTGCTGAGTCACTTTAAGACTCCATAGGGCTGAGGAGATGGCTTGGTCAGTACAAACACAAGGATCTTCACTGGATCCCCTGTAAAAAGGCAAGTGGGCTGGCATGCTCATAATCCCAGGACTGGAGAGGTGGAAATAGGTAGATTCCTGGGGCTCACTGGCTGGCCAATTAGTGAGCATCAGGTCCCACTGAGAGACCCTGTCTCAAAAAACACAAAATAAGAGGGTTGAAGAGATGGCTCAGCACTTAAGAGCACTGGCAGCTAACCCCTTCCCTCCCCTGACACACATGCTGGCTACTCTTGCAAAGGACCTGGGTTTTGGTTCCCAGCACCTCATGAAGTTCTAGGGGGTCCGATGTATGACATGGACGCACTTACACACAGGCAAAACACTGATAACACATTAAAAAAATAAGTAAAAAATAATTAAAAACAAAAACCAAGATGGGGGGGTGCTGAAGAGATGGCTCAGCAGTTAAGAGCACTCGCTACTCTTGAAGAGGACAGGGGTTCAATTTCCAGAACCCACATGGCTGTTAACAACTGTTCATAACTCCAGTTCCAGGGGAATCCAATGCCCTCTTCTGAATTCTGCAGGCACTGCACGACACAGGTGCACTTACATACATGCAGGCAATACACTCATACACAAAATAAAAATTTTTTAAATCCCAAGGTGAACAGCTCCCAAGGAACACCACCCCAGGCTGACCTCTGGCCTCCACATGCACAAACACCTGTACACCCCCAAACACGTATGCAGACATGCCCACACAGGCACACAGAGAAACAAAACAAAAATTAAGTTTCCTCAGTTGACCTGAAGCACAAAGTATTAGTGGTAAATTTTAGAAATCATTTCTACATGTTTTCTATATAATCAAAGTATGAAATTAACAAGAATGAATTTTTTTAATGTTAAATTAATGAATTCACAAAAAGTTCTGAAATGGCACCAAGTCCTGCTGAAACTGTTTTCACTCCTGAGAGTGCTGTTCAGATAGAAGCACTATACTTACCCAGGTTTGCCATCATGGAGTCCAAGTCTGCAAGGAGACCTGGCAGCTGCTGGAGCTGCTCCTGGAGCTCTGTCAGGCTAGTCCTCTTCTTCTCCCAGTAGGCAGACAGCATGACCACCTCACTGTCCACCAGCTGCAAACAGACCAGGAAGCAAAGGGAAATTACAGTTAGCATGTAAGATGGGGACAATGTGTCTTCAGCAATCCTCTATGAAGTACAGATGAGAGTATATGCTCCTGATGACTAAAGTTGTTTCTGTTCAAAGTTAACCAACTTAATATTCAGTAAAGGAAACCTCGAATTATTGCTGTACCAGAGCATCTTAAACCAAAGAAGAGAAAACTTTAATATGAGATGAGAAGTTACTTCTAAGTATACTTGGTTTTTAAGGAAACTGTTCATTTGAAAATTCAAACCTAGGGGGAAAAAAGGAAAAAATAAAATGACCACTGAAAATCAAAAAGAAGCCTGGTGTGGTGATGCATGCCTTTAATCCCAGCACTTGGGAGGCAAAGGCAGGTAGAGTAAGTTAGAGGCCAGCCTGATCTACAGAGTGAGTTCCAGGCCAGCTAGGGCTACAGGGAGACCCTGTCACAAAAACACAAAAACAAAAAACACAACAACAAATCCAAGACATAATTTACAGGTAATCACTTGCTTTACAAAAGCAATTTTTATAAAAGTTCCCTAATGTATTTGAACATTCTATGATCAACTTACATTTAAACAGAGCATTTCTTACATAAAGTAAGGTAAATGGTACAGTACATGAGAAATTACTGAAGCAACTGATCAATTCTACAAGAGAAATTAAAGGATTTAAGTTAACAAGGAAGGAACAAGACGTAAAAGGTCCTAGTAACAGGTCTGAGAGCTCCCAGACAGCCTGTGATGAGTCTAACGTTTCCTGGAGACTAGAAAGATGACGGCAGACATTAGTTTCTCCTAGACATTCTGTTTGGGTCTTAACCTGATAGAGAAAAAGACCAAAAATAAGATGGAGGAGCAAGGACAGGTTAGCTTTTAAAAACAAACCAAAAATAAGCTAGGTAAGAAATATTTTCTGAACAAGAAAGATAAAGACTGCAGAATCTACTATAAACAAAAGTAAACATGCTTGAATTATATGAAAAATAAGTTCACAGTTAAATTATTCTTTAAGATAGGACAGTGTGCACTTCCTAAGACTAAGATTCTTCAAGAGGCAGAAGCTGAATATAACTGATACTATAATCTTAATAAATAGTTAAGAATTCAGAGGACCCCAAAAACAATAAAGGCCATTGCCAGTAATGTTCGCTGTACCCCAGAAGTGGATGGAAAAGCCCTATTGCTGAAGACACTGAATGATGTGAGCGTGGGAGAGGGAGAGATCAAGCTTAGATTAAGCTGGAAACTCCCTGTCTCTGCATGGGTGGCTTTTACAGTGCCAAAAGGCAACATGCAGATGACTGGGGGAGAGTAGTCCCCTATAATTCTCCTCAACGACAGACCCCATGTGTTGCACTACCAACATACCAAACAAGATGTTCCTGCTGGTGCAATAGTGGAGCATATAGTGTATGTACAACCAGCAAATTTTTGATTGGATATAATGCCTGCTCCTAGGGATGGAACACACATCTGGTACCGTAGACCCAGCCAACTCCCTGTGGCAGGGGAGGATATAGGTCCCAGTGGGAAGTCACTGCAATTGCTTTGTTAGATAGAAGTGATGCACCTGTTAAAGTACCAACCAAGCATTTGTGTTTACTTCCATAGGTTATTATAGCAGTCACTGTTTAGATATTCCTGTTTCTTGCTGTGTATGTTTTTATAGTAGATGGAATCCCACTCAAACTGGCCAACAGCCCATGGGAAACAGACAATGCAGAGACCTGAAAGTTTAGTGCCTTGCCACAACAGGAGGAAGATCATCCCACACCTACCATCCCCTCCAAGGCTCAGGGACTTCTGTGGAAGAGGTTGGCAGAAAGAATGTAAGAGCTGGAGGAAGGGGTAGAGTGCTAACTGGCAAGCTATAGTCACACCTCCTTCCCACGCTCATCAAGGAGTAGGGATGGTCAGTTACCCCTCCCACTCAGGAATCAGTTGGCCTTAGCTACATGTAGCAGGAGGGGCAAAAGATATATAAGCCAAGAACACCAAGAGGCACTGCTCACCATTTTGTGGGGCTGTCAGGAGGTCACAGGATCTATATTTGAGTGTGGACTTCTACGGCACAGGCATAAATGTGGGTTGGAAATGGGGATCTGCACCCACAAAATTCATTTCTAATATTCAAGCAATTTCCACTGACTAACTTGTTAGGTCTATTATTAGGCACTGAAACCACAACCAAAAACATAGGAGAAAATAAAACTGTCCTCTTAAGACATTTTAGTGGCAGGTTTCTCAAATTATCTTAGCTTCAGACTTAAAAAAGCAGAAACAAAAGATTCACAGAGCAGACTTGAGAATAAATGGACTATTTTGCCTGGTACATGGCATTATCTTTTTTAAAGCTTTCTAAACCTTAGTTTATTAGGTAACTTGAAAAGTCTAGAATAAATTTTAGATACTGACCATTTCTTACCAAAAACTAAAGTACGATTTAGATATTAAAGCTTAACAATGGTTTAATTCACGTCTTCTACAGAACCAAACAGTATATTCTTAATGTAGAACGTTAAGAAATACACACAGAAAGAACATAGCCGAATGCACTAAAACATTTTCATCAAAGAATAAGAAGCTGAGTGCCAGGCGTGGTGGCACACGCCTTTAATCCCAGCACTCAGGAGGTAGAGGCAGGCAGATCTCTGAGTTCAAGGGCCAGCCTGGTCTACATAGCAAGTTCCAGCCCAGATGGGGCTACAGGGAGACCCTGTCTCAAAGTTACCAAAAAAAAGGAAAGAATGAGAAGCTGAACCAACTCAGTAATCAATACTAATACACTGGACATTTGCTAAGGGCCATGCTCTAAGTAACTGATATATTATCTCATTTAAACCATACAGCAACAACCTTGTGTGTTCCCCAAAGGCTCACATGCTTAAAAGCTTATGTGGGGTAGTTGAGAGATAGTGGAACATTTCATACGTGAGGCTGAGTAGGAGGAAGTTAAATCACTGTGGGCATGCCCTTGAAGGGGGTATCAGGATCCTAGGTCCGTTCTCTTGGCTTTATGCTTCCTGGGTACGAGATGAACATAGCTCCTCTACCCACTACTCCCTAGTGGAATACAATGCCTCATTTTCACCACAGGCCTAAAGGCAACAGGGCCAAGTAACCATGGAGCAAAACTGTGAGCCAAGATAAATCTCCTTACTAAGCTGATTTCGGGTATTTTGTCACAACACTGAAAACTGATTAACATAGTCTAAAACTCCAGTTAGGTTTGGTCCAAACAAGTTTGTTTGGGAAGCAGCATAAATGGTGTTTGATACCATTTTACAGATGAAGAAAACTAAGGGACTAAGTTATTTGCCCAAGATCAAAATATGTTAGATTGTTCAAAGATGAGAAACAGGATTCCTAACACTCACTTTTGTTTGCTTTCTACCCCAGGTACAGGAAGCATACCCTGAGCACAGGGAAGTGAACAGCTCACTCAGCTGACTTGCACATCAGACTGCTGAACAAAACCATGAATCTCAACAAGTTCAATTCAAAAGCAAGCCAAATATTTCACAGCAGCAGGAATTAAAAGCAAAACACTAGAAGTTACGTTTCAGAAAGCCACCCTGGAAGTAACCTTAAGTCACTATTGACTATTCACTTGAAGACTGCTGAAAACAAATGTGTGAAAATGATCTCTCCAACAAGACTCAATTGTCCATAAGTATACCTTCCCTGTAAGGTTGATGCTGTTTAATTAGAAGCTGCTAAAGAAATAGGATCAGGTCTAACAAACACTTAAGTTTAACACTAGTAAAAAAGATACTCATTTACAAACGTCTCAATGACATATTACTGAGAGATTTTAATTTTATGTTTTTGATACAGTCTTTTATTTATTATTGTTTACTTGAATGTATTGTGCGTATTGCCTGCATGAGTGTGGTGCACCCGTGTCATGTAACACCCACGAAGGTCAGAAGAGGGCGTGAGAGCCCCGGGACTGGAATTATGGACAGTTTGCTACCATGTGGGTACCAGAAATCAAAACTGGGTCCTCTACAAGAGCAGCCAGTGCTCTTAACCACTGAGCCATCTCTCCAGCCCCGACAGTCTTATTTTGTATAGCTCAGACTAGCCTGGAACTCACTATATAGCTGATAGCTAAGGCTGCCCTCAAGCTTACAGCTTACAGCAGTCCTCCTTCAGCCTCTCTTGTACTGGGAGTACAAGTACATGCCCTACAACTAAGTTTAATTGTCATCTTCAAAGCTGGGCATCATCGAGGGTCATCTTGGCTTCTGCAAATGAAACTTTGGATGGCTTATTTTCTGTGTTGGTGGAGAGAGTCTAAACTAATCTGTGAGACTCTTTGGGGCCTAGGTGTAGACTCTGATCTGAAGCAGACTTGAGTGGTATATCAAAGGATACCCACGTGTGAGTCATTTCCTAACTAAGGGGCTACATGGTCATGTGGGAAACTTAACTCAGAACCCTACACTCTTGGGAAGGCAAACCATGGTAACAAATTCAGAAAAGGAAATGAGTCACGCCAACGTGCTACTAAGAGGGACAGGTTTCCTTTTTCCGAGTTTAACCTTTCACCAGAGGATGTAGCCACTTCACAGGTCAAGGAGCAGGAAACAGGCATCTCCACCCAGTCTGCAGGGCAAAACCCCCAAAACGCTTCTGCTTTAGGCTTTGGCTCTAGATTCCTGTTCTTCTTCTTGATTTCAGTTCCTCCTTTTCTCCCTTCATATTTCCCTTAATTTTATAAGCTTAATGCATGTTAAAGAATATATACATGTATACATACAACTTGTGTTTTGTAAGTAAAATCCTTCACTGCCTTCATACCAGCCTTTAAGACTAACCACCTTTACACTATGTAATGAATAACAATTCTTCCATTGCTCTAAGAACACTTGCTGCTCAGTACTGTATGTGGTTCCAGCCTTTTCTTTCAACACAGTAAACAGACCTTTTACTTTGGCTGTGAAACTAGCATCTAACACTGAAAAGGAAAGTTTACCAGAAGAATAAGATTAGCAAATTCTTTACCTCTCCAGCATTTGCACATTCTTTGGCTCTTCTGTGAAGTGCAGCCCATGTGTCCTCATACCTAAAAACAACAAACTCAAAATGTCAACACTGAGAAGAAATACATCTACAGGTGAGTCTATAATATATCATGGTTCTAGAGAGGAGCTGAAAAACAAATGGACGTTAACAAGGGCATGGAAACCAACTTCAAAAGGAAAATAAATACTCAAGAGACCCTAAGCACATAAATAATTGAATTTAAAAATAGAAACGATAGGGTCCCACCCTCACCTCCCTCTGTTTCTCTGGGCTGCATAGCCCACCAGCCTCTTTCCTGGATGCCTGGGTTGACCTCTCAGCCCAGGGCCACCACTGCTTCCTGATCCCTTGCATCCAGACGGACCCAGTTTCTTCTTGAGGTCCCTAGGAGCCCTCTAGGCCTGGTCCTGCCCTCACCTCCCTCTGCTTCCCTGGGCCTGGACTTCCCACCAGCCTGTCTCTGGGGTAAGTCCTTTGCACCCTCCGCCCCTTGACTCCCCCAGCCTCATTCACCCTGCCATCTCCCCTACCCATCTCTCCTCCTGGCCTGGGTCCTGTCCCATTCCTTGTCTTGGTGCCCCAGACACCGGGGGAACCACCACTGCTTCCTGATCCTTTACATCCAGATGAACCCAGTTCCTTCTCACTGTTCCCAGGAGCTCTCTGAGCCTGACCCTGCCCTCACCTCCCTCTGCTTACCTGGGCTGCACAGACCACCAGCCTCTTTCCCAGAGGCCAGGGCTGATACCTCAGCTCTGAACCACCATTGCTTCCTGATCCCTTGCATCCAAACAAACCCAGTTCCTCCCCCCAGGCTCCAGGAACCTGATGGGCCTGGTTCCGCCCTCAACTCCCTCTGCTTCTCTGGGCCTGCACAACCCACCAGCTCTCTCCTGGGTAAGTCCATGACCCCCTCCAACGCCTTGAATCCCCCCTCATTCACCCTCCCATCTTCCCCGCCCATCTCTCCTCCTAGCCTGGGTCCTGTCCCATTGCTTGTCTTGGTGCCCCAGACACCTGGGGAACAACCACTGCTTCCTGATCCTTTGCATCCTGACAAACCCAGGTCCTTCTTGGGTCCCCAGGAGCCCTCTGGGCCTGGTCCCACCCTCACCTCCCTTTGCTTCCCTGGGTTGCACAACCCACCAGCCTCCTTCCTAGACACCTGAGCTGACCTCTCCGCCAGAGGCCACAACTGCTTCCTGATCCCTTGCATCCGGATGGATCCAGTTTTTTCTTGAGGTCCCCAGGGGCCATCTGGGCCTGGTCCCAGCCTTACCTCCCTCTGCTTCCCTGGGCTGCACAACCCGCCAGCCTCTTTCCTGGACGCCAGGGCTGACCTTTCAGCTTCCTGATCCTTTGCAGTCCTCAGGAGCCCTTGGGGACGCTTCCCACCCCCATCTCCCTTTGCATCTCTGGGTAGCACGGCCACCAGCTGCCCTAGACGAGCATATTTCCTGGGCCTGGCTCCCAGGCCAATCCAACCCCCAAATTCCTGAGGCCAAAATCTTTCGTGGAGGAATTCAGACCTTGGGGAAAAGCCTGAGAGCATCTGATCCTCATCTGACTTGGGCCTCTGTGGGAACTTCTGAAGACAAAAGCAATCTGGCCACACCAATATAAAATCAAGAGGGAACCAGAAGCTTAGAGGAACCAGCTTCTCATTCCCAAAAAGTAAACCACAAAGACACATAAAGTTCACAAAAAGAAGCAGACCTAAACTTGAAGGCTCAAGTCTCACACAAGAATCAGAAACTACGAAAGAAATTCACATCACAATCACAGAGAAAAAAATAACATGAAAAACCAAACTAACATATCCCCACCAAATACCAATAGCCCTCTAGAGGAGTACAATGAGAACCCCTGTGCTGGTTAGTTTTGTGTCAACTTGACACAAGTGGGTTGAGGGAGCCTCAAGTGGGGAATTTCCTCTATTAGAGTGGCCTTTGGCCATGTCTGAGGAGCATCTTCTTGATGAGTGATGTGGGAGGGCCCAGCCCATTGTGGGTGGTGCCACCCCTGGGCAGGTGGGCCTGTGTTGCATAAGAAGACAGGCTGAGCAGGGGCCAGGAAACAAGCCAGTAAGCAGTGTTCCTCCATGGCCTGTGCTCCAGCTCCTGCCTCCAGGTTCCTGCCCTGAGTTCCTACCCTGGGCTCCTTGATGAACTGTGACCAGGTAGATATAAGATAAATAAACCCTTTTCTCCCCAAGTTGGTAGTGGTCAGAGTATTTTGTCACAGCAATGAAGAAACAAACCAGAACAACCCCCTAGAGATAATGCAAGACACGGAATACAAAAGAACAATAATAAACATGATAAAAGATTTCATAGAATTTAAAGAACACACAAACAAATCAAAGAACTGAAGGGAGATAGATAGGGATAAGCTTCTGAATGGAATCAGAAGAGTTAGAAATATTGAAGAATACTAAGGCTGAAATGAAGAAGGAAGTGAAACACTCAGTAAGTCAATTAGAAATGACATGAGAGAGCCTCACCAATAGGATGAA